>NW_008240221.1:6663929-6709224 GCF_000691975.1 Corvus brachyrhynchos
GTGAGGAGTATAAAAGAACAATTTGTTTTCCCTATAATTCATGAGATGAGGTACATGGGGGGATGCAGAAATCCGTGCACAGCCCATGCAAAATTGCTCATGCCAGAGCCATAGATGTTGTGAGAGGCTTTTAGAGATTGAAGAAGAGAGCCTTTGCTTTCAGGCTGGAATAGCTCATCCTTAAAAGACTAAAATCCCACGACTATTATGACCCATGAGGGCAGTGTGGGAAGACTGCAAGATTCATGGGAGTGATATTCCTTCACTGCAGCAGATTCAGGCGGACTTTTGTCTTGTGAAGTTTGAAACAACATTAGTGGGGTTCACAGAGATCTATCTTCTGTGGGAAGAATCCCACACCACAGCAGAAGAGACTCTTTTCCTTAAACATAAAGAAAGACTCTTAAGAAATTAAACCCTGACCAGAACCCCATGTTTGTTTCCCTTGTCAGTTTGGTGGAAAGAGGGACGTACTGGAAGAGAGGGGTGTTCTGGAAGTTTGCTTTAGTTTCCCATTATTCTTTTTACTTTTAATTCTCTTAGTAATAAATTTTTCTTCTTTCTGTTTAAGTTTTGCCTTGAAGTTTTTCCATTTTCCTCAATAATCCTTATTTCACCTCATAAAAGTGAAGTTTCAATTTCCCCTTCTCTGCTTAGCTATACGGCAGAGGCAAGTAAGTGAATAGTTTTTTGTGGTGCTGGTACCTAACCAGTGTCAACCCACAACAGTGAGCCCCTTAATACTTACCCTACTACCTAATATTTTTATTTCACATTTATTCTCAAGTGGGTTTTATGGAGAACACAGGGAACTATAGATAGGAAAGTCAAAACTTTTATCTGTGACACATAAATATAAATAACTATAATAAAAAATAGAAATAGTGAATCAATGGGTCAATATTTTCTAATGGGAAAATCTCAGCCCAAGTCTTAGATTACAGAGGCAATTACAAAGACAACAGTTCACTTGGATATCTATGAGCTATTCAGAAAACTTACAAAAAACTTTTAAAGAAATGAAAGTGTTGTGAGATAAGAAGGAAGGTCCTTGCAGCAGCTTGGAAAAAAACAGAGACGACTCCTTCTTCTAGCAGGATCCATCTTTATTACACACACTTCAGTATTTATATGTTTCTACTATGGGAAAGTTTAAAGAAAGTTTTGGCAACACGCAAAAGGAAAGACAAAACAGCCACACCAACGAGCGCCTGGCAGAGCAGACTTTTCTACTCCTATCAGCCATTCACTCAAACATGCCACCTCCCAGTATTACAGGTGCTAAAAGAAAAACATTCACACATGGTGTTTATGGCTGTAGTCATTCCTCTGGTATGCACTGTTCCCAAGAGAACCGGGAGCCTTTGTCAAAGTCGAGATAAATGTGACAAACTGCTCTTCTGCACAGAACTCTCATCAAGGGCAGGATGGCTGCAGCAGGCTACAGCCCTCCTGTGTGCTGGTAACTCATTCATAATGAAGTGTGGGAATAAAAAATAAGCAGATTCCTCAGTGCAGGAAGGGGTCCCAGAAGAATCTGTGTTAGACATTTTTTATTTAACATTGTAACATAGGGGATTGAGTCTGCCATTAGCAGATTAGATAACACTAAATTGGGTGGGAGTGTCAATCTGCTGGGGGGTAGAAAGGCTCTGCAGGGGGACCTGGACAGGCTGGATTGCTGGGCCAAGACACAGAGCATGAGGTCCAAATAGGCCAAGTCTTGTGCTTTGGCCTCAATAACCACAAGGAGTGCTTCAGGCTTGAGAAGAGTGGCTGGAAAGTGGCCAAGAGGAAAATGATCTGGGAGTTCTAGTCAACAGCAGCTGAACATAACCCAGCATGTGTCCAGGTGGCCAAGAAGGCCAGTGGCATCCTGGCCTGTATCAGAATACTGTGGCCAGCAAGACCATGGCAGTGATTGTCCTCTTGTACTGGGCACTGGTGAGGCCACACCTTGGGTGGTGTATTCAGTTCTGAGCTCCTCAATTCAGGAAGGACATTGAGGGGCTGGTGCAAGTCAAGAGACGGGCAACAAAGCTGGTGAAGGGTCTGGAGCACAGGTCTTACGAGGGGTGGCTGAGGGAGCTGGGGCTCTTTAGCCTGGAGAAAAGGATGCTTGGGGGAGACCTTATTACTCTCTACAGCTGAAAGAAGAGTGTAGCCACCTGAGGGTCTGGCTCTTCTGGCAACAAGCAATAGAACAAGAGGACAGTCTCAAGTTGTGCCAGGGGAGGTTCAGATTGGACATTAGTAAAACTTTTTCACAGAAAGAGTAATTAGACATTGGAATGTGGTTGCCAGGGAGGTGGTGGAGTCACCATCCCTGGACGTGCTAAAGAAAAGAGCGGGTGTGGAACTCAGTGCTGTGGTCTGGTTGATATGGTGGTGTTCAGTCACAGGTTGGACTCAATGATCTCAGAGGCCTTTTCCATTGATTCTGTGATTCTGTCATTTATAAATGACATTGAACAAGGGCTAAAAGAGTACCAGGTCAGAGGTAATGTTACATAATTTGTGACAGTAAACCCACTATCTCTACACCAATATTTTCACACTACTTATTTCGTCTGTGCAATTGGTTATAGTCTCAGAAGAGCTCTAGCTTATGACATGATTCAAAACCAGTCAGGATTTTTCACGTAAATACAAGTTTTAACTAAATAGTGATCTTTTCTCTAAACTTAAATCAGAAAAATAATCATTGGTTTCTATTCCCTATTTTTTACAGAAATGTTCTTCATGTCTTCTGTAGATTACTTGCAAATACATTAAGACTAATGAAATGCTACATCTGACTAAATAAACAAAACCAATTTCATTTGGCATCACAGCAGATGTTCCATGTAGTGAAAAAATAAGCCTTGACAGGATAGCTAATAGTGACATTGCTAGGACCTGAGATACTGGAAACCCAAGGTCAAGAACTTCTCTCTATTTAGAGATATTTGTGAAACTCTCAATACCTCACCTCAATAAATAGCTCAAGCTGTGTTCAGTGATACAAGTAGGAACACACTGAAACTCTCCTTCAGATGCGTAAAAATTCTTGACTCCATTTATGTTGGCCAGAAACTGTCTAAGGAAAACTTTGATGAAATTAATAGAGTTCTTTTAAAAGGAAAAAAGTTACTATAAGAAATCATAATTAAAATTAATTTAAAAACTAAAATTAAAATTAAAAAAATAGTTTTATCTCTAGAAAATGAAGGAGAAGTTAGTATATGAAAATAAGTGAAAAATATTTCCAAATAAATTTTAAAATAATTCAAAGTACATAAAGTAAACATTAAGGTGAAATTTACACAATAGGCAAGAAGGAGAACCCTGGAAACTATGGGCTTGTTAGTTTCATTTCAGTGCCTTGTAAAGTTATGGAGAAGATTATTCTGGAAGGTATTGAAAAACACCTGAAAGGTGAAGCAGAGATTGATCACAGCCAGCATGGCTTCATGAGAGAAAAGTCCTGCTTATCAAACCTGATTTCCTTTAGTGACAAGGTAACCCACCCAGCTGAGCATAATGTAATCTGATTGTAATCTTTTTGGATTTCAGTAAAGTTTTTGGTACTGTCTCTCCTACAGGACAGATCTTTACAGGATTCTTCTGGACAAAATGTCCAGCATTCAGCTGGATGTGATGGGTGAGCAACTGGCTCATGGGTCGGGCACAACCTCCATTCCATTCCACACAGGTTATAGGGAATGGGATGACATCAGATTGGTGACCTGTCATTGGTGGGGTTCACAGGGCTTCATACTCAGCCCTGTGCTTTTCAACATCTCATAAAAGACTTGGATGTAGGACTTGAAGGGATACTGAGCAAGTTCACCAATGATAGAAAATTGGGAGGAGCTGTTGTCTCCCTCAGAGGCAGAGGGGCCCTGCAGAGAGACCTTGACAAATCAGAGGGCTGGGCAATCACCAACCATCTGAAGTTCAACAAGGGAAAGTGCTGGATTCTGTACCTGGAACAGGGCAGCCCTGGATGTATGGACAGACTGGGGAAAAAAAGGCTGGAAAGCAGCAGCACGGAAAGAGACTTGGGGGAGAATAATACATGCAGAATAAAATGCAAGGCTCTAGTCTGCTCCTTTTGGATGAGTTGTTACTTCTCCTTTATGCCAGGATGTAAGAATAAGTTTTGAGTTAGCTTTGAGTTTGAGAACTTTGTTAACAGCAGAGCTTCTGGGGGAGAGGGCACGGGGAGGTGGTCTTTGCCCACAGAGATACTTTCTGTTCTCTGAAAAGAAATGTAATGTATCCTCCAAATATATTTATGGTTATCTCCCCTTTCTCTTATGAGTGAATCTTTTAATGGTCTTGAGTCTCTATAGTTCAAAAATGGCAAGGTAGAGTGTCATCAAAGGTAAGCAATGGCACGAGCCTAATGAATCTATGAAATTGAAGCAAAACTTTGATTTCAGTGAAAGGTCTGTTAGACAGTTATTGATGCAATTTATTTGACGTTTCAATAACAAAATGGTGATCATAACATTGCAGTCTACTTAGATAATTGCTGGATTCACATTTGCCTGACATACATCACAAGAGCTTATCATAGGACAGATAATTTGATAAACTTCAAATAATGTTTTAATTTTCAGATTCTTATCTTCAAGACAAATGTGATGAACTCTATAAAAGCAAATGAATTTTGAACAAATGTACTATAGCCACACATCCCACTCTTTTCTTAACATTGAAATCATCACCAGCAGTGATTTGGGGGCATTTCACTTGATTGACACTCAGCAAATTTAATTTGCATGTTAGACAAATGTGGTAACTCAGGAATTCTGAGTTCCAGTTCTGCTTTTCATATGCTGTCTTTGGGCAGTTGCCCTTTTAAGTGACTGTTTCATTTTTTGTATGAAGGGAGTTACTGTAAACTTATATATCTCATAGACTTGAGTAATGTTGGCAGAGCACCTTGTAGATAAAGCAAATTATTGAAGTAATTTTAGTGTAATCAAATGAAATTTTAGACAATAGAGTAACTTTTTCTCCAATCTGGACTTTTTATTGAATAAATCATTTGGCAGCTGATTCTTGTGAATCACTCAGTGGGCCATCTAGTTCCCGTTTTAACATTTTAGGAGTATTCTTTCAGACAGGAAATTTGATACAGGACTTTCATTAGCATAAATATAGAATTTGTTATTACAAACAGGCTTTAAATCTAGAAATTCATATATTGTGGATATTCAGTATAATGTGTTACAGTGAGCCATTTAACACTTGCTTAATCATTTTAGTCTGAACTTGTGGACAATACGGGGCAAACACTGTGAAGGGAAAAATGAGAAATAAAAGAAGAAAAAAAGCAGTTGGATTGTTAACTCAGCCAAAGTTGAAAGCTGAAATTTGAGCTCCAGCTGATGTAAATGGGATGCTCTTTAGTCTCTGCAGTTACATTTATGAGCAACAAGAGTAGAAATATATGTGCTTATTATTTTGGCTGTATTTTGGTTAGGTTTGACAGGGTGTCATACAGGACAGATGGGACCAGGAGCTGGGAGCCAGAGGGACTTCCCAAGGCATCAGGACAGGCCCTTGCAGAGCATGTTTCACCACCCCAGCAGGGCGTAGGAAGAAGGATCACTGCCCTGCACCTGTTGGCTGCACTCTTGCTGTTACCACAGAGGGTTTGTTTATTTGACTGCCTTTACTGGCAGGGTAAGTGGCTGTCTCATCTTCAAACTGTAGCATGTTAGAACTTCCAGGTCCTGTTCTGCAGAGCTGTTTTCTGTCCAGATAACCCCCAACATTTGTGTGGATTTATCCCATCCCAGCTGCAGGACTTTCCATTGGCATTTACTGAACTCCATAAAGCTCCTGTCAGCCCATTTCAGAAATCTGCCAAGATGTTTCAGTTCTGCTTTCCAGAATAGCCTCCTACACCAAACTAGTGTCACCTATCAACACTACAGTTCATTATCCAGGCCATTATTAAAGTGTTAAACCTTCTCAGTTCCAACCTGTGTCATGATGTCCTCCTCTCTCTCTCATGGCTGGGGCATTTGGAAGAGATAACTCAGGCCAGATTAATAGCCCAGCAAGGAGTCAGAGAGCCCAGCAAGGGGTAAGAGAGCCCACTAAGGGGTCATCTCCAGGTCCCCGAGAGTCTGAGCCCCAAACTCCGAGTACACATCTTGGTATGAGAGCAGATGTGGAAAGACATAAAAGAAAATAAACATTGGTGACCAAAAGACACGGTTCTTGTGTCCATAGAAGTCCACACGAATTATCACAGAGGCAGAAGTGCCTTACACACTGCTTTGGAATGTGTGAGATGATTTCTTCCCGAAGCTTGGACGCAACTTCATGGTTACTTTTCTGGAAATTGAGGGAAAGGATTTCAATGTGTGCCCCTTCAACAATTTGGTGGCAAGAAACATTGGATCCTAAGTTATATTATTTCTTAGCTAGCTGTAAATTTAATGGCACCTTTAACCCCGTGTGTATAACACTTGTGTTCCCTTTTGTCTTATTCCTGTGTAGTAATAGTCTGTTTAAGTCTTATGTCTGTTAGTTTTGTGTCTATTAATAAATGATTCATTCTATAATAGACCAAATCAGCCATTATTAAAGAACTTATGAATGAGAGTGGGTCTTGGGGTGCTGGCCACCTCAATAACATGACTGCCTGCTGCCAGAGGCCTGGGCAAAAGGCAGGGACTTATTTAAACCCACATCATCCATTCATAACAGAGTCTCAACTCCTGATGAACAACACTAGTGAGCAACTAGAACCTACCAGTTAGACTTCATATAGCTGATCACAACTATGTGAATGAACCCTGGGGTCCTGTTTTCCAGCCAACTGGAATAGGCTACCTATCCTTCTGATATCACACTTTCTAGTAGGCAGACTGTATCTGTAATAGGATAACTGGTCTGTATGTGCATGGCAACAACACTGCTTGCAAGATCTACACATTCTTTACTATGAAATGGACTTGCCGTTGGAGACATGAGGACAACATGGTGATGGCATACCAAGCATACACACCTATTCAGAAATCTGAATATTTGACATTGCGTTTTGGGGAAAATAAATTCTAGGTTGTTCCTGGCAAGTTCTTGCTATGTCATATCCATTATGGAAAGATCTGTTTGGTTGAAATTAGCTAAGATGAATCACAAATATTTCAGCTTTTTATGAGGTTTTCCTCTATTTTAAGTTCAAACTGAAGAATTTACAAAATTGTGACTTGGGCAACCATTCAGGACTTCAAGCATTTAATCAGATAAACTTCATCCTTAGCCATGCTAAGAAGTGTATCAATGTGTTCAGGTGATTATGGACCAGCAATGCACCATAGTGGCAATTAAGACCAACAGTGTTCTGAGCTGTATCAGGAAGAGCCTTGCCATCAGTTTAAGAGAAATGATCCTCTCTCTGTCCTCAGTACTGGTGAGGCCACATCTGGACTGCTGGATCGAGTTCTGATCTTCCCAATATAAGAAAGATAGGGAATTTACTGGAGCGAGTCCAGGGAAGGGTTGCAAAAATTATTATGGGACAGAAGCACTTAGCTTAGAACATTGATAAAGCTTAATCATATTCAAAATGACATTTAGAGTTACATTAAGAACCCCCTCAAACATGTCATGAAGCCATAAAAGCAGGACAAGCACTTGTATATTATTAATGGGGTTCTCCAGGTTAAACTAATCATATTCATATACTGTATTACACTATCCAAAGTTCTCAAATTACCCACAAGTAATTTAATATACTTGAATTGTATGTCTACAAACACTGCCAAAATCCATTTGCATTCTTTTCCTTGAATAGGAGGTTATACAGGGCAATTTGATAGAAATACACTTTGAAATAAAATCTTCCTTTGGAATGTCAAGTGGATATATACCAGAGAAAACATATTGGCTCTGTGCTTTAAATGATGGATTCAAGAATATGGTGCTGCAGTAGGGCAAAAGTACTTAGATCACTGATGAAAGACTTCATGTCAAAAGGCTTGTACAAACCTTTTGGGCGCTGACCGACAGTGACAGCAGCTTCATCAGCTTTTGCTTTATCTTGCAGGATGGAACAGAAGAGACTCTTCCTCTAAGAGCAACTTTCTCATCACTTTACAGCATATCAAGGGAATATATTAGTCATTGTCAGCACTTGGGAATTCAGACTGTGTGTTTGGCAATATTTCATTAAGAACCAGACGTCTAATTAGGGAAAAAGAGTTCATGTTAAAAATTTCCTTTAGAAGAAAAATATTTTATTAACTATACAGTTATATATATACATATATTCTAAAGCTTTGTTGCCACTAGACTGACCAAGAAAAAAATGAAGAAAACAGAAATATAGAAACGGAGAATTGTTCAGGTTGGAAAGGATGACTTGAGATCATCTGGCTCAGTCTCACAGGGCAAGACATTTATTATTGTGACAACCACAGTAATCTTCTCATCTTTTTCTTGGTTCTGCACAAATACAATTCTCTGACACCAATTTCTTCATTTTTTATTGTGTCTGTCTAGTCCACTAATATTATCAGCTCATAATCCTCATAATTCTGTCTCAGGACATGACATTTAATCCTCTGCTTAAACCATGCATTTTCATTAAAGGAAAATTTTGTTCTCTATACATTAATAAAAAGGTCGGATACAAGGGGCAAAGAAGAACAGTGACTTTTTTTATCTGCAGTGTAGTTTCTCTTGGAGTGGGACTCATGCTAGAGGAAAATGCATAAAATCTGGTGACTTTGAGTGGAATTCTAATAACAAAATCTAAATGTCTACATTTTAGATAGCTGTCCAAGGTCTCAATTACTTTAACATATGTCAACACTTCCCTGGACAGAAACCACACCTCACCACTTAGGAATTGTTCCAAATACATATTTTGGATGTGTCAAAAGTTGGTATGATGAAGAAGCATGTTTAAATGTGCAAGCATGAGCAGAGCTGTGTCTGTTAGACACAGAGGCAAGAACAAATTCTTACTCTGCTTCATTTGCTGGTGCACACACTCAGCTCATTTAAAATTGTTCATGTAGTGCCTGTAATATAGAAATACAACAACTTCAGCGAAGACTTTCCTTGGCTTTCTTGTTAAATAAGTACATAAGTAATTGCTATTTTTATGTTTCTGATGATAAGAACAAAAAAGGTCTGAAAGCAGATACGTTTGAAAGTGTTAAGGAAAAGGGGATAGATCTTACCTTTATTAGAAACTGTTTTTACTCTATCAGCTTTCAAGTAATTTTCACAACATGAGAAAAAGCCCAAGGGACTCAAATGCTCTTTCTAAATATTCACAAAGGAGAATTATATACAATTTGTATGATATTTACCACAGCCAGAGTAGCAAGCATATCAGTTCCAAATCTGCTAAACTGAGTGAAGTTCTGACATCTGTAAGACTGGTTAGGTTTTTATGGATTTTTAAAAACCCCTTACATTGAAAACTGAAGTACAACTGCATTACAGTAAGTACTTAAAATCTCATGCTCTAGAAAATAAAAAGGTTTCAGAAGGGCTAGATTTTATTTTTTTAGTTCTGAGTTTAATGAACACCGACCCTTTGCTCCTTACCTCTTGCCCCTTTGACCAATCAGTAAAGGTTCAGGTTCGTTTTGTTTAGGTCACATTATCACAATAGGTGAAGAACTGTTTCCACGCTGAAGTCTGAATCAGGCTTTCTAATACCTTTGTTAAGGATTCACACAGTACAGCCCCATGGTAAAGCAGAACTAGAGGTTAGAGGGGGCAGCAAGAGATCTAAAAGAGAGGAAATGCCACATTATCTACTTAGAAGAAGCAGAGGGATTTTAAAAAATTAATATGGATGTGGCATTAATATTTAAGTACTAAAGATGCAGTTGTAAGCAATTCTGAGTAAGAGCTGAATGAACTGGAGACACTTAGCATTGAAAAAAGCCTTGATAATACTAGTCATAACTAGAATCAATGAATGAAAAAAAATACTAAATACTTTCTTTCAGAATTTACTGACATGTCAAATGTAAATATACTGTGTATTTGAAGTTTTTTTTTTTTTTAAAGTATGTGAAGCCTTCTCAGAATAAATCCTACAACAGGAAGTTATGCCATTTTAGCCAACCACAAACAGCTTGGCAGAGCCAAGAATGTCACAGGATTCTGGTCAACATGCTGATGATAAAAGCCATTAGTGGAATTCTTACTAGCCTGACAGTTAAATCTTGCAGAATGAGAGAGTGTGTAAGCATTTGTACGCAATGCTTAGAAGGAAGAATTAAGCTGTTATTGGAAATTTTGGGTTGAGAGATTCAGCTTGGAGCTCCTGCTCAGATACTGATATTTCTAAAGTATGTAGAGCTGATAAGTTTTTCAACACACATGGTTTTGAACCTAATGATTGCTTGAAGTTTATTTAATATCTTGTATTGTAAATAAATTAAACTTCTTTTTGTCTAGCAACCAATAATCACAAGCTAATTGCAACTTCAATAAATAGAAATAGGGTGTATTTTAAATGTATTATGGAAATTATTGTCTCAAATAAAGTAATTGGAGAAAACTTTAAAAAGCGGGAAAATTCAGCTGTTTCTCGTTTTTCATTTATTTTCTCGTGACATTGTCTCATTCATATACATATATGTATGTAGATCTCACACATATATAATATAGATATAAATCTATAACAAATATATTCACAGACATATTTTATGAAATCATAAGAATGACAAAAATTCTGTTAATAACTGCTTGGGGTCTATTACTGAGAAGAGTTAACATAGTATTTAGTAAAGTCTTCTGGCCTTTTGAGTTGGGTTGGCCTTTTGGGTTGGGTTTTGCAAAGCAGAATTATAATTCTCCTATCACATGAGAATTAATGGAGTAGAATCAAGGCCACTAAAGAACAAGCAGTAGACAGTAAGGAAAATGCTGTACCATAGACAGCTGAGATAAACATTTACAATTGTATGATCTGGACCCTTTACATAACAGAGTCATATAGGAGTTGGTTGAGACAGGTACTGTTATTCTTTTTTTTTTAACAGTTTTTAATCCTGAAGAAAAAAGAACTTAAAAATTCAGGCCTTGAAAAAGTAGTGTCATTTCTCAGTTAAAGAAAAGTTATCAAGGACAACCAGGTAGTTCAAAACAACATAGCCTGGTTTGAGTTTCTAGAAGAAATCAAGAAAAAAAGTGCTCAGAGATTTTATTCATAAAGAATTAAAGGATTAAATCACAGGTAATGTCAATCTACGAAAATGTTTCTTAATAAACAAACTTGATTCCCTTCTTCCAAATTAGAAATATATTTGATAATATATATTTGATAACTGCTCTGACAGAAACAGCTTCCTGTAAGGTATTTGTGACAAAGAACTGTATATTATTTGGAATAAAGATTAGCAGTACTTGAAAATAGTAATGTAAACATGAAGTGGAATATAAACCAGATGACACATCACGATAGATGAAACACAATTTCTTACATGAATTTCTACTGACATTCCATAGGCATGGTAACTTCCAACATTGTTCAATGTTTAATCAATGAAGCAGAAGTAAACACAAAATCACTGCCAGTAAAATGTGCAGATGAAAAGCTTGAATGAATGATGAATGATGAGGAGATATGAGTCTTGTAGCACTGAGCCATTTCTAACAAAAAGAAGTTAATAATCAAATTCTGGATCAGAACTGTGCAAAAGAGGAAAATTGGTTGTCTGAACTGTAGAATGGTACATGAGATATAAGAAAAATCTTTCTTTTTTCCCCTGGATATGCCTGCACTGTTCTTGTCACATTTGTGAGAAAACATTAAAGTTTTAGAAATATTGATAGGGATAAATTAAATACCAGAAAAGCACACAAGGCTTGTAGGAAATGCTACAGAAGAATTCAGAACACTCTATTTGTTTTTCTTGGTGGAGGTAAGACTGGAAGATGACTGGGTTACAGTGACTCAGTGTCTTCACAGAGGGAGAATACAAGTACTGAGGGAGTCCTGATTGCACAAAAGCATATCAAAAATCAGTAGGTGGATAGTAAAGCGGGCCTTATTTAAACTAGAAATCTAGTACATCACTCTTAAAAGTGAGGGCAATACTTTTACAAGAATAGTCATGAGTTTCTTACTGTCTTTATGCATATCTTCGTGTCAAACTAGGTCACAGGTATTGCCAAAAGAAGTCAGTATGGAGGATGAAGCAGCCTGGAATAGGCAAAATATTAGACAAGATAAAATACCATCCTGTCTCAAAAATCTGTGAATTTCTTGCAAAAATGTACACCAATAGCTGCAGATTCTAATAATGAAACTGTATTTTTGTATGTATGTCATTTTTTTTCTGCAGGCATTTGGTGGCTGCATAGCGCATTTTAATCATTGCATCTCACACTCCTTCTCATTCCTTCATTCTCTGCCTGATTCTGAGATCAGATACTCTAGATATATCTGTATAAATTCCTCTTATTTGTACAGAAATGTATGAACAAAAAACATGTGGCATTTATCCCAGACTGAGGCATCAGCCAAGCTATGCAGAACAGGAGAAGTAATTGGCTTTCCTTAGGAAGATGTCAAACCTTCTAAAACAACAAACACACACAGGAGGTCTATTCATTTTTTAATACAGGGGATATTAGCACAGATAGTTTCCATTAGTACCAACAAAATAAGCATGTAAGCCTTCTACATACTGTATTTATGGGATTATAAAGATCTCTGATGGTTTTGCCTTCAGTGAGAGATTTTTCTTTTATAATTTTTATTGTTGGTGCACATGGGGGACTTTGGCTGTAGCTGTTAAGCACAGCAGAGCGCTTTACCTCATTTTAAATGGCTTTGGTTGGGGAATTAGCACACACCTCATACTGGTGGCTAATGTAGTTGAAATATCCACACAACTTTTGCATTTAAAAGGAGGAATATATTCCCCATTCTATCCTACTTTTACATTATTATTACAGTAATGCATTAAATTTTGCTAATTTTCTTTTCATTTGATTCTATCTCAAGATCAATGAGATCTGTCAGTGGTGGCCTGTTACCTCTTCGCCAGAACAAACTTCCCCATCGAGATTTTATGATTTTCATTTGTTAAACTGGTGCAGTACTAGCTAACAAACAACACAATTCCACTGCCACTTACCAGTGAGACAATTTAGGTAACTGCTCTGAATAGGACTACCAGTGCCTGTCTGTCGACCTTTTTACCTTATTTTGAGATATGCTGCTAGAAATCAATCAGTTTCCTTTCTGGCCTTTTTCAGACAAAAATAACTTTTTTAAAAAAAAGGACAGGGTATGATCTCACAACTCTTTATAAGAAAATATTTTGTCTAGTTTCCTGATATCTGCCTCTTAATATTTGTCTTTTCTTTTTTTTTTTTAATTTCATCCTGCAGTGAGATAATGCCTTTAGACTGGGAAAGTTAAGCTTATAGTCTCTTCTTCAGTCTCTGAAGAAAAATGGGTACATTGTGGTTGATTAATAATATGTCTCCAACTTCAGTGCAAATAATCATCTTGGGAAAATCCTGTTGGGAAGGCTGAATGAACTCAACCTCTCTCGGTGCAAACTAGCTCTGTGAAGTTCTTTCCCTTCTTCTCCCTGGATGGCAGACAGATATCCCAGCTAAGACTTTAGTCATCTCATCCTCTTTATAAAAGAAGTATAGCCTAACTAAGCTTTCAACTCCTCTGTCGGATGTTTAAAGATACATAGAATCGATTTGGTTTCAAACCACACTAAAACAGTAAAGGACAGATACTGGAGGGTTACTTTTTTCCCTATGTGTTTCAACACTTCATGAATTTTAAAGCCACTTGCTCATTAATAATGAAATAAATATACTGTACGTATGCAAATACCTAAATATACAGAATAGCTGAAGTTCAATAAACATGCATTTTTTGTTGGAGAAGCAACATACATTTTTTTAGGCTAAATGTCATCAACAGCTCTGTTTATATCTCATTTTATATTTGAATGTCTTGTTAAAAATAAAGACAGGTGCTGTTCTGGACAGGGCTCAGCTGACAGGCTCTTTTGTCTTGGCATTTCAGAATTATTACCATAACATGACATGCTTGTATATGTCAGCTGACATAGTTTAAAGAAATATAAATGCCTACCAAAACAAAGTGTGTACAGGCAGACTGTGATGACAATGATGAGTCCAAGAAAATTAAAATTGGTATGTTTGAATGAATATATACAGTACTTTTTTCCAAGGAGTCTTGTAAAGTTAATTAACAATTATATACCCTGATGGTTTTTTAGCTTTTTTCCTGTTTTCTTGCATCTTCTTTCATTGAATGGGATAATTCATACCTAGAAGAACAAAGAATATTGTGTTGATATAGCAAACATTCTTTTCCTAAATACATAAAGACATTCAGAACCTACTTTCTCTATTTTGTTGTTTGAAGGATGTGCTCTGTACGAGGAGAGCATCTGTGCTTAAACACTTCACTGTGCCCATCTCAGATGCTGCAACCAAGATGAGTGCACTCTGCTGTATTTCCACTTAAGCTGATCCTTGTCTTGAGACTTATTGAAATATATTCTTGACTTACATAATTTAGTTTTGAATGTAATTAAGAGAGATACAGTTCCAGCATGTTGGTTGTTAATTTTTTATATCAATAATTTTATATTTCAGAAGAATGGAAATATATTAAATATTGACTAAAATAGTCATTAATAATGAATGTTTTTTTTCTGCTGAGGCAAATATTTTATAGTAAAAAATGCAATATGACACATTATGCTCTGTAAGAGCTGTACCTATTAAGAGTCAATTTACAGCTTCTCTTGAGCAAGTGTAGTGTACACAAAGTGTCTGTGTGAGAAAAGGAGGAGAGGGAGGATTAAGAAGACAATAGTTTTATTTTTCACCATTCCAGCTATATATTTGCCTCTAAGATACCAAGACTGAGTGTTTGAGGAAATAAAATGTCCTTTTCTACTCTACAGAGGACAGTAAGCCTGGCATTCCCAGTCACTCTTGTCCTGGTGCTGTACTGTTTCTATTTCTGCTGCTTGAACATTTCTCTTTCCCATTTTAGATTCTTTGCCTTTTGTTCCTGCTGCTAAATGTAGAAGACTATTTATAAAGAAAGAAAACACGGTGGTAGAGATGATATTTCCTTTGACTCATTTTAAAACATGGATTTGTTTTGTGACATTGGCATCAAACTTTAATTCTGACATTGTTTCTAGGTCAATATGGGCATCTGGAAATGGTTCACCAAGACAAAAGAAAAGATAGTGGAAATTTTTTTCCAAAGCTGATCCAATATAAACTGGTAGGAAAATGTGCTTGATCAGCAGTCACACTCTACTGCAGTGAATACCAACTTCTAACAGTCTTTTGATCATAGAAAACCTTGTTATTTTCTCCCAGCAGAATATTCTTCACCATTGCTGTATTTCATAATCAAAACAGCTTAGTGATCAAAGGGAGCACTTTTCATTTCTGACACAGAAGTTTTTACCATTAATGTATGAAAAAGCAGTTATTGTTGAACAATATTTTCCTTCTGAAAGAGTACTTTGAGCAGAGAGGAAAGGGTTATTTTTTGTCAAACATTTCCTAGGAGCAGTACGAGCATGTCTATAATTTTTTGCTGGAGACAGGCTGAAATCATGAAGTCTCCATAACCAAAAATAGCTGTTTTCCAAGTACCATATTGCCTGTTAAACTCACCTTGCTTGACACCTTCAGTGCCAGATGAAAACACTGCTAAATATTTTTTTCTAACATGTTGCTTGTTCATTACAAATGCTGAGATTTCAACTCTTCCATCCTAATTTTCTGTTTCTGTTTCCTTGATAGTGAATACTAGATACCACTGTAAAGTTGACATCCACTCTGACTGCTTAATGAAAGCTTGTAATACCCTCACAAAAATCCAGCAAAGTTAAAACTTTAATGGAAACGGATCACTCAAGGTGGGTGAACTGGATGGTTTGCAGTAAGGTTTGATTAAAATAAGATTATACTTTAATGCAAAAGAAAGGGTGGACTGCATGTGAGGAAATTTATATGTAAACTAGAACATAAAACTAGAATTTATTCTCAAGTGAAATGTTTCAAGAATCATTGCATGACTAAGTTAAAGTAAATTATGCAAAGCACAGACTGTAGGGAACAATTTTGCAAATTAAGTTTTATCTCTAATTTCCCAGGCTAAAAATATCCATGATACCAGCAAATCCTGTGTGGTGAAAGTGACAATTCCACTATGTTCTTTTAATGGATCATTATTTTTATCATTCTCTGGAGGACACTTAACAAACAAGGTTTCATTCTATCCTGAAACCATCAAAGGATCATTTTACTGCATAGGATATCTGTCCACAATGGACCTAAAAAAAAAGAGTCAGAAACACTGAAAGGTAGAACTGCCAATTTTTTCAGCCCATATCAATCGAGATCACTGGACAGAAACCAATTTGTCATTAAATGTCATAGAAATAAGAATTATCCTGCTCTATGTTCATCTTCACACAGTAAGATAGATTTAAGACAAGCTGTTTTGCTCTTGTAGGTTATGATACTGTAATATTATGAGATGTTGTTTTGCCTGGAAAACAGTACTGCTAAAAATTCATTGATATCTCCTATCATCCCACAACATTTGGAAATTTCAAAGCCTTAAGGAGAAAGGGACACTTTGAAATATTTAAATTTTGCTACTGCACACACTGTTCCAAGGAGTTCAATTAGCTCCTGGCCCTTGCTTATCCCAACCATCTTCGTAAGCAGAGAACTAGATGAACTCTCACAAATTGCATTCTCTGGAAGAATAAAGGACTTTGGAAAACAAAAGCAACACTTCACATACACAAAATCCATGGATATAAATTAATAGCAGAAATTAACTGATTTATGCTGATTTAACAAAAAAAACAAAACCCTAAAATAATAATATCTCAAAATTTATTTTCTAATATTTTTCTGTATTTTGGATATTTTAAAACATAGAAAAATCAGATCTTTACTGTGTTTTTAGTGTTTTCTCTTTCTGTATTCTGCTACAGCATCCCAGGATAATTGTGCAGAAAATAAATTAAAGGAAAAGTAGATCATGTTGAACAAGATCTAAAAGTCACCAATGCCAGAATTTACTATTCACACTTGCCTACCTACATGTTAGATAGGTCTCATGTGTTAACATTGTGCCTTGTTTATAAAAAATGTTTCCCTATGGCATAGGTTTTTCTAGGTTAAGCAAACTACATTTTCTCTTACTTTGATCTTCTGATCATCTATTATACTTCCTCTCATTTCTTTAATTCAGTGCTAACAGTATCACAAATCTTTCATGTCATAGACATAAGTGAGTCCTAGATATACTCCCTTCTAGGTCAGACTTGATTCAGATTCATTTGACAGTCACTCACTGACCACAGATAAGAAAAGTAATTAAGCTGATATTGAAGCCCTATACACTTTGAAGCATCTAATCAAAAGCTAGTTTTATTCTCCGAAGTTAATTTTAAGTTAGTCTGGTACTAAGCTTGAGATCAAGTGTAGAAAGAAGGATCTTGTGTCTACTCTTAATGCAGCAGAACAATCAATTATCAAGATGCAAGTGAAAGAAGAGCTACTCACATTCTTAAAAGTCAAGCTTAATATATTCAAATGTGACTTTTCTGCTTCAACCAGTTGGAGATGTAGCTCTCAAGGGTATAAATCTTGCTTAGCATTATTAAAAAGAAATGTTTTATTTTCATAAGTCTTTCTTTACTTTTGTACAGAGGAAATGGGAAATTCTCTGTGGGAGACAGGAATGCATGAATAGGAAATATGGTTCATTGGCCTCCAAGACCTACTTATATTTCAAGTAAATAGTACAGGAAACATGTAGGAAGATCATTGGTTTTGTCATCAAATTCAATTCAACAGTTTTGTTGTTGTTTCCTTTTTCTACTCGGAAAAATAGTTGCCATCCGTGTGTCTTTCTTCACTTAAGGCATTTTGAGGAAACAAACCACCAGACTTGGGATGATTATCAGCTCCCAAAAGAGAAATATCCACTACTTCTGGCTTCCCACTAGGATGCCCCAAATCCCACAGTAATAGTTACTGAATAATAATACAAACTCATATTTCTCACACATCTCCCAAACACCCCTCCCACCAGTTCAATTCAGGCTGCTCTGGATATAAAGATTTTTAAGCATACCATAACCAGAGTTTTTTTGCTTTTATTTTGGTGGAATTTTTTTTTTTTTTTTTTGGGTTGTTTGGTTAGTTTGGTTGGTTGGTTTGGTTGGTTGATTTTAATATTTACCATGGATTTCCCACCTCCTTTCATTCAGATTTAGTGGATTATCTTTTCTCTTTTCTCTTCCTATTTTCTTTTTTCAGGCACACTAAACATCCTTCTGCCAAGGATAGTCAATATTGATGGGTTCTATTGCAGAACATCAAAATAAACACTTTTTTATAAATATAACATCATTTTTCTGTATAGAACATCAGCTGTCTGTACCATTTGAGAAGCCACACAGGGCCCAGCTGACAGATGTATTAAAGTATTTTCAAGACATCTTCATATCATTGATACCTGCAAGCATCTCAGTTGGTACTGGACACCTATATGTGGATAACTGAATTGAACCCCAGACTCTAAACATGCACTATTGAGACCAATCAGCTGAATCAGTTCCTAGGCTGCATTAACAGTTCTGATTAAATCTTGCTCAACTCCAGTGGAAGACGAGACTGTTTTTGTGGATTTCTTAGGCCTTCCACTTGAGCTGAACCCTGCCCTTGATGCCTTTTCTTGGTCTTAAAATCAAGAGTCATACACGGTTAGAAGGGGAAAAGGGATTTTACCTTGGTATTTATTTTAAGGATCCTTAGGTGTACACGTCCAGGTCATATGCATCGAGATGCACCCCGCCGAGTCTATCTCTATCTCTCTGTCTCTGTGTCTCTCTCCTTCCCCTCCCAACATTGGGTATAACATTATAGGTTTTACTAATTAGCATATCTATCAAAGATTCCCCAATGAGAGGCTCAAGTGAGCCCCCCTCCCCAAGGAACCTTCCCCTGGATGGTTCTATCTTGGTTTACAGAATGTGTTCTGGAGAGGACCTTGGGGTCTGGGGCACACTGATCCCTACCTATGAAACTTCTAAAATGTTTAGTCTCTTAGCTTGACAAACAAGTCCAAGAATGTAGGCAAAAAGCACTAGGAATACAGAAGTTGTAAAAAGGTATAACATGGGTATAAAAGAAAAGGCAAAAATCTTCATGGCATCACCTCACAGACACAGCAACTCAGTTGGCTAGCTATGGACATCTGGGGCCACTGCGACATTTAAAGTTAATTTGTCTGTCCTTCGGGTGCTATTGAAGATAGTTACGGTCACATGTAGTTTGCACTGTAAATTTGAAAAAATCTTTAGTTTTTACTTAATATTGACATGTAGAAAAGGATTCAGATGCCTTTACATAGATGCACAAGCCAAGTCAGACATCTCTGAGTATTTAAAGCATTGGGATTGCCCTTGTATGATGATGTGGTGTAGGAATTCTAGGGCACCTGCATCATTTTGAAGCACCAGAAATATTGAAGTTCTTAAAGTTCTGGCACATTTGTGCCTAGGCAGATAAATGCTAAGATGACAGAATCATAGAATCATTTAAGTTGGAAAATCCCCTTAAGATGACTGAGTCTTACCTTAAACCTAGCAGTGCCAAGTCCCCCACTAAGACATGTCCCTAACTGGCACTTTTATATACTCCCAGGGATAGTGACTCAACCACTTCCCTGAGTAGCCTGTTACAGTGCTTGTTAATAAAACCCAAATGACAATAGTTTTCAGTGCTGTTTTCTACCTTATTGTGCATACATAATCTTTAAAAAGAGGTGATTATTCATGCTGATGTTTTCCCATCACTTTATCCCCCAGACTGAAAGACTTTCATTCTGACAACTGTGACTAGTCAGGGGAGCTTTAGAACTTTCTTTACTGTCTCTGTATTTTTTGCATAGAATATTTTGTTGTCTTCAAGATGACTCAGTGACATGGTTCTTCAGAGTACAAGGAAAACAACTGAAGAAAATATAGGATGGTAGGAATTAATCTCTTCTCTGATATGGGAAATATCTTGGGGAAAAAACCTATGCAACCTCTTACCTATATTATAAGACTTTTTCACTGATTTGTCTAACTAGAGAGTAAAACCTTGCTAGGCCTCTTTGGTGATCGTTTTATAAAACTTCTTTACAGAGAAAGTGAAATAACCTGAACATAGGGGAAAAGAAATCGTGTATTTATTGACGGTAGGAAATTAGCATCTTAGAGCTCTACTAAAGAACTATATTTGAAACTATCCCACTGAAACTTTCTGCTTATTATACTCTGATTTAAACAAATTAACAGATAGTTTTAAATATATTGCAATAATTCATTGCAGCAACCTTATTGGCACTGAAGTAATTTGAAATTTAAAAAAACCCTACAAATACACATTGCATATAATACATTGTTGTGAAATGATACTTTGACTGTCCAGTATTACAGTGTGTTTGTATCTGGATCTGTATTGAAAGCAAATTAAACCAAAGAAATTATTCTGGTTTTATTTAATTTTGGATGTCAAGTTCACTATTCACATTTACTTCCAGACTTATTTTTCAAAAATATAAGCATCTTAGTGAGTCTAAAGGGAATGGCACAAAACTATATCTGTGATCTTGCACTTTGTAGCTTAGAATACACGCCTATTTCCAGATACATATTAATGATGTTGATGCCTTATCCTGGTCTTAAAATCGAGAGTCATACACGGTTAGAAGGGGAAAAGGGATTTTACCTTGGTATTTATTTTGAGGATCCTTAGGTGCACATGTCCAGGTCATATGCATCGAGATGCACCCCGCTGAGTCTGCCCCCAAAGATTGGGTATAACATTATAGGTTTTACTAATTAGCATATCTATCAAAGATTCCCCAATGAGAGGCTCAAGTGAGCCCCCCTCCCCAAGGAACCTTCCCCTGGATGGTTCTATCTTGGTTTACAGAATGTGTTCTGGAGAGACCTTGGGGTCCGGGGCACACTGATCCCTACCTATGAAGCTTCTAAAATGTTTAGTCTCTTAGCTTGACAAACAAGTCCAAGAATGTAGGCAAAAAGCACTAGGAATACAGAAGTTGTAAAAAGGTATAACAGGGGTATAAAAGAAAAGGCAAAAAATCTTCATGGCATCAATGTGAGAAACTGCAGAATTTTATAATTACAGTATTTTTTGCAAGCCTGCATAATCTCAAATGTTAGTATTCTGGGTCACTGAGAATATGAAACAAAAGGGGTAAATGATCTTGTTACACAATCTTTCTGTCATTTAAATACAAATATGCTCTAGTCCAGGAGAACTTTAAAATATCTAAAATTATATTGCTGAAAACTACTTCTCTTGGTCAGAAATACCACTTATCTAAAAATGAAAATTTAACTCCTTTGTTTAATGAGTTTCTGATTTAACCTCTGAATTCTCATATTCAGAGACAATTTGACTGTAATTCCTGTGTTGATCATTTATGTTCAATGAAACATTTCACCCAGAGTTTCTAAGCTCAACTCATTTTTTTTCCCTTTACATATGTTTCTGAATTCACAATGGAATGAAGAGACAAGTAAATATTTTGTTACGTATAAATCTTAACTAATTATTCATATTTGGCAGTGAAGAAAAAAAAAAAACCACTGCAGGCAGGATTGAAAAGGTAATTTAAATATAATGAAAACTTTTACCTTTTCAGCATCATACTTGTTAGAACAGAAAACATAGAATCATAATCAGTGGCACTATTCATGCACACAGAGCTGTGCTGATTTCACATTTTTGATCTGATGAAAAATAATAGATTGCATATCCATCTACAGGCAACAGCTTACTTCACTAAGAAAATAATCTGCATCCAAAATGTCCAATATATAATACGAAAAATTGTGTAGCGTACTGATGAAAAAATGAGGACAGAAGTTTTTTAAAACATGGCATTCAGAAATATTACAAAAACTGTTAAACAAAAAAAAAAAAAAAAAAACCAAAATTACTCCACTTGGATCAGTGGTATCCCAACCACAAATACTGCCTGAGTGGAGAATGGATTGAGACCAGCCCTGCTGAGAAGGACTTGGAGGTGATGGTGGAAGTAGATGATCTCTAAGGTCCATTCCAACCCAAGCAATTCTATGATTCTATAAATTAATGATTTTCTGAACTAATTAAAACCCTCTGCTTAAAATAGGGTTAAATAAAGCAATGAAAATTCTGGTCAGATTTTGAATTTTTTCAGAAATTAAGACTCCACATCTTCTCTTGGCAATTTGCTTGAGTGGTTGAACTGCCCTCATAGTAAAAACCAGTGTTTTCCTCTGTTCAGTTGGAATTTCATGTTATGATGAACTCTGTGACCTAATCCAAAGGACCAAGGGATGATTATACTAATAGATATACAATTGCATTATTTTAAAACATTATTTGAATGGCATTTTATAGAAAGTACTATAGCACCTGATCCAAAGGAGGATGATTGTGAACTAAATGAACTCAACAGAAATTTTCTAGGCATTTTCTGGACATTTTAAAGTGGTGGTTGTAGACTAAGGGAGTTATATGCTGGTGAGGCATTGGAACAGGTTGCTCAGACAGGTTGTGGAGCCCTCATCACTGGAACTGTTCAAGGCTGGAATAGATTCTGAGCAACCTGGTCTAGTGGAAAGTGTCCCTGCACATGGCAAGGGATTTGGAACTAGATGATCTTTAAGGTCCCTTCCAGCTCAAGCCATTCTATGATATCTATGGGTCTATCAAAGGATAGGAAGAGAGGGGCTAATGAGGACGTATTGGATAATGTGGGACCTGAGCATGCCGCAAATGGGGTGGGACAAGGGGTGTAGTTTGTACTGATTTTGTTTGTGATGGAGGTAATTTTTTCATAATAACTCTTATGGTGCTATGTTTTGGATTTGTGAGCGAAACAGTGTTTATAACACACCGATGTTTTAATTGCCACAGAGCAGCTCTTGCACTCTGTTGAGGTATTCTCTGTTTCTCACTGCACCCCTGCTCCCCACAGTGAGTGGGCTGGGTGTGCCCAAGATGTTGGAAAGGGACACAGCCAGGACAGCTGACCCCAGATGACCAAATGGATAGCCCATACTACACGGCATCATGCTTAGCATGTAGAGCTGGGGGAAGAAAAAAGAAGAGGGATGTTTGGACAGTTGATGTTAGTCTTCACAAAGTCACCATTACACATGATGCAGTCCTGTTTTCCTGGGGACAGATAACACCTGCCTGACAGTGGGAAGTAATGAATGAAGTCCTTATCTTGCTTTGCTTGCGTATAGCTTTTGCTTTACCTATCAAATTGTCTTTACCTCAATCCCTGACTTTTCTCACTATTACACTTCCAATACTCTTCCCCTTCCCCTCCAGGGACAAATTAACAAAGGTCTGTGGGGTGTTCAACTTCCCACTCAAATTAATCCACAACACTATATGAGAAATTTTTAAAGGAAGGCTTTTTCGCCCTTTGCTTTCTTCCTCTTTCCTGTTCAATACCATGTCATTTTGACCCACTTTTTAAAAGATCCACTTTTACTGTGAAATACACAGAACTCAGCTTAGCCAAAACTTCTCTGTATAGCACAATTGACCTTAGTTGTCCTAATTGCATGCTTGAATGGCAGGTGAGGTAGATATATAAAACATTCATGTGTTTTTCTGTCTTTCAGCTTATGAACTGTTTATGACAGGCAATTTGTTGTAGTTGCAGCAGCCTCTATTACATGATAAATGCTGCAACCTGCATAGTGAATACAGAATTTAAATTATTACCTTTTTTTGTTCTCTGACCATCTTCCAAAGAAAAGTCCTGTCATGCTTTTTCAGCAGTAAAAAATGAAACCTTGTGAATTTCAAAAGGTCTTATAACACCAGGCAGAGAAAAATTAAAGGACTGCCTTGAGTTACACAGTAAGCTTTCAGTTCTGCAATCTGTTTTTCACAATTTAAGCAAAGGCAATTGAACCCTCTGGAATAACTCCAGAGCTACAGTGATCTTGAGCGCTCATGGGGCTGGGATCCAAATTTAACGCCCTTCACTTTTTTTTGGCAATAAGCCGAATTTACTGTTTTATTCTATATGAAATTTTGCTTTTACAACAAGGGTGTAAAATATACGTGTTTTCATTTAGTGGAACTTAGAGTTTTCTATGTATATCAGATGCTTATAATAATAATAAAGCAGACATCCAAACTCCTGTCTTTCTAAATATTACAGATGAATTACAACCAACCAACAATGCACAACAGCCTAGACTGAGACCTCCATTCCCTCCATATATGTAACATCATGCATAACTTTATAGTATTGAGATCACCCTGTGCATTTGGGTGTGTTCATTGCTACTTAAATTTGAGCTGCGAAAGTCACAGGGAGAAACTGTGATTCAGTATTGATCAAAATAGAATTATTAGTTTCCAGCACCATCATATCCTTTGGGTGATTAATCCTAGTTTAATAGACATCAAAGAACAATAAGCACAATAAGCTTTGTTGTGCAGAATTTGCTGTTTAAAGTGCTCTTTAAAGAACCTTAACAATAATGTAAGCATTTCAAAATATGCAATTCATGCATAATTGAATTTTTTTATTAGACTTTATCAGGTAAATGCTTCATCAGCATTATAAAGGACAGAAAATTATATGCATGTTTTTAAAAAAACCTGTCAGGTTTGCTTCATAAAATTATTTATTTTCAGATTTTTATAAAACAATATGAGAATCTTAAAGGTAGAATTGTCTACAACACTACTCCTAGTAGGCATTTCTACTGCAGAGCTGAGTTCTGTACTGCTTTTTGGATCACTACTCTTTCCTTTTACAGCTGCTATCACAGCCAGAGCACAGCTGCCTTAAGTCACTGCAAAATTTATAGGAGACTGACCTATCACCTCCCTAGGGATCATCATATCCCACCATATCCCAAAGTGACTATGCAGTCATTCAGAGGTTTTTTTTCTCCATAAACTCTGCTCTTTGCTTTTAACTAACTTTCTAAATTTAGGCAGAATCTATGCTAGATTCTTTTTGAGGTTCCTCCAGACTTGTAATATTTTTTCCTACTTCTTTCTCACTCTACAAATTCATAGTATTATTGCTCAGTTTGGACTGTGTTATAACCAGTGTTTCAGAGCCTTTTCAGCCAAGAGATTGATTGAATACTGAGGTTCATGTAGAGAATGGACCAATGGGTTTGCTCTTTATTTCCTCTGAGCGAACAGCTTTTGCTTACTCTATGTCATTGATTTAGTTTTATTCCTTCTATATTTAAACTTGTTTTCTATTATGGTTATAAGTTATTTTGATATAAAAAACTCTTAAACACTCACAAGCAAGATCCTTACTTGACAATCTTATGAAGCTGTCTCAGGAAGCTGAAGAGGACCCAAACCAATTTGATCTGTCACAGTAAATGATATCTGGTGTAAATGACTGAAATATTGTCAGGAGTAATACCCCAAAAGAATCAGCAATTTGCCTGAGGAAAAAAATGATATTATCTCAAAATCGCCATTTCATTGTTTTAAGTTAAAAATTATGTCTTAGATTGACCGTTGGTACAACAGAAAACCAGCAAAGGACAAGCAGCACAGCCTTTGAGTAAGAATGATAAGCTACTCTTTTATAAGGAGATTTCAGATAAAATTCAGAATAAAGAGCAACCCCACCTTCTTGATTTGCTGAGAACACATTGCTTTGCAAGCAGAATAACAAAAATAGTGAAAAAATATACTCAAATAATATGAGTAGGATGAGCTAGAGAGTGAGATAGGACTCTGTCTCTTGCTGGTTTTTCTTTTTTTACTCACTGGTTTTCTGTGCATCATCTAACACTTTTTGTGTAAGACTGGATATAGAAAGTCTATGATTCACCTAGGTACTATAATGTGAATATTGAAATCAGTCTACAACACTTTATGTTATTTGCTCTGGTTACAGACAAGAACAGTCTGTATACCATGAGTCAGTGTTACATAGTCTTGTTTTGCTAAGAAAAACTGGAAAAATGATAGAAATATATTTTCTGTGGTGAAAGAATACTTATTATTTCTTGAAACACCTGACAGCTTATTATCACAAATCACAAACACAGTTGCTTAGCCAGTTTAGAGCCAAATTCACAGCTTTTTGGTTATTTTAATATAAAAAAATCACATTAAATAGTTGTTTGATTATTATGAAAAATCTGCATTATGGCCCAGTATTTTAGTCAATGTAAATGCATGGTATGATTAATGGAATTAAATTCAAACAAAATTGCATCATATTCAGATCTTTTGCATTCCTTATCTGAACTTTAATATATTTTCAAAATAAACACTGACAGTGGTATTTGTCTTTGAAAAGCCTATTCAAACTATTTTTTTTTAACAGAAATGTGGGCTGGAGACAAGAAATAATATGAAATTTTCAGAAGTATGAGTCATAAGAGTAAAATAGTTACTTGTTTGGCTGAGAGTTTTAGCAGCTGGGTTCTCTGGTCTAATCAGAATAAGCTTTTTATGATGTAAAAACTGGAAGAAATGGTTTGCACTCTGAAGGTCTAATAGGCACTCAAATATGAAAGTGTTGACCTTTACTCTGTGCATGGAATTAGAAGACTCAAATTGCTGTGACTTTCTCTTACTGTTATCATAATTGAATATGTTGAAAAATGGTTCTCCTATGTTTAAAAGTCATATAAGAGGATTTCTTCCACTAAATAAAACTGACTCATTATGATAAAATTAAAGAGATCAAAAAGTCAAGAGTAAGTATTAACAGCCTTAAATAGGAGTGAGGACAGCAATATAATGGAAAAGGTTCAGAACAACCCTAAACAATCTCTGCTCTGAGTAGAGCAGAAAGTCAGCATAAGACTGTAGCCCTTTTCTTTATTCCTGGCATTTCCAAAGGGCGTGTCATTGTTCTGGTTGAAAACAACATCATGAAATTACATGATTATGACCCATTAAAATGCAAGCACTGCAGCAAATACCATCAATAAAAAGGTTAAATTCTTTTTAAAAAAGAAATATTATCACAGGCTAACAGGCAGAAATTCAGTGATCTCTCTAAATGATTTGATCCCATTAGATGTTTCTTTTCATAATATCTTAGTTTCTACATCATACGGTGTCATACAGTTCAAGATGGTTTACAGTGGACGAAGAAAAAGAAACACAAAGTTCTCCATCCTAAGTGATTCTGTTAGCCAAGTACAAAGTATATTCACAGGCAGAGCATTAACATGCAAGTATGCCATTGATCTTGCATTAGTATCATGCAAGACAAATTACCAGCACAAATAATTTCTCTGCTATCACAGACTACAGCATGGATGACTCAAATGTAAAAGTCTGTCATAAATATCTGCATTAAGTCGTGTGAGTTACTGTTTATTACTGTCAACCAGTTGAAGATGCTCAGTTCATGGAAGGATGGGGCTCATCAACCTCATAGACTACTTATAATGGGAGTGGGGATATGTTAAAAAATCCAACAAACTCCGCTTTGGGGAGTTGTCTACTGAGTTTATGAGTTTTGTTTCATTTGTTACCTTAAGTGGACATATTACAGAATGTGAATTTTTTACTTTATTATTTTATGAGGGAAGAAATTATCTGTACTCTATACTTCACTTGTTCTTCACTCTCATTCATTCTACTTCCATTCTTTTTTCTTTTTTCTCTTGCTTTTTCTCCACCAAAATGATCTGTGTACGCTTTCAGCTTTGTGTGTGGGACTCCATGCAGTGTTTTCTATAAGAAAAAAAAAGAAGCTAATGCCAGAAAAATCCCAATAAAAGGCAATTCAGATGGAGGAAAGATATTGACAATAGTCTATCTTTATTGCAAGTGCAATAGCATGACTAATAAACAGACAAATTTTAAGGTATTGTCATACTTAAATATATTGTAGTCAAATTTCCAGTTTTAAGGGAAGATAATATCTGTGAAGTCAGTAGAATTATTTTCATTCATGGAGCTTTGCATTTTCTCCAGTATATCACAAAAATGAAGTGAAAAAAGTATTGTCCAAAGAACAGTAGTTATTCTGTGCTTTACTGTTAATAATTGCTGTGCTGTCTGTTCCAGAAGTCATATGGTAGGGTCTCAGAGAGATACAAACTGAATGGACTATCAGAATTCAAATGCTTTCCAAAAGTAATAATATAAAAGTAATAATATAAAATACAGCTTCTTTTATTTGTCATTTGGAAATGCAAGCACTTTCTTTTAACAGGTATCACCTCTTCCTCACTCAGCATATCTTAATCTCTGAAAGGTGTTTGCTGTGAACAATCCACACTCAAACACCTCAACCCTGACTGATTGTAATTATCTTTAAATACCTTTGTAGCAGGACTGTCTTCCATCTCTAAGCAGAAATAAGATAAGGATGAGGTTTGGCTCAGTGAGTACAAAACAATTTAATATAGATGATTCAGTATTTTGATGACACTATCTGTTCAGATTGCAGGCATAAGATTTCATGAAAGAGAGTATAGACAAAAGATGAAATCTTATCTTCTGCCATTTACAAAGTCTTCTTAAAGAAAGCTATACAATAAAAAATTTAATTATATTTTCTGTTTGAATAAGGTAAATACAGAAAGAAACAGCAGACAGAAGAAAATTATAGTCTCAATGTTTAAGAGCACAGAAACCTTAAGGATTAAATTAAAACATAGAAAGCCAAAGAATTTAAAACTTTATGATCTTACTGTTATGGATGTCCTACAACATGGTAAAAGTTTCCTGGGGATTTATGTTTTTATTAAAGGGAATTCAGGAACACTAGATAAATAGCACTCATACAGAAGAAATACTGCATTTAAAAGAATTTTTTACATGTTCATTAAACTACTAAAATTTCAGAGATTCTCCTGAAACTTGGGCTTTGCAATTTGTTTTAAGCTTTAAACATGTTTCCAATTGCAGGCACATTATTGTATTTGGTAATTGAGGGAATTCATTAATTACACCTGACTCCAGACACAAATATATATTTCCATGTTTGTTAAGTCCAGTGGTAAGGATGCACTTGCCAGTGGTTTGTTGTGCTAGTTTTGGCTGGAGTAGAGTTAATTTTCTTTGCAGTGGCTGGTATGGGGCTGTGTTTTGGATTTGTGCTGAACACAAAACTGATAATACACAGATGATAATAGAGACAAGTTTTTGTTACTGCTGAGCAGGGCTTGCACAGAGCCAAGGCCTTTTCTGCTTTTCTTACTGCCACACTGGTGAAGGGAGTTGGGGGCACATGGGAGGTTGGGAGGAGATACAGCCAGGACAGATGACCCAAACTGTCTGAAGGGATATTCCAGACCATGTGACATCATGCTCAGTATATAAAGTAGGGGGAAGAAGGAGATAGGGGGGATGTTGGGAGTGATGGAGTTTGTCTTCCCAAGTCACCATTAATGTAATGGGGCCCTGTTCTCCTGGAGATGGCTGAACACCTGCCTACCCTTGGGAAGCAGTGAATTAATTCCTTGTTTTGCTTTGCCTGTATGCCTGGATTTTTCCTTCCCTATTAAACTGTCTGTATCTCAATCTGTGAGTTTTCCAGCTTTTACTCTTCTGATTCTCTCCCTGATCCTGCTGGTGGGAGAGTAACCAAGTGGCTGCGTGGGACTTGGTTGCCGACTGGGGTGGAACCATAACATTCGTGTTCTAAACAGATTCCGTGTGTAAAGCAGACACAATAATTGATCTTGGGAACACAAAATGAGAGAATTTCACAGAAAATACTTATTTCAGAGAATTATTTGATTTCTGCATACTATGTTGTAAAAGCTTCTAATAAAATTACTTTTTAACAAAACAAAATTATATTACTCATGAACAAAACATAATAATGATAGCAGAGGTCTTGTTCTACTTTTTTTTACAATTGGAACATTGAAAGTTTCTTTTAAAAAGAGGATTCTTAAAAAAGAAAACACAACTTCTGTAAATTGTGTTTTCCCCAGTCCTAACTATTTTCCTTCTCAAATATATTTGCTTGGTAAAACACTCAGATTTTAGTTTGGTAGAATTTAATCAAGATATTTTGGGTCAGTACATCTAACTGATCTGGAATTTAAATTATGGGACAGTAAAAACCTTCTTTGTGCCTATGAAATAATGACTTATAAATAGACACTGGTTGAGACGAAAGACTGCAGAAGAGTAGAAATGGCAGCAATCTGGTCAGCAACTTTCTTTCTGCAAAGCGTAAACCATGAAGTGCCACTCTCAGAAGGGTCTGAAATTAAAAATTAATTTTACTTTAATGCTGAGCTCTCTTCAAGTAAAGCATTTGGACAATTCTGAATCAATGATTCAGAGTTTTTCTTTCAGATCAGGAAGTAGGAAAAAGATGGTTAGAATGGATTAAGAAATTTAAAGCCCAAGAAACTTTATACATTATGATTTAGATGTTTTTTGAGCTTCATATTATTTCAGGACTAAAATCAGAATCACATAGAAACTGAAATACAGATCTCTATTTTTTTCAAATTTCTTAGAGACAGTGTCTGAGTAAGCTGGCTTTTTTACCATACTGCTTTGTAAACATTGAGTTTCTTCATTTGACTTGTTTGTTGTTTTGGCTTCTCAGTACTCTTCCAGTTGTTGCAGTGACTTTAATATCATGACTTTAATATCATGTCAGGTCAGTTCTGTATTCATACTGGGAATAATGGTCCTGCTAAAGCTGCATATGAACTGAAGTAAATTGAGACAACAGCCATGCTGAATTTCTAGTATTATTATGCAGTACATTCCTGTTTCTACTGTGTAGATAATTAATTTCCATACTCCCTTAGTTCTGTGTAGCTTCTTGCATTATCTTGTATAACAGATCCATATAAGTTTTATTAAAATACATTATAAAATCCTTTATTCCTTCTGACCAGATTCTCAATTGTTCTGTTTCTCCATTTTGTAACTGCTTGCACCCGCCTTAGAAAAAATGCAATTCACATTAAAAAAAAAAAAGAAAAATAGAAAAAAAAAGATTAGAAGAGCTTAATTCCAATGTCCATATAGTTAAATTCTCTGAATTCAATATATTTTACTGCAATAGAGTATCCCAAATATGCTGGTAAATAGTGATACTGCATCAAGAGTTCTTTCTTTTATTTTTAATTATAGTTTATTTAGGCCAACTTTTCTCACAGTTTCTGAGATGTTAAATTTTGACCTTCTCTTTCATTCTTAAGTGAAAAATCCTAAATCATAATTCCAGCAAGTATAAATATTTATTTCCTTCAGCTCTTCAAGAGAGTATATGCTTTTGAAGACAAATCAATGGAATTAATTTAAATGGCTGTGACCTTTTACGTACAGAAAATGAAAGACAGATTCTGCACAACAGGCCATACTTGATACAAGGCATATTTTAAAATTATAGAGAAAACTTACACGGGTATGTCTGTGTTTAAATGCATGCATGTGTATAAATATGCACACATACACATGCATACGTGTGTAGATGTATGCATGAATGCCTATACAACACTTGACAAAACCACGAAATCACTCACTATATTTGTTCATCAAGGTGATACAGATTAGCCAATTTCCTTTATTAGATGGAGAATTTAGCCACTGTTAAAGCTTTGGGATTTCAGGGTATATTTGTGGGCTCTGATCTCCTTGTCTGGGATCTATTTTGTGCTGCAGATGCCTTAGTAGCTGATGAGAGTGACATCCTTCCTAAAATTACAGTTGCATTCACTTAAATCCTTTCAGAGTTATACCTATTGGAAGATTGCTTACCTGTGACCAACTCAACCCTTTCAGGAATAAATCATCAGGAAAGAAAAGAACAGAGGTTTAGTAAAGGAATATATTTATTGCTGTGAGCTTAAGAATAAGGTTGTCTGGAAAACCAATATCTTTTATAAGAGAAATGAAACAATTGAAAGGTACTTCCTCCATCCCTAAACATCTTCCCTTGTTTATATTTGCAGACCATGGAGAATAGAACAACACCAGAAGGATGGAGAGGAATAGTGCACCGCATGGAAGTTTGAAAATAAGTTTAGAATAAAGTTTAGAAACATCCCACATCCTAACATGTACCTGTTATCTTACTTCCAGCTGCTCCATGTAAAGCAAATAGAGGTAATTTAGAGTGACAGTTACACACCACAGTCTTTAGACCAAGAAGTGGTTTTTTGAATCTTTTTTCCACTCATCACACTGCTAAAAGCACTTACTCTCAAGTGGAAAGTATTGTCAAATACTCCTGTCAAAACCCCTTCAATTGTCCCTCCCATTGCTGCACAGTTAAGACATGTTTTTCTCTACTTCTGTCTTATTCCAAGAAGTATGCCAGATCTGCTTCTTTTTCCAATTTATTGTCAACATTTTTTACTTTTCTCATTGTGTGAAAAGCTGCTGAGATTTTCACCTTCAATTTGCATTGTCCATATTTTGATGTAATGAAGGTAATGAGAAAAAATAAATGAGTCAAGACCATAATTCAGAACATGCTTACATGTGCCCCGGAGTTCTTGGTATTAGAGTAACTTTAAATGAAGTTACTTTGGACATCTGCCAAGGAAAGTATACCTGTTCTCAATGAGGGTAAATTTTATGTGAAAAAATCATTAAGCAACAAAATGGAAAAATTTTGGAAAAACTTGCAACTAGCAAGTGTTCTTTTTATAGAATGGGAAACACTGCATTAAAGAACTTATATTTGTGTATTCTGTTAAACTGATATGATACTAATCCTCAATGATTCAATATGTTCAAGTATAACGGTAGCTCTTCATGTTATCCAAGTAATATCTCTAAACAATGTGTTTTGACAGTTCAGAGTTACAGATTTTGTTGAAATCAGTACATTTTTGCTTTTCATATAGAGATTGACAAAGCATGGTTTTAAGGTGTTTCTTTTAATGCATTTTTGTCCAGGTCTAGAACATTCCAGTAACCTTAAATTATTAGATATACTCTCTGGTTCAAATCTGGCTGGCTTTCATGGATTTCAGGCAACTTTTCTACTTTTTTAAGGATGTTTATATTACCAGTGTTATGTATGTTAGACTGTTCTACACAGACCAGTTGGCTAGAGAATATTTACCAAAAAAAAAAGAAAAAAAAAAGAAAGCATAATAAACATTTTATTTTCTGATATCTCTGAAACCATTATATAATCTATTTTTTTTTAATTTTTGAATAACAGGCTGTGAGAGACTGAAATGCTAAGGGTTAATGACTCAAAAAATTGGCCATTTGCAAAGCAGCCTTCTGAGGCCAGGTTTGCACCCCCAAACAAAGTGGAGGAGGAGAGATTTTGAGTGTGTGGTGACAAAACCTCTGACCTGCATAACACAGGGGGGTTGTGCACCCATCACCAGAGGATGACCATGAAAAAGCAACCTTTGTTTATCAACAAATGGGTTTTGAGCCAGAGTCCTGTGGAGGAGGGATAATGCTTTTTATCATGTTAATATCCTCACTTATACAACTCGCTCATCTGTAAAACTTCCCTGGGGGGGTGGTATCAGGACATTCACATGTAGGCCTGAAGGTATTCATCCCTTCTGATGGGGCATAACTATGCTGAAGTGAGAGGCAGCTCTCATGTGTTAGAAGGTGTCAAAAACCATCAGAGTCCCCTGAAGCACACTTAGACTCATTTCTGGGATCTTCCACCAAAGAACTGCACATGATCCACATTGTTGCAACAGTTAAACATTCCTCCCTCCCCAGGGGAGGTATCTGGCCATTCCCACCTGAACTTGTAATTATATTAACTCATTGAACTTTATGTTTCATCGGCTTTCCCCACTCCCGACAGATCAAGACAGAAAGCATCACTTTTACCAACTGACATTAAAATTGCAACAATCAAGTCTTGTCACTGGATCCACATGTGGTAATAACTTTCCTCTTCACTATCTACTTTCTTTCTTTCTTTCTCTCTCTTTCTTTCTTTCTTTCTTTCTTTCTGTTTCTTTCTTTCTTTCTTTCTTTCTTTCTTTCTTTCTTTCTTTCTTTCTTTCTTTCTCTTTCTTTCTTTCTTTCTTTCTTTTTCTCTTTCTTTCTTTCTTTCTTTTTCTCTTTCTTTCTTTCTCTCTCTCTTTCTCCCTTTCTCTTTCTCTCTTTCTCTCTTTCTCTTTCTCTTTCTCTCTTTCTCTTTCTCTTTTTCTTTCTCTTTTCCTTCCTTCCTTCCTTCCTTCCTTCCTTTCTTCCTTCCTTATATAACAAAGACTAATGTGGATAAATCCCCTGTGCCATGTATCATGCCATAATCTTGAAATAACCCTGAGAGGTTTATCTAGCTCTTGGTGGCTGGTTTTGATAGTGATCTCTGATGTGTTTTAGCTGCCTCCCATTCTGGTTTACGCAGAGGTTAAAAATCACATTTTGCAACAAAAGGTAGATGACATCACAACAGATCTCTGATTTCTCAAATTCCTTTTAAAAATAGTAACAAAAAGATTTAAACAATTATTTCACCAAGGCAGGAAATATTCCCACTAAAAACACACAATTAGACAGTTGCAGGGCTATATCATAATGTGAAAATAATGAGACTAAATTATGAGCAACCAACCAAAATTAATTTTGTGGTTTATTTCTAAAATTTAACTATTTACACTTTTATTGTGGTTTTCTAGTTGATAAACCTGGTTAATAAATGTGTATTTTATAGATAAATGGAGAAAGAAAGAGAGGAAAACAGAAAGAGGGAGCAGCAATGCTACTATTTTGGTTTGTCTGGAAAATGATTGGATGAAAAATACCACAATCTTATATAACCTTTGCAGCAGCTTAAAAGCAACAAGGTGTGTTCTATTATTTGTACAATTCATACTTTGGAAAAAAATATATACTACAGCCTAAGCAGCTCAGACATGCTATAATCTAGGTTTCTGCTAGTGGCACAATGAGCCCTCAAAACTTACAGCTTTGGCACCTGATATGAAAATATCTAAATAAATAAAATCCATTCCCAATTGTACTCTCAACTCACAAACATATTTTCTTTCCTCATAGTCCTGCCAATATAAGTTATTTGGTGGAACAATTTATCTGAACTGAAAACAGCCTTACCTGCCAGTTGAAAACATTTATTTCCCAATCTATTTATCCAAATTAAACTCGGAATCTGTGACTGTCATGGTAAGTTGATAACTGTACACTGATATATATTAAGCAGTTTTAAATAGTTGTGTCTTTTTTTGGTATCTGCTTCTGGGAGTTGTATAGCACTTCTGTTTACATATTAGCTGATTAATTTTACAGAATTTTTCCATTCTTAGTTGTGGTTACACTTTCTTAGCCAGGAGCTTTCAACATAATAGTTGAATGTCTCAATTATATTTAGTGTCATCTGCTCCTTATATGATTGTATCCAGACACATTCCTGCATCTTGCTTTGCAAATATGGACATTAACAGAAGGCCAAAGACGGACAAGGGACAGAAATATTTTTTTTTCCACTTTTTTCATTGATGATGATTTACTGGACTGCATGATTATATGTTAAAAAGTATAAAGATCATTTCCCTAACACATTTTTAGAGTTTATTTTCCCCAATGGATCCTTATCTACAAAAAAAAGTGTTGTATCCTGCTGGAGGACTAAGAACACACCTTATATGTAACTGATATTAAAATAATAAAGCATTTGTTTCTGTTTTCTTTTGAGACCACAAATTTTTAGGTATCACATCTTAAAAATTCTCTGTAACAGCAAGAAACTTTCTTTAAGGAGATGTGTGGAGACAAGCATATATCCACAACAAATATTATTGGGTTATATGGGGAGAAACATTAAAGATTGATCAAGTCAAGAACTTCAGGGAATATAATTTCCCCTTAAGAGCCCAATCTTCCATTGTTCTAAAGAGAGGTAGAGCTCTCATATCCCCAGAATAAGAGAGAAGTAAAGAATATCTCATTTATTCAGACATACAGCAGTCCAGGTCCTGCATTAGTGTAAGGCATTGACAAATTAAAAACCTCTTTGAGATACGTAGATAAATATTTACTTCAAATTGATTCTTTCTCATATAGTAGGACTGAGAAAGAATGAAACCACCACAACCAACTTCTTTAGAACTTCCTTTTAGGTAAATATTATGTTTTGAACATTTATTTAGGACTTAATATTTTCACTTGTAATAGCATGGAGTACTCAGTTTGTTTCTTTTCCATTTTTTATGAGGCTGAATGTTTGAGATTACTGAGGAGAAAAGTGACAATGAATATAGTCAAGAAATACATTCTCTGAAGCATTAGGAAAATCCCAAATTATTAGGCTTTTTCATCCAAAGGGCCACTAGTGGTGAATTTTTACATAGACTTTTTTTTTTTTGGATACAAGGGAGAACTGAAAATGATGACTGGATTGATTTGATTTTTTCATAGTGAAAAAGAGCAAAGCCAAAAGTCCATATATTAGTAAATTAATTATACGGTTACAGCTGGCAGCAGTGAAAGCACAACTATAGTGTATCGTGTATCTAGTACCTGATAACACTCGACAGGGGTACACTGCTTGTATATATTGCCTAAATTCAAATGTTTGAAAAAAGTCTCTAGCTTCACACAACTGTTTGTGAATGAGTCATTAGTACCCTTGCTGTGTACCCCTCTTTGCAGCAGTCATCTGTCAAACAAGTAGCTAGCTCTATGTGAAGAGAAAAAAAACATGGGCAGCAACCACAGCAGCAACAACTTCTAGTTAATCTCCAAAGAGAAAAATCACATTTTAGAAGTTTGGGGAGAAACTGTCACTTTAAAATAGTAAAGTTGATCTTTTATATAGAGAGAACTATTAATAACATCTGACACTGTACACTGACCTCATTACTTTTGTGTTTTCTATCCTAAGGCAGCATTTGCCTCTTATCTGATTAGTCTTTGATTCTGGAAAAGCAACTTAGAGGACGGAACTCTTGAAGACCTCTACAGAAATGTTTCTGTGCATGCTCTGAAAGTACTTTGGACAATTTCAGGAGCTAGCAGATAAATGTGCTGAAAAAATGAACTTGGTGATATTTTTAAAGTATGCATCACTTAATGATGTAAAACTGCAGCATAAAAATGGCTTGATAGAAGTTTGAATCTGCACTATGAACCTCAGAGTTCAGAATAAGAGAATGTTGGGAACACAATTTGATGAAAATAATATTTATGCAAAATAATATTTTAATATCTGTGTTTTCATCTTTCCTCTATAACTTTGAGAAACAGAATTTGGCAGAATTATTTTTATGTGAAAGTCAAAAGAACTTATGTTTGCATCCTGACCACTGTGACCTTAAGAAGTTTCTCAGACACAGAAAAAAACCTAATGAAATGTCACTGCAAGGGGTAAAAGGCAAAATCTTATTATCAGTAAAGAAACCTACTGGCTTCTGTGATACCAGCCTGTTATCCTATGACTCCATCTCTCGTAAACCATAGCAGGGGAAAGAAAAAACCCACCAGCAAACAAACAAAAAAAAAAAAAAAAAATCCAACTCATAATTACTTTTGGTTTCATGGAACAAAGTGGATTTCAGTGCTGTGCACCCCTTCCAACCCAACATCTGTACACAGTCTTTCTTTGTAACTAGATCTGACTTAGTTTTGAGGCCAAATTCTCTGTAGCCACAGTGGAGAACTGTGGAGAAGATAGCAAAACCATGAAACTGTACGATGGAATATTTCTGCTGCCAAGAAAATGAATTAATTGCAATAGCTGTGAGAGTACGAGGTACTAAGGAATCCCTTGTATGTAATGTACTTATTAGGCACTCTACTTTGAATTTACCAAACAGGTATGGAAGTGACATTTGTGTCTGTTAAAAGGCACTTTGTCAGCCAAATATTCCTTGTCTGTCTTTTGGTCATTGTTGGAAGTGGTATCAGCATAGGGAATCTAATCCAGTTGAAGAAGCATGTCTTCAGTATCCTGGACTTGAATGCTGCCTATATTCCCTGAATTTGGAAGTAATAACATTTACAAAACTTTATTGCAGAGACTTTCACTTTACCCAAAGGCTGCCAAAGACAATCAACACATTTCATTTGACTTGTGCTGATTCCTGGAAGAAGTTGTCTGTTTTTTCACAGCTGGCATCTACATGCCATTGACTTTTCTTTCTTGACATCTCCTCTGGCTTGATGTCTCATTTCTCACTTATATTTTTCCATTGATCTTTCACTATTGGTTGCTGCTTCATCAATTCATTCCCACCTCTGCAGCTGTCCTACAGCTCCTAAAGAGTTGTTCCTAGGTCCAAGTCAGACCCAAGTCTGTTCTTCCTTAATATCTTTCACTAGTTGCTCAAACCTCTAGGCTGCTCCAGATTTCCACATAATGCTCACAGGCTTCCTGCATTATCTGCCTCCTTCTTGGACCTCTCCTGCTCTTTATTGTCAGATGTACTGTCTCTGTCTCAGTGAATTTTTTAATTCTAGCTAAAAAAAAAGATATAATGGAAGATAAAAGCAGAATCCTAACCTAGCTGAGCATCATCCTAACATAGCTGTCATGCAAGCACAAAAGGAGCAGGAACCCGCCTGAGGCTAGCAGGACAATGTAGCCGTATTACGTTTCTTTGAACTGTAATGTTCTACTTCCCATGGGTCACTCAGTAGATTCAAGAGTCTGGTCCCAAAGAGAACAGACCAGGTCTGTCATTTTAAAGAATATGAAGACTGGCATTTTCTGAAATGCAAAAAGACGTATTTTTACAACGAGATGAAATTTTTCTTCATGTTGCTTTTGAATTGGATTTTCCTGCAGAATTCATTCACATAAATCCTTCAATAATAGCAGCAGAATACATCCAAATGTATCTATTTTCTTGTATAAGTAGATAACTTGCTTCTTGAAAGAATGTCCTTTTGTTTTGGAAAGCATAATTTAGACTCCGCAGCTATATTGTGTTCTGAGCATCTGAATGTTGTTATATCTGAATTTTTACACTGAAGTGCAAAATTTTCCTGGTGTATTGTGAAAGAGCTGAATACAGATTAGTGCAGAAAACTTTAACTTTCAGCTATATAATATACACAAAACTACATTATTTCTACATTTTATTTTAATAGAGTTGTGAGGTATAACATGGCAAGGTCTCTAAAAGCTGTCTTACTATGCTTGAACTTAATTATAAGCTTTCAGTTTTCATAATTAGAAGACAATGAAAAGCTGTGGCAGTTGTCTGGCTGTCAGCTTATTCAAGGCATGACAGTGAATCAACCTGCATGGAAAGTTTGTGATCAAGGTCATAGAGGAGCTGTAAGAACCCCTTTTGCAAGAACATCACTTCCAGGACTATGCTTTGCTAACCCATGACAGTCATATAATTTCTTACCCAGAGGAGAGCACAAGCTCTGACTATGAGGAAAAGGAAGCAGACCTATGCTTGAACCCCAGCAGAAAACATTCAAGTAGCTTTTATTTCCAAAATAAGCTGATTTGGAAAACAAAGCATGGTAAATCTCTGGTTATGAACCTATGCACACTGGCTGCTGTGAACTGCAGGTGTCATGTATGTTGCTGTATTCCAGTGACGCCTTAGGATTTTAGGTTTTATATTTTTCATATCCTGTAGTGCTTTAGTGTGTAACTCTAAGACTCCCTATAGCCTGTTCCCTACTGTTCTCCCATTCTGGTCAGACAAAACAAATCCTCTCTGGGCCTGAAATTCAAGGATACCTTACTGTCTCAGGCCCTGAAATGTGTAAACCAAGTGGATTAAGGGGAGCAAACCGGGAGTAAATTACTTCATTACATGAAATTGTAATTGGAGGATTAACCCCTGATACGTAAATGAACCAAACTTATAACAGTATGGAAACCTGTGGCACAGTTGTCCATCTTAGGTGTAGCCCTAGGGCTCTGACTGCTCAAAATGTACCTTGAAGACCCTTCAATAAATATACCCACTTTTATTCTCTTAATTTTGTCTAGCCTCTGTTTTTAGGTAGCCCCTTCAAGGCATCACCTCAAACATGCAAACTGAGATCAGCACAGACTCAGAGCAGGACAGAAATGCTGTTTTGCTTTTGACCCCCAGTTTTTCTATTTAGTCTTTTCTTCAGAGCAAAACAAGTGCACTCAAACACTCTCCCTAGAAGTATAAACTGCATTTCTTCTCAAATATTTCTTCATCTATTCTTCATTCCTGGAAACAGGCTAACAGATAGAAAATGTGAGTTTTCATCCCATTCCCAATTTTCAGGAAGACTGTTGCTGAACATGGTGTAATATCTATTATTCTTCTTTGGTTCCTTATTGCCAAAATAACTTGCTGCTTTTAAAATTCAGCAAATCCTGGCTAAGATTTCTTGCTCCATTAAAGCCATGTTGCTCTTGGCACAGTTTTTGAAGTAGCATGTAAATGATACAAGTAATTTCTCCTAGGCAGAACAACTCTGTTGAAATCTGGCAGCAGAGGTTTTCTCTACCTAGACCAGCTGTACTTCGTAATCACAGTACAAAACAGTTGTTCCCATATTTTTTCAACTTTTCTTCTTATGAGATAATGAAGCCAACTCACATTGTCACAAATACATTTTCTCTTTCTTCCATGATCACTCCTGAAATTTCTTATTGCCATGTCCCTTTCTGTATTAAATATAACTAATTTTGAATAAAATTAAATTTCATATTTTATAAATAAACACGTAAATAAATATAAGGATAAGGTAATTTATAACATATAAGCTGATACATAATATAGTTCTCATATGTAAAATAACATATAATTTTATAATAAAACACATTATTACTTATACAGTAATGTATATAAACTAAAAATGTTACAAAAGGCCTGCTAGCAATTTTGTGCTGTTCAAGGACAGCAAAATACAAATATTTATTCACATTTATAAAAATGAATGCATTTCATAAATTCTAAAAAATAGCATACTTCATTGTTTTCTTACTGAATGTTTTCTTTTTACTTTAAAAGTAAAAAAAAATATTAACCCATAAGAGTTTTATAAACATTCTGTTGTTGAACTTTGCAGTGAAAAAATATTAAAATGAAGGCATGTATAACAATGAGAAGCACTAAAATAGAAGATCTATAAAAGTTAATCTGAAATGATTTGGCAGTGGCATTTTCATAAAAAATAATATTCAGGTTGTATGTCATCATGGTTTTCCTTACAACACTTTGCAACATGAAATTTAAATAAATAATTCCTGTCATTAGGAAAAATATCACCCACAGTTTTAAAGACAAGAATATGTTTGTATGTATGAATGAGAAATTTACAGGCAGTTATCAAAGAAAAGTAGTGTCTGTGTTCCCAAACCACCTATGGTCTTACTGCAATATCCATAATTAACTAAACATCCTGAAATATTGTCTGCATATTTCTGAAGATAATTTTAACTCAATGTCTGTTAGAAAGTATATTCACTGTGACTATCTTCAGTGAGCCCACAGTTTGTTCAAGAAATGACTGAACATACAGACAGACATAAACAGCACTAATGTTCATATATTAACATCTAGAATGCATGACTAAATAAAGAAGAAATACATCTATGCATGCTGGGATGAAAAAATGCAAGGGGAAATATAACTGAACAGAACCTCAGTACTACTTAATTTTATTTATCTATTTTTGCATCTATCTGTCTGCCAATCATTAGTTTAGGAGGAAATTTGGTCTGATTCCCACTGTAGTATCAGACCTCTAGCACAAATTCCCTTAATTGCTTTGAAGATTCTGAAACGGTTTTTCAATCCATCATTTTATTTTTAAAATTAATAATATGAAGGCCTATCATTCATATCTGAAAAAAAATTACCTTTTTTCTCATTGTCTTAATTCTCTATTAAGATGGCAGTTATGGCCAATGGTTACTATTATTACTGCCAAAGTAAAAAATTACTGTAAAAATAACAAAAGTAAAACAGTTTCTAAGAAAAAGAGAGGAAAGAGAATTTTCAGATTTTAATAACTTTTGTTATGGACTTTTTGAAAAAAGTTAATAAATGTATTATCAGTATCATTTTATAATTCCTGTTATTTATCTGCATATTAACATAAAATCAACAACTCTACATTTCATAAACCAGAGGGAGTGCTTATGATTCAAATTTTTGGGGTTTTTACAATTTTTTCTGAGTCTCCTTTAATTTAGAGAGAAAAGCTTCTCTTGCTTGACATGAGAAGGAAAATGTTTTACAGAAGAAGCCACTGTAAATGATGAGTTGTTCTGAATGAAAAGTGTATTATTGGACATTCTTTCTTTTCCCAGATGGAACAGAAATTTAAAGAAAAAACATGTCACTGGTTTACATCAGATTAATTTAAAAAAATGTATGAATCTAAAAGTGTGGTATTCAAAAAAGAAAAGAACTATTTTAGTGTTTCCTAAGTGGTTGCTATCATTGCCATGATAATTACAGTCTATTTCCCCTTTTTCATCACCATGTAATTTGTTAATGTCTGGAATGCAGAACAGATGCAGTAGTAAAGCAAACTTTCACAAACGGATCTGTTACATGACTGTATAATAAACTGTGATCTGTCACTTTTCATTGGCCAGAAATAGACCAGCCCCAAAAATCTCCATCTGAAGAGGTCAGATAGAGAGGCTTTGGTGGGCACCCAGCATCCAGGCAGGGTCAGCCTGCCGGAGACAGAAAATGACTCTGTTACATCACTAACAGAACCAGCAAGACTAGTGGACCTCACCAGCTTAAGCCATGGTTGATGTACAGAAGAAAAATATTTCCCCCGTAACTACTATCCCAGACTATTCTTTATTGTTTGTGGTTTTGTGCATTCTGTCTTTATTATGACAAATATCATCTCTGTGTCTGATCAAAGGTCTGCTAAAAACAGCACGAGCACTCTTGCTACAGCAACTGCAGCATAAACGCATCCCATTTTATAATTTGGATACCTATACCTAAGAATGTGATCTTTTCCCTCAACAAAATAAACTCTATTTAACAAGCCTGTAGGTGATTAAGCTGTGGGAAGTCTGCTCTGTCAAAAAAATTGGGATTATTTACATTTCCAAAAATTGGTTTTGGGTGTCTTTGGATGGGACATCTAGAAGCAGACACTTCAGCTGCTCCACAGGTATTACTTCATGTATTGAAGAACCTTGCTTTTTTTTTTTCCCCCTCTTTCTTTTTTTCTTTTAATTGAAAGATTGCAGATAGCTACTTCTTTCTGCTTTTACTTCTTCCTATCAAACCAGGAAACAGCATTGGTACATGTCTAAGAGATGACATTGAGTTACTAAAGGTTATTTCAAGTTGAACACAAGCGATCCAGTGAATTTTGGAATAGAATTACAATTAATGGCACTTCCAGTGTAAATTTGCACCTCCTTTTTTACTCCTTCCATATGCTGCATATTTGCCTTTCAGTCCTTTGTGCTGCCACTACAACTTGAGTGTGACTAAACAGCAGAGAACTAACACAGTTAAAAAAAAAAAAAAAAAAAAAAAAAAGAGAGAGAGAGAAGTATTCTGTTTGGTTATTTTGCTTAATGGATTCAATGCAAAATGAATGTTGGAATCAGTAAAAGGGCACACATGGAATGGTAGGACCAGGAATAGGGGCAGAAAGGGCAAGGTAGGAAAAAGAGATGTTTGTCTTATACCAAGGAGCCCTTAAAGTGTCTCAGGCATTTTATGTACATCCTCCACTGTGCACACCTAGGGGTAATTTGGAACAAAGCTTTGTGGAGCTTTTTTTACACATCAGCCTTTAATCGTTCTATGTCAGACACCAAAGTACTCACTTTGTACTTCATTTAAAATGCTTATGGACCTTGCAGAACCAGGGTCAAACATTCTAATTCGTGTTTGGAACAGGAGGTGGAGGAGTGAATGCATCATGTATTAAATGAACAAAATGACCCAGAAAAATGGTCAGAAAACAGACTTTTCTGACTACTGAGTTGCAGATATGAGAGTACTGTATTTTCTGTAGTACAGAAGTATTTTTCAATCAACACTGATAAGCCAGGGAGTCACAGACCAAGTTTATCAGGCCCATTTGCATATCCTGTCAAGGATTTTCATGTGCAATTAATTCCATCAAAAATTATTGCTGTCAGATCAAACAAAAGAGCATGTAGGGCAGGCATTTTCTGCTTTTAGAGGAATGAGTTCACTTGTTCAGCTTTATTTTGGGTATCACTCTTGCCCTGAAATTCTTTTTAAATTTCTTCCAATTTATTACTAACATACATAATCATTATATGCTATTAGGTGTATCATGAGTCTCTCAGTAATAAAAAAATTTAAAAATTGCTTTAGAAGTGATACAGTCTTGAACTTTACTTAAACCACCATTTTCCTGTAGTAATCTTTTTTGCATGACAATATGTTATTCTAGTAACTTTATTGCAACCCTCCTTTCCTTTAACCAGAATATTCCTGATGTCTTCTATACCCATACAAATCACAGTTTTCTCACTGGAAATGTAAACAGAAAGCCATGTGTTCACATAGCTTCTCTTTCTTCATTCTTATTAAAATCTGGTGGTACAGAGTCCTTGGGTTTCTGCATCTTTTTCTCATGTTAACTATTTTATTCATCCCTGTATAATTTAAGCCTTTTCATAAAACAGACAAAATGGTTATACATCGCAAGCAAGCTCCTGTCCTGATTTTAGTGGTTTTCCTTAACATGGGAGCAAAAGAGGTGAGGGAAGTTTCCAATTTTTTTTTTTTTAGAAAGTATTTCTTGAGGAATATTGAATATAAATTGCCTTTAGCATTTCATAAAATCAATGTTTGTGTCATGTTTGAGGACCTTAATGAAAGGAACGGATTTCAGAAAGAAAATGATTCTATTGTACTTCATCATGTAAGCTCTTTCCCATGAAATTTTGCAAGTTTAATAATCCAGAAATATATATCAGCATTAGAGGACTACTTTTTTTTTGGAGACAAAGACTTCATCCTTCAGTAGTCCTAAGACAACAGCAGAATTCAGTACAATATCTAAAAAATTTAGAAGTGTTTAATGTAGGATTTTGACCACTAACTCCTACTGGCATCCCATCTGTTTCTTGAATAAGTAATAGAATTCATCAGACAGACAAACAATTATGTCAAAACATCCAGATACCAGATAAATCCCCAAGTTAATTCTTACACAGTTCTCAGTGTGGGAAATCTATAGTAACTTGAATAACAGTTATTATTACAAACTTAGTATAAATATTCAGTCCTGCTAAGTTAATAAATTAAACATTTTTCCATTGGGGGTAAATAGAATTGTGTCATCTAGCCATTGA
>NW_008240221.1:6709246-6710691 GCF_000691975.1 Corvus brachyrhynchos
TCTTTCCCTGTAATTAGCTTTAAATGAAGAATACCCTGTCCATGTTGGAGATGTATCATTTATATTAAGCAGTTTGACACACACGGGTATTACAAAACTATCATCACAAAGAAGCTCTAGTCCTGCTGTCTTTTCTAGAGTAAATCTTTCTATTTTAGGAATGAGTTTTTAGTTAAATGGAAATCACTAGCATAATGGCTCTCTGGAATAGGTTATGTCCATCTTTGCAAGTCTTTAAACCTTGGCTAGAGAAAACAGACTGACTTCACCTCGTGCTAGCAATAAATTCAACTAAGAGTCTGGTCTGAAAAACCTCCAGGATTCTCTTCTGACTAACATTTCTGTTAGTCTTCCTGACTGAACTGCCTGATAAATACATTCTCACCTGGACAAGGATGTTTCATACTGACAGAGAACACAATCCAAAGTGCTCCATATATTATTCAGTGGAACTGAAGATATCACTTTCCAGAAAAGTCAGTTTGGATCCTTTGAATGACTTCATTTTGACAGGTGAAGGTTTACTGTGAAGAACAGTGAAAATCTCCCCTTTCTGAGAGGTTTTTAAAGAAGTTTGTGTAATAAAGAAAGGAAAAAAGAGAACTATTGGGACTTTTCCATATCCAAACTAACCACAGAACAAGTTGTAAGATTGGGCAAGAAGTTTTTTAGAGAAAAAGAAAATACTGAGTGATTTGGATTCACAGAGGATTCAGATAAGCAGGAGAGGAACTGGGGATCTCCAGAAGAATTAGGACAGCAGCTGCTTGGCATCTTGCTGCTGTGAGATAAACACAACACGTGTGCTGACATGCTCTCCAGCCAACCACCTAGATCACCAGGGCAACTATCATCAATATGTTTTTATCACTTATAAATGAAAGACCAGTAGCACTGCCAATAACAAAACAGCTGGAATTAAAATTTAAATAATAAAAAAATTACTGTGGATATCAAGTTTTCATTGCAATGTCAGCAGTGGGATTTGTGCTGTGAGAAAAAACATCCCCTTTCCTTTATCAGCTCAGCAAAGTGTTATGTCCCTCACATTCATTAAGGTTTTTTAATCAATGAAACAGATATGTTGTTCAGCACTGATTCAAAAGCAAGAACTTTCAGGGTTTTGAACAGTGTCTGATCGGTATTGGACAGAAAGGCCATGGGTCAGAGCTCTGATGGCAGCAAAAATGTGAAGAGTACAGGAAGATCTGTTACTCATTTAGTAGGTGACACTGCTGCCTCAGTAATAAAACTGTGACCTAGAACATATTTAATTCACTACATTGCTCAAGATATTATTTCTTAGAGAAAAGCAAGGGTCAAATATTGTTGGGTATAAGGTAGTACAAAGAAGTATCTCCTAGTCATTTACATCTCCTTGCTGAATCCATCTGTCAGTACGAAGTGAGCTAATACAGGCAGGATTTAATACAAAACACTATTTA
>NW_008240221.1:6710701-6749588 GCF_000691975.1 Corvus brachyrhynchos
GGAATGGTGCCAATGTTTAGTGAAGACTTAGAATGTCTCAAGGAAAACAGTAAATCCTATGCATTTCCAGGATGATTTTCTTTGCCTTAACCAATGACTATTGAATATTCTTTTTAAAAATAATCTACAAATAACTTAGAATGAATGTACAGTTTGTTTGGACAATGCCAACAACACGGAAAACTATTTCAGTTCATTATAGAAATTTCCATTTTTAAAAGACAATTATAGGAATGATTTGTAAAACCAAAATGTATATAATATGAAGAGGTATATAAAGCAATTATTTATTATTTTTTATTTCTCTGAATGTAAGAGTTGAAAATACAAACTCAGACAATTTGAGATTTCAGTCCTAGAAATATATTTTATTTTTAAATCCTGCAACAAACGTATAGCAAGAATCTATATGAAACATGCCTCAATACTTTCCCTTTCCCTTTCCCTTTCCCTTTCCCTTCCTTTTTCAGAATAGGGCAACATGTCAATTTTAAATGGTTTTTAACCAAGGTATGAACAAAGTTCCAGGTTGCTCTGGGCAAAATTACACCAAGAATGTTTTGAGGAGCTTTTTTTTTTTCCTTACCCCTTCTCAAGGAATTAGAAGTTAAAGAGGTAAAAATTCAGCCCATTTTCCAAAAAATTACTCTTATTTCATCCTAAATTATTACCCTGAATTGTTTTTCCCAATTTTAAAATGCCAAACGATTCTTATTAGCAAATCCAAAAACCTGTCATGCTTTTCGACTGCTTTTTTTTTTTTTTTTACTGTCATGTGCTCCCACCTGCATAATTCAAGGCTCACCTGCAGTGATTTATCTGTGTCCCTGTCACTACAGCAATTTCTATATTGCTGTGTCTGTAACCCTTTCTGATGTAGTGTCACTTGTGGTTACCCTCCTTTCCCCTTTGTGTGTGGGGTCCTTGACCCAGAATCCATATTTAAACTAAATTATAGCATAATTTTGAGTTCATTAATATTTTAAAATAATTCAGACACCTGTGCTAAATTCATCGGAAAACAGGTTTCTCCAAAAGTTATTGGAGAAAATTGGAGAATTTAGTTGCAAAAAAAAAAAAGAAAAAAAGACTAAAATATTCTTTCCTGGTAGAGTCAGATGTATAGCTGTAAAAAGTGAATTGTCACTTTGATCTGTTTTAGAGCATCAGGGACTTCATCAGCTTCAACACAGCAAACAAAAAAGAATTGTCAATGGGCCTCTCAAACACATTTTAAGCAATAGAATAATTCTCTCCCTTCAGCTTCTCATCAGTCTTAACTTTCAGCTCACACATGCATCTTAAAGACATTGGTTATCCAATTACAGTTAGATTATATAGAGCTTACTTTGTAATTACTTACTGATTTTACTGTCCAGTTCTGAGTGATAATGTGAAAATTGTAATAGGAATTCACAGTTTGACTTTAACAGAAACTAAGAATTAGTTGTAGAATTTATATTTTTTCTTGCTTTTAAAAACTTGCTGAACTACCGAAAGTTCCAAATAAATAGAACTTAAATCAGTGCTCCTACATAATGCAAGTAGACTATTTTACATACTCATAATTAAATAATTTCTATACTTGCAACTTCAGTTGAGGCACAATGAATGGTTTTACAAATGCTTCATTAAAGTAATTTTAAGTTGCAATATTTGTATAAATATCTTTTCAAAACTCTTGCTGTCCTGTAAACCTTCTTTTTCTCTGTGCAGCCAGGTTGAAGCTGTAGAAAGGATAAGCATGCAGAGCACACATATGCACAATGTATATATGAAAATATATACATGACTGGCTGCACAGAAACCACAGGCAGACACATGCAGCACTCAGAAAAACAGACAGCACAAACGATCATATTCTGCTCCCCTCTCTTTTGTGAGGAAAAAAATATATACACATATACACACATACACATATATATATAAGATATAAATATTAGACAAATATTTATTAATATATTAGATATAAAAATAAAACTATAAATATATCTATCTATACAAATATGTACATATATTTAATATAGTTTTATATTTTCATGTATATATATATTTATATCTCATTAATTTCTCCAGTAGCTGGGCTCAGCCACTCTGCCCCATAGCTGGCCTCTGGATCCCAGCCTTCCCAGCTGCTAGCACACAGACAGATGAGCTCTGAGGCTGCAGTCCTGCTCCAGTTGCTGCTATAGACCATTCTGTTCACAAACCACACACACACATAGCTGGGGAAGCTCTGGTCACTTTGATCTCTCCAGCTGCTCCCAAGGTTTCACAGGTCCCTGGAGCCCAGGCCATGTCACCTACTCACTAGCTCCTCTGATTTGATCTTGATGCTATTAATTACTCCTATCAATAATACGATGTTTCACTCAAGTCTTGGATGCTGCTATGTACATCTTGTAAGTACAACTGTTACTAAATGCTATTGTATTAAACAAAAAATCTGATGGCATCTGAAGGAATGCCAGTTAGGAACCATTTTCTTCATGCAGTTAGCTGAAGTTTTAGAGTAATTCAAAGTTATGTCCCTGACAATTTTGTGAAATCAGTGTTCTGCCATCTATGAAACCACATGTGGCTCAGGGGCACTTCTGGTTGTACAAAAAAAGGAGAAGCATATCTTTTTGAGAAGGCAGGGAACCTGTAAGTTGTGATGGAATTTATACACAATGTAAAATTACATATGTTTTTCACTAGGGAAAAAAAAGCAATCATATTGGAAAAATGTACCATCTGATCCAAATTAACCTGATATTGGAATAATTTCAATTTAACTGTCTTGTGACTATATTCATCACTGAGTCACAGTAGTCCAAGCAGTTCATATTAAATGTGATGGAATAGCAAGTATTTCTATTGAGACCAAAACTGCAAATAAATGCTTTTAGTCATGTCCAAGAGGGTCTTTAGACCTTAATATTGGCACCATATACTTTTAAAGAAACACTAGGGCATTTCTTTTCCAAGTCCAGAACACTACTTACTTTTATTTAATATAAGTAAGCTTAATTTGCTTTTGTCCCAGAAAAAACATTTTGTTTTGCGTAGAGAAAAATAGGATCTTGTAGTGTATTTATTTATTTATTTATTTATTTATTTTTCATTGGGTAAGTTAGAGGACTTTATATATTATATATATAACTGTGTTATAATGAGATAATTGATCCAAAAATCGGAATGTTCTTTGTTATTTGAAAAGCTGTTTGAGTATCAGCAATTATTCTCCTTGACAAGGACGAACAAGAAGATAAATGAAAACTTAGTTTTCCCGACTCTTCAGAAAAGACAAGAAAGATACCCAGGGCAAACAACAGCATTCCCTATCAGTGTCACTGCTGATCACAAATGTCCTGAGGTTGAGAGTTATCCCATAAGTTTTTGTAAGTGCCACACCTCATGCCTGAGTGAGGAAAGACACAGTTGACGGACAGGCTACCACAGGGGAGGAGGACGCTTGCCCATCAGCTGGTGTTGCTGACCATTATGAAAGTTAAAACACAATTTTGTTTCTAGGAAGATTTGAGTCATTTAACATCCTCAGGCTTAATCAGTAGTATCTGATCTAGATATTCAAGAGAAAGTGAAAGTGTCAGGAAGTGACAGAAGATACCTTTACTATGATATTGGTCCACCTAAATGACTTTCTTCTTGCAAGTACTGCAGTGACACACTGGCTCTGGTGGTGATTGTACTCTTTGCAAGGGCTTTGGAACAGTTATGGCATTAATGCATAGCATAGGATAGTAAATAAGAAAAAAAGCCACAAACAAAGAAAAAATAAGAAGATGCAGTCTCATGGCTGTATAGCTGTGTTGTGGAATTTTTATGAAGGCACATAATGTCTTGGCAGTGACAATTTTGACACTGCCCTTGATTGCTGACTGTGTGACCTGACCTTGCTCCCACTTATACAACTCTTTAGTGTTTTATCAGGAGCTCCTTGTTCATCCATGGAGGCTTCCTGATGCCTTTGTGCTGTTTTGTGTGCTTCAGAATTGTCCATTCTTAAAGGAGATCATCCTTTAAAATTAGCCAGCTCTCCTGGGCTCACTTCCAGAAGTGTATCTCACACGCCTCTTCCAAGCAGATGTCTGAACAGGTCAAAGTTTTTTCTCCTGAAAAACAGGGTTGTGATCCTGCTATTTGTGTCTTTGTCTTTTCCCAGGTTCCTCGACACCACATCTCATGCTATAAGAACTGGACAGTATTAAGGTGGGGGGGTGCTCTAAACTATCAAGTCATTACTTCTGCCTTATATGTCAACATTTGAGATGCTGTAAGAGACAAAAATCGCTGAATCTTCCCATCCAGACAAATCTGGACCACTGTAATGGTACTTTCTGGGATGTTTATGATGATTTCTAGTCACATATTGAGGAGAGGTAGATGAGAGCAGAACCTGGAGTGTGTATGTGCTTAGTCTAGATGCTGACACAGCTGCTAAAAAAATTCTACATGTAATGCAAATAAAATTCCTTCCTTTTAAGGAAGACCATTTGAGGAGTTCCACTTTTACCACCTCATTACATTTTGATTTCTCTCTCTGTCCGTTTTCTTCATTTGCTCCACAATCCCTTTTATAATTCTCTTTTACACAAGTTACGTTCAGTAATTCCCACATGGTTTGATGCAGTAATTTGTGTGTGATATTCTAGTCTGTGTTATATGGAACAGAAAATTAAATTATTATAATCATCTTTTTTGGCCTTAACTTCTTTGAATATCTACTTTAACTCAAAATCTAAATTTATGTTGTCACCCAAGAATACTCTGTTTTCCCAGAGTATAGTAAAGTTGACCCAAAGCTCGTTAAAATCACTGCAAAGAAGCCTACTGTCTTCAGGCCCCTACTGAACAATGAAATATTCTAGACCATAAAGCTCCTAAAAATGTGTGAAATAAAGATTTAGGATATAAGGACTGAAATCTTCATTATATCTCTGCAGAAATACCACTTTTGAGCATATAAAAATTCTACCAGTCTTAAAATATGCTCACTAGTTCATGGCTCAATCTAAGAAAAATCATAAAAATGGTATTTATGTATCTCAAATGTGGCCTGCAGAGTTGAAATAGTAGACATACATTATTCGTATTTTTAGCAGCCTTTGTATAACATTATGCCTGAAAATCATTCAGAGCCTGATCCAGAAATCCAAGAGGAGTTTTAACACTGATCTATGAGGGAAACACGGGTAACACAAATTGTAAGGTAGAAAAGAATTCAGGTCAGACTGACGTCTTTGCAAAGACTGCTGAAAGGTCTATGAAATCTCTTTTTTTTTTCTTCCTTCATTTTAAAAGGAATAGAATTCCAGTAGCCTTATCTATGGAAATGGAGTAGATGGCCAACCCAAAATGTTAGTTAATTCTGAAAGAATGGAACAAAATATATTAAGCACTCTTTATAATCCATTTGAAATGCTGAAGGTGAACTATCCCTTTCACTCTCATTTTTATATTTATAAAATCCTATTACACAGAGATTGTAAAGTTATTTTCACAGACTGAGGAAAAGATGTATGTAAATACTTGAGAATACATCTGTTTTAATGAGATTTTTCTCATAGTGGACCATGCAATGTCTTTTTTAGCAATTACCTCTCTGGGACCTTTGTTGAAATTTCATACTGTAAGCTTCTGGAATAAAAGTATTTCAATATGTACTGGATCCTAGCAGTTTTTTAAGATTATGGTGGGTTGACCCTGGTCAGATGGCAGGGACCCACCTAGTGCTGCTCTATCACTGCCCCCCTCCGCTGAGGAGGGGAGAGAAAATAAATGAAAGGCTTGTGGGTCTAGATAAGGGCAGAGAGAGATCACACAGCAGTGACTGTCATGGACAAAGCAGACTCCACTTGAGGAAAAATGGATTTGATATTTTATCAATGAAATCAGAATAGGAAAATGAGAAATAAAAAAATAAATTTTCTCCCCCGCCCTTCTTTCTGGGCTCAGCTACACTCCTGATTTTTCTACGTCCTCCCTCACAGTGGTACACAGGGACAGAGAAGAGGGGCTGTGGTCAGTTCAGGACACATCTCTGCTGCTCCTTTCTCCTCAGGGGGAGAGTTCCTCATATTCTTCCCTTGCTTCAGTGTGGAGTCCCTCCCAAAAAAGATAGTCCTCCACACACAGCTCCAAGGTCCTTCTTATGGGCCACAGTTCTTCACAAACTGCTCCACTGTGGGTCCATTCCACAGGGTGCAGTGCCTCAGGAACAGGCTGCTCCAGTGTGAGACCCCCAAGGTGTTACAAGTGCTGCCAGAAAACCTGCTCCAGTGTGGGTTCCTCTCTCTGTGGGGCCACAGGTCCTGCCAGGAGCCTGTTCCAGCATGGACTTCCCACAAGGTCACAACCTCCTTCAGGAATTCACATGCTCTAGTGTTGCATCCTCCAAGGGCTGCAGGTGGATCTCTGCATCCCTGTGGTCCTCCATGGGCTGCAGGGGCACAGCTGCCTCACCACAGGCTGCAGAGGAATCTGCTCCAGCACCTGGAGCATCTCCTGCCCCTCCTTCTGCACTGACCTTGGGGTCTGCAGAGCTATTTCTTGCACATATTCTAACTCCTTTATTTTCTGGATAAAATTACTTCTGTGCTTTTTTGCCCCTTCTTAAATGTGTTATCCCAGAGGTGCTACCACCATCGCCGATGGGCTCGGCTTTGATCAGCATGGATCCATCTTGGAGCCATCTGGCATTGGCTCTGCTGGACATGGGGGAAGCTTCTGGAAGCTTTTCACAGAAGCCAACACTGCAGCCCCAACACTATCAAAACCCTGTCGTGGGAAGCCAATACAGAGATGTAAATGGATTAATTCTGCAGTTCTCTGTCCTTTGGTATTCCAGTACTTTCCATTATAGAGGATGCTGTAGTGGGAATTTAAAACAGCATAAGCCACCTTTCTTTTGAAGAGGAAAATTTGACCCCTTTTGGAAGAAAACTAGATTTTTTGTCTGTTGTTTCTTCTCTAGAAATGATACCTCCCTGATGTGTGTGTAAATTGATTTTGTAAAGCAATTTATATGAAATCTTGTTCTAGACAATGCTGAACAGCAACAAATTCTATTAATGATTATGCTGTAATAAATAAATAGACTTAATCAATCATAATCATTTCTATAGATCGTTCTTATTTTACTAAAATAATTGAGACAATAATTGATTCCATATCAATAAAATTTATTTTCTAGAAATAAATTATATGTATATCTCTGTGTGTATATATATATATATAATCTCCTAAAAAATTGCTTTTCTTGATAAAGTTATGATAGAAAATATAAGGGAAAAATTCAAGAAACAGACAAAACTACCAAGTTATTTAATGGTGAGTTTGTAGAAGCAAAAAATGTGAATTGAAATATCTTCCTTTGACCTTTGCTTCCTCTCCCATTCCTCTTGCATAGATTTCTGCCTCAGCTCTGACTAGGAACAGCAAATCAGGAATTTATCATGGAACAAGCCTTTGGAAGTCAGAGGATGCTATAGGATAGTATTGACAGACTTTTGAAAACAGAAGTATGAAATTTGTTCCCCCTAAACAGCCAGTCCCTGGCTTTAGAGGTGGTTTAACAGTTGCATTTTCAGACTTCTCTCTAGCACTGGGCAAAAGCAGTTTTGTCTTTTGCTTAGACTTTTTTCCTTTCCTGTTATTTGCCATTTTATTCTCATTTGCACCTCACCCTGAATTTTTAGGAGGACCATGGACCTTTCGTCTACAGGAAGTCTTTGTGATGGCCTGTGCTAGAGCTTCCTTTCTTGCAAGCAGCCCTTCTGCAGAGCCATGAGTGCTACAGGCAGCAGTCGAGAAATAGAAATTACTGGAGAAACCTCCAGAATGTAGGTGCTAATGTAAAGTACACTGAGTTTGCTCCTAATACTGTTATCTACTGTTGTTTGACACCCTCTAACCATCTTGAAAATGTATTTTATACTAACTTGTTTACTGGTCTGTTTTGTTCAGGTTTCTCCCCTATGCAATGATGTCTGAAACTGAGGCCTGGGAACTTCTAAATGCACATATTCCACTTGTCAGTACAGAGAGTAGAAACGTCTGGCTAAAATTTTGTAGCCTATTGAAGTCTAGACAGTATTTTCTCCAATTGTTTTATTGCCCATAAGATGTTATCACAAAAGTATTCAAAGGCTGGCAGCATTGGAAGTTATTGTGAAATGATGTACAAAAGCACATGCTTGGATGGAACAGGACATGCATAAGAGGGAAGAATGGTCAATTAAGTGATGGATGATCGTCATCTGCTATTAATTAGGCAAAAGTAGTTGCACTTGGAGATGGGGAAATAATCATATCAGTTGTAGAAAGGGTTACTTTTGATGACTTGGATAAGATCCTCCTACTTTAATTAGTAACTTCCAAGATGTTGCAAAGTTCAATTTTACATTACTGAGAACAGAGAGGTTAATTTTTCCAACAATGTAATAATATTTCCAGTTCCCAAAGTAATGTGTATATACTAATGTTTTAATGGAGACTAATAATCTCCTCAAGAAAATAGAGCAGAGCCTTGGAAGATAGCAGCTGAGTGGACACCAGGATGCATCAGTAATTTTGAGAATGTAAATATTTGCAGGAGATGCTGGAGCAAACCAGAAAATAGGTATTCCATGGCAAGATATTTTTCCAAGCCCTAATTTTGGCCAGAGTAGAAATCAAATAATAATTGTGGGGATCTTTTAATCCATTGCTTTTCCTATTTCACATGGTCCCCCTGTTCCCCCCCTAGCCCTGGCCACTCCCTCAGTTTCTCCCTATTTGTTCCTGTGCCCCAGCCCCGCCCAGGGACCGCCCCTGGGCCCCTGACAAAACCACCCCGCTCCCAGACCACGCTGTCCCTCTACCTCTGAACATTGTGGGGTGAAGATGTGATTAAAGCCATCTCAAACCCTCATGAGAGACCCTTCTCTGCCTTCTTTACCATCCACTGCGCTGTAACGCTGCTGGCTGCTGGAGGCAGATCGCGGGGCTGTCCGAAATGGGCTCCGGGATGCGATCAATCGCATGGCCCTAGGAAACTATCACTGAGCTCTCAGGGAGCAGCAGCCTGCTAGGCAGAGTCCAGTGGTTACAACAAATAATGGCACTATAGGGTCCTTTTTTAATAAATATTTAATCAAGTATTTATCGACCTTTCTGTAGCAACAAGTCTTTATCTGAGTGAAAGGCCTATAATTATATTTCATTTTAACATATACAGTAAAAGATATTTCTAAGAATTATAAAATTTTGGGTGCTTGGTGCCATGCATGTGAGACTAATGCTGGCAGGGGATTTACATGTGTGTAGAATAAAATTGTATATAAGCATAATTTAAAAAATTTTGTTTATATTTGCATGTACTCAGTTTAGGTACTTTAAAGAGATGAAGCCACACTGTGGCTTTTTCTATTCTTGGAGTTTTTTACTCCAAGAGAAAGTTTTAAATGCTCATTTTATAATCTGATTTTCAGACTTTGAATGAAGAGCTACTGAGTTATCTAAGTTTAATAAAAATGATATGAAATATAAAGGTTGAGAATGACTTTTATTCACAGAATTATATTGATTTGAGCTTATAGAGATAAGCTATAATGTTATTTATGAAAGATTTAATAAACCACTAGCTATCAATGAACCTTTGAATAACTAGAAGAAATAAAGAAAAACCTCCTGCTAAGAGTCAGAAAATACTGAATTTGTGTTTCTAAAGAAAGAAATAAGTAAGTAAGCAAATAGAGAAAAAAGAAAGAAATAAGTAAGTAAGCAAATAGAGAAAAAAGAAATCCCTTTCCAAATTATGCAATGACATATCCTATGGGAAGTATTTAAATTTTATGCCCACAATGGCTTTCATGAAATGTATTTCATCCTTAGAATTAAATATTAGAAACATATGAGGCATTGATGACTCTTCGCATGTCATGGTACTGGAATTAAGGGCCAGATCTTTCAAAAAGACTTTGTAGCATTTTCCATGGGTTTAAAAGACAGATACTGAGACCTTTTCCTACATGGATTTATTCCACTTCCCATAATTGCTCCCATTGGCATTACAAGCATTAACATTAGGATAATTTATTATTTAAGGCTCCAAACTGTATCATTAAATTGTATGATTATGCAATGTAATCAAAATTTCCAAGCTCATTAAAAGACAAAAACTCTAGCACTTATCTATCTAAAGTTCCATCATGAAAGAAAAGATAGCCTCTCACAATTTATTTTCAGCTGGATAAATGATTAAGGTCTTTCTCAATTAGTTCAACAAACAAGTGAATAAAATTGTACCAGGTTTTTAAGCTTATGGCATAAAATAGTTTTTGAATACTCAATATGATTGAGCACTCACAGCAAGATTATCTAGTAATGACCTTCAGAATTCAAATCAAAAGAAACCCACATTTATACCTGTTCCTGTAATACAAGTATTAAACCATTTTAGATTTTATTAATAAATCTTAAAAATGTAAAAGCTCATAATATTTCTAGCATTTAATTATATAAGGTCACATCTAAGAGAATTTGAAGCTTCAAGCATTTGGAAGTCTTTTTTATTTTCACAGAAAAGGAATTTAATTTATTCAGTTAAATAGCATAGGTTTTTTACATTAAAACATATCATAAGGATTATTATGATTTCACAAACCACACCTTCAGAGGGTAAAAGTGGAGATGACTGTAAAAGCAGTCATTACTGTTACTAAGTAAGTTCTGCAAGCAGAAGGCAATATTTTTGCAAATATATGTTTCATAGCTGTTCAGTAATGTTGGTTTTGCCCTATCATCTTCTGCCTCTGGAAGTATCAAGTTTTCTGAATCCTTACCTCAAAAGGGGAAATTCAATATTTAAATGAAATTTAATGCAGAAATAAAATAAAGACACTATTAATTTACTCTATAAGTCATTAGAATAATTTTATTTCTGACAATCTTTGGTTTTCAGAGAAAATTCTGGTCATTATGATGAGAAAGTTGTGAATAACTTGGTAAGGCCAGGTTTTTATTTGTATTTTATTATGTAGGGATGGATGCAAACAGAAAGTTAACATGTGAAAGCTTAAAATTGTATATTTTTTCATCTTTGAGATATAGTTTTGGTAAATCATTGCCGAAATCACCATTAAGACACCAGTGAGAACTAATGCATGTATGCTGGTGTGTATGAGAACACCTTAATTTTCACATAAAAAGCATGGTAATGGGAAATGCCATAAAGATACAGTGCATTCAGGAGAAATCCGAGTGATGAAGTCATTCAAGTTAGATGAGATCTCAGAGGGCATCTAGACCAGCTACCAGCTCAAAACAGGGTGAAAACTGAATTCAGACTAGTTGCTCAGGGTTTTGCCCAACTACAATTTGAAGATATCCAAGGACAAATGCTAAATAATCTGTAAGCACAACTCATTTCCATGCTTGTTTGTTCTCATAGTGAATCCTCTTGCATTCAAATTTATGACCACTTTCTAACTTCCTTACTGTACGTCTCAGTAAAGAGCCATTCTCTCTCTTCTTGGAAACCTGCTCTGCAGTTTTAAAAGACTGCTGTTAGAACTTCCTTTTTCCAGGCTGAACAATCCTAGCTCCTTCACTCTCTCCTCTTATCTGGGCCATTAAAGAGTAGTCTCTTAGGCAATCAAGTGCAACTGAACTTTGCTCAAATTATCCATGACAAGTGCAGAAATATTTTATACATCTTCAAAATGTTTTATAAATTAGTGTTCTCCACAGTTTCCCCCTAAGGACTTGACCTATGGTCCAGAGAAGCCAGTGAGACAACATCTGTTGATTTCCAGAGTTTTAGAGCAAGCCAAAACAAAAGGAATTTTTTTGGTTTTTTTCTGAGTTCTTGAACTTTGAGTAGGAATTAAATATAGAGGTTTTTCAAACCGCAAACACAAAACACTAGGGAGAATTTAAAGTGGAAAAGTGTATATAATAGATACATGAATAAATTGTAATAAATCAGTTTTCTTTCTTTTTTGCAACAGCAGGTTAGGAAAAACAACCAAAACAGAAATGTTTGTGTTTTTTTTTCCTTTAATTAAACATAATATTTTAAGTTTCCAAGCAAATGTGATAATCTCTTTACTTGGAAAAATTCCTTCCTAACCGATCAAATAAAAAGTTTTACCACAGAAAATCTTTTGCTGGTACATGTGAACAAGATCATCTTTTTTATTTATTTATTTTTTTAACATAAAGGGTTTAAAAAGTATTTTGTATAGGAAAATTGCAAGACAATTTTATGCAAATTCCAATATTTGTGATTGGGGAGCCAATAAGGAGAGGTGCTCTGCTGGACCTCACATTCATTAACAAGGGAGGGCTTATTGGAGAGCTAAAGGTTGAAGGCATCATTGAGTGCAGTGACAATGAGATGGCAGATTTCAGGATCCTGAGAGAGAGCCAGGCAAAAAGCAAGATCATAACCCCGGACTTCAGGAGAGCAGATTTTTTCCTCTCCAGGGATCTACTTGAAAGAATCCGATGGGATAAGGCCCTGTCATGGAGAGGGGCCCAAGAAAGTTGGTTGCTATTCAACAATACCCTCTTCCAAGCTCAAAAGTAATCCACCCAAGAGGTACTGTTGAACAAGGAACTCCTGGTAAAACTTAAAGACAAAAAGAAAGCCTAAAAATGTTGGAACCCTCAGCAACATTAAACAAAGTATTGCCAGCAGGTTGAGGAAAGTGATTCTTCCCCTTTTCTCAGTGGTAGTGGGGCAGCATTTTGTGTCTTGAGTCCTGTTCTAGGCTCCTCAGTACAAGAGACACCAACATCCTGAAGAGAGTACAGTGAAAGGACACAAAATGGTTAAGGAACGGGAGTATTTATCCTGTGAGCAAAGACTAAAAGAGCTGGGGATCTTTAATTTGAATAGAAGGCTAAGGAATGTTCTTAACAATATAAAAATATTTGAATAGTGAGCGTAAAGAAGACCAAGGCAGACTCTTCTTAGTGCCCAGTGACAAGGCAAGAGGCAACAGACACAAACTGAAACACAGGCAGTACCATCTAAATATCAGAAAACACTTTTACTGTTAGGGTGACTGAACACTGGCACAGATTGCCCAGAGAGTTGGTGGAGTCTCCCACCTTGGGGATACTCAAAAGCCACCTGGACACAGTCCTGGGCAAGTGGGTTGAGCAGACAGATTGGGCTGGAAGAGCTCTGGAAGTCCCTTCCTGCAGAGGAAGCTGGTGTCAACTATTCTCTCATTTTGTGTTTCTCTGACTCTGTGATTACTTGATCATATGCTCGCCATGAATAAGGAAGATTAGATGTGGATGTTTTACAAGGAATGCATAATTCATTTTCAGTGCATCTGCCATATAATCTTAATTCATCTTTTGAGAGGAAACTGAGGGCTGAGAATAAACAGACTTGCAGTAAACTGCATATATTCTCCTATAGTAATCTCTACAATAGTTGTTTCCTCTTTTAATTGAAATTTTTCTCCAGGGCCAGCATTTTATTATTGGAAAGTCCTACAAAGAAAATAATGCATCATATTTTAAGGAAAGTTTTGCAAGCATGACTTCTTTTAACACTCTCAAACCTCTGTTAGTTTTTCACTTTGCCTCATTTATCCATACACTATCCACTGACTCTTGCATGACAGGAAAGTGAATGAACATTTTCTTGCTTAAGCTCACACTTTCGATTTCTTTTGCCAAATACAGTACTTACAATTATGTGATGAGAATGAACTTCAGTTAATTTCATTTGCTCTCGTTAGGGATTCCAGACTTTGTTCATTTTGTTATGTATCATTAAATAATCTAAATGGTACTACAGTTGATATTGGCAAACCCTTCACAGACCGTAATATAGAAATATTGTAAAAATGATATAGTTTGTTTTTTTTGTCTTTTAAGCATGACATTTCCTTTTTTTACACAATATAGCATTCTTATCAGAAATTATGCAATTTCAGAACTAACTGAATATAAAATCATTTCTCAAATTAGGCATTATTTAATATTATATTATTTCTATATCCATTCCTGAAGCTTATCAGTTTTTCTTTCTTCAGGCAGAGAATAGCTAATAATATAACATTTATAAAGCTTGAAAATATTATGAGCATCTAAATGTTACTTTGGGCCTCAAGCTGAAATGGAAAAGGTCTTGTGACCTTCTTACTATTCAGCATTATACATTGTTCATATAGTTTCATTAACCTTTAATTTCTTTATTAATAGATGAAATATATGCAGACACCATCGAAATGACCTTTTTGATCAGTATTTGGCTATAATAGATAAATTTTCATGTTTCTACTTGGAAGTGGATCACAGGTTGCAAAGAACATGATAGAAGATGTTTTCCATTTAGTGTTCATTGTGCATTTTAAAATTCAAAGCAGGAGTTTCCTACTGGCTTAATCTAGTTTAAATGGACTTCTGGAATTCAGGTCTCTAGAATGGCCTGTCTCTTTTCCTTTCTTATTGCTTAATACCAAGGCTCTACACTGTTGGCATTCATTATTTCTTTAACTTACTACATTAACTTTGACACAGTTCAAGCCTCTGTTCTACTATCAGTGCTTAAATTTACATCATTTCAGACATTTCTCAGTTAGTTGCACTACTTAATCCTAACATAGGCTAAATGGTTCTTTGTTATCCAAACTGTGATCATTTATGTCTGATATGAAACAAACAGGTTGGTTACCAGGATTTTGAAAGATCATTTTTAATTTACATAGATGATTCCTGGTTGTTTTGGTTATTGCGTTGGATTTACCTGCATTTGATTTACTTCTACAAATGAGATTTGTATATTAATTTGATAAAAACACTATTACAAGCAGTCTGTGATAAGTTCTCAGAGTTTACCTTTTACTTTGCTTGAATCTCATAGTGTTCCCATGGCATGTAAAAAGCTAAGTGATGGGATTGACAGAGTCATTTGACAATAAGTAGAGAGTTTGTGACAGCTGTCAGAGTTCTCCTAGCAGAGATAGTTGTGCTGCACATCTGCTGCACTCAATTCTTCAGCTGTAGAACATTCACATCTACAGTGAAGTCTTGTCAGATTAATTCCTTTTGCACTAGGGAGCAGCAATTCCACACCTCAAACAAAGGATTAATCCTCATAAGATTTTACCTCAAAAGAGAACTGTATTTTTTAAAAGACAATCTCATGATTAATTTTTGGGGTCCCTTTCTGAAACCTTCACCCCAGAAGAAGTTCTTCACATCTAAATAAAACTTATCCTTCCCCTTCCTACCACCCACATTTCTGCTTTGTGCTGAGCTGATCTTATAACCAATGTTCAACAAATGAGCTGAAAAAAATATGAAAGCATTAAAGGACTAAGGAAATAGATATCATCAACATTCTAGTTCTCAAAAGAAAAGACATGCCAGATAGACACACAGATTAGAAAAGTCAGGCCTTTTAGCATACCTGTGAAGCTACATTGCACTACATATTACATACCATACTTATGGTAATATGCCAGATGAGTCCTAGAAGGTGAAGGTTGGGAAGGAAATGTGAATCTTAATGTTCTTTTCCCAAAAGTAGCAAATCAAGTGTGAAATGATATTTTCCACGCTGGTGATCTAAAGTATAATTTACAAGGAGAGTAGACTGTATGTGCCTCAGCCTCATATGCTCTCCCAACTATATATAAAATTGCTCTCATAATATCTTTGCTAATTAAGTACTTAGAGAATTACCTGTGTTTATTGATTTTGATTCAATATTGAAGATTCAAGATGACAGATCAGTACATGTTCTGGAATATGCTGGTGACTGAAAATATACCCACCATATTTAGGAAAATCTGTAGTGAGCATAGAAAGAGCAATGTGAATAAACCACATAACATCACATAATATGTGTTGTGTTCCATTTCAACAAAAATATAGAGTAGGTATTGAAGCAAAAAGTTTAGGAGATACTGAGAAGAGTGACAAAATTAGTGAAATTATATATTAATAGCAAAAGTTGTATGGAAAAAAGAAGAAGCTATAGAAAAGTAAGAAATGTAAGAAACCTAAAGTCAGTTTAAATCTAAACTGTCAAAGTGCCAAAGTGACCAAGTGACAGACCACGTGATAGATTCCTATGATGCACGAGTCTGATAATACAGAGAACAGAAATGAAAGAAGTAATAAATGGAAAGATGTCTATCTAAAAAAATACTTTTGACAGATTCTGGACGGGGTTTGGGATAGATTCTTCAACTTCTTCATCCATTTGTGACTACTATATGGCAAAAAAATGTAAGGGAAAAGATACGCAAGAGTGCTGCCATAAAAGCGTGCTACTTGAAGTGCTAGATGACTATTAACAGGTTTATGTGAATGATTGCATTTCAGTATTTTAATTTTCATAAACAAAACAAGGAAGTGGAGACAGAAGAATAGCTATATCAGAGATTTTGCAGAACAGAGTGTTATACAAGAGACAGCAGATGAATTAACACTTTTCAGGGTAATAAAACAAATCAGTGGCTTCCTGCAGTGGATTGATGCTGTCTAGCACCTAAAAACCCATCTATGGATAGGGGGCAGAAGATGATCAGAGGGCTGGATCACTTTCCCTATGAAGACATGCTGAGACAGTTGGTGTTTCAACTCTCTGGAGAAGAAAAGGCCTCAGGCAGGCCTTCCAGCCCTCCTTGGTCTTCCAGTACCTTAAGGAGGCTACAAGAGAGCTGGAGAGGGACGTTTTACAAGGGGACGTAGTGACAGCACAAGGGTTAAGGACTTTAGACGAAAAGAGGGTAGGCTTAGATTAGATATTAGGAAGAAAATCCTTACTGTGAGGGTGATGAGGCATGGAACTAATGGTTACCCAGAGAAGTTACGAATGCCTCATCTCTGGCAGTGTTCAAGACAGGACTTTGAGCAGCCTAATGGAAGCTGTCCCTGGCCATGGCAGGGGCGTAGAAACTAGATAATTTTAAGGTCTCTTCCAAACAAAACCATTCTATGATTCTATTATTCTTTTATGATTCTTTGATTTTATTTCTAGTATGTTATCAAGACTGTCTTAGTCATAAATCCCAAACACAGCACCATCTGGGCTTCTATGAAGGAAATGAACTCTTTCCCAGACAGATGCAGAATAATCTCCAACCCTTATTCAGCATCATTAGCCTCATGCTGAGCAACAGAAACTGAGGAGATTGGGGTTTTGGCGTAGAAACCATTGTTCAGAGACTAGCTGGTCATCAGTCTTCTTGTTGAAGGTGATGACTGAATTTGCATTGTTTTATTTTGATGGGTATTTTTTCTTCCTCTTCCCTTCAGTTTTGGAACAATGTTTTTCTCAACCCAGGAGTTCCGTCACTTTTTTTCTTTTTCTCTCCCCCATCTCTTGAAGGGTCTGAAGTGAGCAAGGGGCTGTGTAGTGCTCATCTTCTATCTGGTGTCAGCCCACTACACCCTTTATTCACAGGCTTCATTTCACAAACAGTTGAAAATTAGCTGTAAGATTGGATGAACAGCTGAGTGACAGAGGTGGAATTATTTTCCTTTCACCCTAGATAGTATCTTTATTGGTATGATCCATATTTTTGTTATTCAAGTATGAGTTACTGATAATGTAATACTTTACTATTTTAGAAGAAGCAGCAAGTTCATAATGCAGTTAGAATCTTCCTTATCAAGGAAAACATCTCACCAGGAATATATAATTCTGATCGTTCATCATACTATGAACTTTATCACCTTTTAGCCTTGTGTGACATTTTGTGTAGAGTTTTGCTGAAGCCTACTGAGCACTAATTTTTTTCAGAAATCATGCTGTAGCCCATTGCTAAATTACTCAGTCTTTGGCATGAGTACATCATCTTGACACTTTGTCATTTATAAAGAAAGAACCATAAGGCAATTGCCATGAGGGAATGTGGTTTATAAAAAATGATCCCTTTAATCTCAGATAATCAGTTTGTTAACATTCATTGTACACCGAAATGAAACTCTAATAACATTTTTCAGCTTAGAATCATGCTGGATGAACCTCGGGGTTGAGGAGAATTGTATTTATATAGATGTTCCATAGAGAAAAGAGAAATGAGAGATCTAACCCTTCTGTTCACTCCATGTCACAGCATGTCTATTTCTCAGTGTACAGATGAAAGACAGGTGCTGGTATTGAGTATTATGATTAATAGAAACAAATAAACATGGTAATAAATAACGTTACCACAGCAATTTTGTGCTACATTCCTAGCTCTGTCTCTTCATTTCATTCCACACAGTGACAATCCTTGAAGCCACGAGTCTTAACTATCAGTCATAGGAAAGAGGCTCTCTGAAATAGCCAATTTGCACAGACACAGGAAAATATATCAGTGAAAGAGTTGGGAGGTAGATAGAAATCATGACATGAAAATTAGCCTTCTAGAATAGCTGTTCCTGGTGGGTTATTAGTGAGGTATTGGAAAGAACCACAGTAAAGACAGTGACTTGTTTACAGCTCCTAAGTTTTCCTGTATTCGTGAGACATGAGGAGAGAAACCAGTGATATTTCTGCCAAGGGCATATTGCAACCATAAGCCCAGTGGCTATAGCTGCTCTTATGCCACAGAGAGGTGCCCAAAGCACATATGGAGTGGAATATGTCAAGTTTTGATGGGAATATGGGTTAGATTGTACTTTACAATTCAGTAGTTCTGATAAGCTCAAAATAAGAGAAATTTTAAACCTTGTCTTCTGAGAGGTTATGGCTAATTTAAGGGTCCACAAAACAGAAGTATAGGCATTTTGCCCATTAAAATTAATGAAATATGTAATATGGTTACCAAAATCTCTCTGGGCACTCAATCTACTCCTCATCCACCGTTATAATCTTACTGCATGTTTCAGGATAGCACATTAACAAAAAATAAAGCACTCAAAAATGACTTTGAAGTGTATATTATTTGTCTTTTTATTATGTATAAAATATAATGTCTCTTGTCTTAAAACAATTGAAAAATATTTAAACTGGGAAAATGCTTTCTAAGAAAAACATCGATACCATATATACTTGTTTTAAGCCTTTTATTTAACAGAGTAAACATAACATACACTAAAATAAGCATAGCATTCAACTTCATTTTCTCCCTATTTCAATGTGTTGATTTCATTTTAAAGCATGTGTGATTTAATTCTGATTCTGTTTTGGTCTCCTCACTCCAAGAAAGAAGGCTGGACTGTGTCCAGAGAAAGGTTGCCGAGCCACTGAAGGGTCTGGGCCACAAGCCTTATGAGGAGCAGCTGAGGAACTTTGTGATTGTTTAACCTGGAGAAAAGGATTCTGAATGGTGTGCATATGTCTCTTCTTTTATTCCCTGTTCGAAACACCACTTTAAAAATAATTTCTGTAGCTGTTATTCTAGGGAATGAAATTAAAAATTAACAGCCAAAATGCTGTATCGTTAAAGGATAAAAGCATTCTAGATGAGCGAACCTTAAAATCTTATAAGTTTTTATGACTGTTTGGAAACATGCTTTGTTACTAAATTGGTCCCTGCTGTTCAGATATAGGGAGAATGAAAGAAAAAGCAACAAAAATCCCTACAAAAAAAAAAAAAAAAAAAAAAAAAAGAAAATCCTTGGATTTTTTCTAATTCTGTTTTTACAAGTTACAACATTGCCTTCAACCCTATAAGGATATATTCACTGATTCATCAATCTGAAATGTCAAACAAAAATCAAGACAAAAAATGTAATGAGTGACTTACACCATGGTCAACATAATTTTGAAATTCACTTTCAGCTAGTGAGAGTTTTGATGATATAAGGACTGGGAGATGTCATTGATGAAAAATGACTACACAGATTGGTAGGATCAGATACAAAATTGTGAGGAGCTTTCATGCATGGTGTTGGTTAAGAACAGTATTTTTAAGCATCCAGTGCTTCTGACTTCCTGATTTTCTAGCTGCCTCTGAATACTGTTAACTACCATGGGTTAAAGGACACTCTCTGTTCCATTTTGGGCTATATTTCAACCATGCAAAAGGAAAACTATGGCATCTCAGGTGAGAGCTGAAACCATCATCACAGCACAACATGTTGAGACTTTCTAAGCTGTAGACCTTATAGGAGAAAGTTTCATGAAGGATGTCTGGACTTCAGGCAGCTCTCTTGAAAGCTGTTTATTGCATAGGCGAAGTTACAGCATTTCAGGGAGTGGGTATCCAGAGCCAGCCCTACAGCTGCCAGCTCCAGCTGTAGGCATACCTGAAGCCGCTTTCTGTTCAAGTTACAAAGCATTTTATACTTTTCTTTGCAGAGTATCTTAACACATAACAACCAATAAGCACCATACACAATACCTTTACATTTGCCTATAGCCTATCATAGCTACTACCATCACCATATTATAGTCATTGTTATCCAATCACAAGAGTAAGTTACAATTTAAACTTACAGTGGAAAATTCTCAGACCTTTCTTCTTCTTGCTGCATCAACATTTCTTGTTTGCCTGCCATATCTCTCTTTTTGGTAAAGACATGTTTTCTATTTACTTATGCTCTTCTTGAGACTTATTTACTTGGTGAAAAACGTCTTTGTAGTCACATACCTTTGTCCTACTCCTAAAAATCTCCTTCCAACTCATCTCCAACCTTTGCCTTCTCAGTTATTCAGTGATCACTGTTTCAGCAAAACATCTTTTATTCTATATCAAAACTTGCTTTCATTTCTATCTCATCCTCAGTTTCTACATTCAGAGATCTTCCTGCCAAGCCTACATACCTGTGAAACTTTCTAACCAAACTTTCATCCTCCCCAACAAGACCTCTTGTATCTGGAAATAGATGAATTCTATCAGACTTTCAAGAGAAAGTTGTTCAGTTGAAATAACCTTCACCAGTGGTACAAACTGAGAGTTTGACTTTTGTTTTAACAGATTCACCTAGAAGGCAGCATCTTTGCTATGCTGTATTGTGAGAACACCTCCAGGCCATTTCAGAAGATCAAACAGGGTTGACATGTGAATATAATGATGCATGGTTTCTGTCAGCTTTCATTGTGGTGTCTGAGCAGATTGCCTCTTCCAGCTGGGCAAACAGTGACCTCTTGAGCCACTGAAGTTAATTCTGACAAGAACTGTGCATCAGAGGCCTGAAATGTCGTGCTTCATAGTCCAATATATTAATATAAAATGAAACAGATGGGGATTTAGAGTAATATACCATATGATGAACTGCAACAGCTCAAGGATAAATAGGTCATCCATTAATACACTGACCTGCACAAAATTTTATTTGTATGAGATGCAGGTTTTCATTGCTTTTTAAAATGAGATAAGAACACATATATCCTTTGATTGCAATGTAATCTCATCTGTTAAAAAAACACCACCAAACAAAACGATCCCACTCACCCCAAGCTTATGTACATGATGGAAACTGTGGGAAATAAACTAATCAACATTATCAGGAGACACCATTTTTTGTATGACCATTTTGGGCGCATAGCTTAGGAATAAACACACAAAAGGTCTGATATGATGTCTAACAGTGTCAAAAATTATTCCTGGAGAATCATAGGTTGTGGACTTTGATATCATTCTTGAAAGTCTTTTAATGTTGTCAAAAAGACCTTCCATCCTTGGAATGTCTTTTGGGTGGTTGGGAAATTCACAACATTACTCTGTACATCACAATTCAAGATACTGTTTACACCCATACAGGTTTCCTTAGCAGAGCAATGAACCTCCTGTGCTTTGTGGTGTGAGTAGTTGCCTCACATACATTATTTATGTAGCTCTCACATACTGTCGGTGAGATATAAGTTCTGACAATCATGAAATCTGTAGAAATTCTGCCATGTTTTCACACTTCTGCCTTAGGCTAAATGCTATGAAAGTCATTTAGGGCTGCTGCTATCTGGAGTCCAGTCTTAATCATCTTTAATTAAAAATAATCTGCTAAAACTCAGTTTGGCAGTCATGAGTAACTTCCTTAGTTATTCCTTCCTTCTGAAAGAGCAGGATGTCTCCAATTTACTGTTTGTAACCACTTCTGGCATTTATTTTTCGACTGTTCAAGCCTCTTTCATATACCACAGATGCCATAGTAAATTTTCTGTTGGGGAGTCAAAAAATCTATTTAAACTGCTCTGGATAAAGATGAAGTTCTGCTGCTCTAATAGCTCGGCAAAACCACTCCCAAAAAACCACCAAATAACATCAACAAAAAAACACCACAAACAAACAAAAAACAAAACAAAAAGAAGTTATGAATACCATGTACAGACCTCTGCTATTTTAGTACCCTGCATTTCATGATGCTTGCCTATTTATTAATATGATTCTAAAGACAACAGCCTGTGCTGATATTCCTCTGCCGTGTATACATGAGGTTTGTTGGTACTGTGGTTTATAGTGATCATCTGTATAAAGACTGCAGTATTTTGTGAAAATATAACATTTCCTTCAAAGGAGGAAACACCATAAATCTAAAATAGATCAGTAAAGATATGTCACTTTGGATCAGACCAGTAATGGTCTTCCTAGTCCTCAAAGACCAGGTAGATCTTTTTCCTTCTCAACAACTGATGGGCAATACTTTTTTCCCAAATGACAAATAAAATTTACAGGACATCCCATAGCACATAGAACTGACAAATAACAAGTGTTTGTTTTCAAGAGCAGTGTTAGATTGCAATACAAGCCTACACCACTTGAGAGATCTATTACCTTCTTCTTCCATGCTTGGAAACTGAAAACAATCCGATCATCTGTAGAAGTCAGAAGCAGTTTGTTACTAGAGAAGCTACCAACTGATAGAAAGGATGTGAAGAGAACGGAAAAAAACTTGAATAGTTTTAAGGGTTTTTCATGTTAGATTTTTTTACAAAATTTACATTTTATAAAACCTGCGTTTAAATCTGTTTCTCTAATAGCTGTCTTGGTTTTTTTCTATCAGTGTTTTAAAGAGTTATAAATGTCCCTTAAAGAGTTATGTGTACTTTCTCCAAGTTGCAATTCTCGTGATCAGATATACAAAAATTGATTTTTACACTAATCTGCTCAATGTTTTCACCAAAAGGTGATTCCAAGATCCTGTACTACCACATTCATGATGTAGTAAGTTGCAATTAACAGAAATTTGTATTCTATAGACAAGAACAGAGCTAAACAAGTGAAAAGATGTTTCATTCTTCTAATGGGTTCTCCAGCAACTGAATCCAGAACGTCACCAAAACAGATACTTTTTCTTGTTTTGGTGTTGATAGGTATAAGACACAACAATAGCTGAACATAAAATACTAAAACTTTAAATTTCTACCTTCATTTATTCTTAGAAAGTTATATGTGAAGCAATTCTATGCACTTTTTTCTCTTCTCCAAAGCTTAGATATCTTGAGTTGTTAACCATTTTTTTATTAATAAACCATTCACAATGGAACCTTTTGTATTTAATATGTTTTGAAGATACAAGGCAGTATTTTTATATAGCTTACTTATCATTGGTTTCCACATGGACATTGAAACCTTGATGACAACTCTGACTGCAACCATCCAGCCAATTCCTCATCCACTGAATGGTTCATTCATTAAAACCATGTCTCTCCTGTTTAGAGATGAGATAGTCGTATGGGACAGTGCCAAATGCTTCACACAAGTCCAGGAAGAAGATACCAGTTGCTCTTGCCTTATCCAACAACACTCCGACTCTTTGGAGAAGGCCACCAAGTCTGTCAGGCAAGAATCTTTTACTTCATCATGTTGAATATTTATGCAGATTCATATTAAAATTTATTATCTCTTCACAGCAAAAAAGAAAGCTAGTAGGAAATTATATTTGAAAGAGTGGTGCTACTGGTACAGTTTAAGTCAAATTTTGCTTAAGGATCTGGCAAGAAGCATAAATTCACCTAAACATGTTAGAATAATTTACAGCTATATCTTTCTGGTTTAGTCTTAATTATGACCTTCCTCTGTCAGTAACCCCACTGGAAAGATGGAAGAAGAAAAGTACTAATCAGATTAAGTATGCCTGCCAGAAAATATGGATGACTTCCCTCTGGAATACACATTCCTTAGATAAACATCTGAAGGATTTCCTTAAAATGCAGTTTTTCCAGTAGACAGCAATGACTTATTCAGAGCTAATACAGGCTTAAGTCGCCTCCCCTGGTGTATTCCCAGATAATTAATTAGCTTCTAATAATGGGAGAGTATCTAATGAGTGAGATACTTGGGGACTTTGATAGGTTAATTATTGGATGATTGCACCATACTAGTTCTGGAAGAAACCATTGTCATCTACTACATCACTAGGAATTAAAGGGAAGAAGAAAATGCACGCAGCTCATCATAAGTCTTAATGAAATATATTTTTTGCAACAACAGACTTTCATGGCTTAGCAGATATCCTTGAAAATATCTGTCTTGAGAAATTTTTAAAGGTTTGCTTCAGAATATTTAACTATTTTTGGTTCACAAGAAGCAACATTAAAAATTATTCCACTGATAAACGAGTTTTTCTTATTACAGCTCACACTTCTTATAAAGTTTCATATCACTAAAATTCGTTAGCGGGTTTTTTTGAGTAAAAATATCCATGCCACAAAATCAACATCTTTATGACAAAAAAGATAATAGCATCCTTCTTGTAACAGAATTTTTAGTGAGAATCAATTTCTCCTTTTATTCATGTTTTAAAATTGAATTGAAATTTTACAATCCTTTACAAAAGTAGGAAAAACATGGTTTTATGTTCCTACACCCTGCAGAAGCCATATTTATTATAGGAATATACTTCAGTTCACAACAGGACTTGTTATTTGCAAACTTGTTGGGGCACACTAGAGCATGAAGAAGCCCATCTCATCCATCTGGGGAATCTCTGCTTGTGATGTACAGAATGACTCCTTATTACATGTAATACAAAATGTGCCTAACCATGTTGAAGCATGAAATTTAACTTTGGCTCATGCCATGTGGTTATGCCATCTGCACAGGACAGGTATGGATTTATAGTTGCACCATTTGGTATCTTCTTGCAACAATACCAGTCATAACCTATCAGCTCAGAGTATTTTTCTTGGGAAAAATGAGCTTGCCTGAAAATCGGATTTTTCTTTTTTTTTATTATACAGCTTAAGTAGTTTTGAGAATTCTACCAATTCCAAACTCTCTTGGATAAAAATATCTTGGGGTTACTGCGTATAATGCTCTTTGTACACAGTATTTTATACATTATAAGATTTTATTGTCTTACAGGAAAAAAATAAAAAAATAAAAAAAGTAGGAAATTGCAACAACTATGCATAAATGCATGTTATAGCATAAATTATACAGTACCCAATAATAACAGACTCCTTTTTCTTTCATAAATAGACACATACATACATGTAAAAAGGGTAAAGGCTATGAAATGATTAAAGTAAAATCTTCAGGAAGCTATAAAAAACTCTTCATAATTATTTCATAGAAATTAACTCTGTTATTAGTCCATTAGCTTACCTGAGATTACAAAACCTTTTGGGCAGTTTTATATACATGGGATACACAAAGTTTAAATATTAGAAATGGGATAATCACTTAATATTCAGTAAAAAAAAACTGAAGGTGAATTTCCAGAACATGGCTTTTATTAAAATTTTATTGAAACTTCAAATACTGGTCTGAAATCCTCAAAATTAATATAACTCCTCAAATATGGAATAGTATATATAGTATATTTCCTATTTGTAGATGCATTTCTATTGCACTAAGAGGAATGGATTAAAAAAGAATAAACAGTGAGATAGAGAACTAAGAGGAGAATTTTTTAAGGCAGGATATGCATCTCACATAAATATCTCCTTCCTCAATCCTGTTGTCTCTCATTCAGGGAGTCCTGTGGAGCTTTTTCTGGTTCTGGTTGTTTTTTTGTGGGTTTTTTGGGGGGAGAAGAAAAATCACTTTTCTTGTAAGCAATATAAATATAACTCATAATTTTAACAACAGGTTTTCTGGAACATATATGTCTGAATACATATATCAGAACAATTGCATAATATGTTTTTTTGCAATGAGAACATAGTAGTAAGGGAACCACTACTAACAAAGACCCAAGGTGTACTTATCCCCTTTTATTCACAAGAACAGAACAAAGTAGTAAGTACATTGAAATAATGAAAATTTTAATTCTCCCTAGTCATCTATATATAGTGTAAGTTAGACTGGTTCTGCAGCTTTTATTTTCTTTTTGGGTAGGTTTTCACAAAACTGGACAGTCATTACTGGCAGTTAAGGTGCAACGGGCAAATTAGCATTTTCTGATGTAAAACTCTTCAATTGGAAATGACTTTTGACCAGCTCTTCAATAAGACTGCCTTAATTCCAAGCCTGCTCACTGTATAGTTAAATTGATTTTGCGTATTCAATAACCTACCTGGAGTCAAGAGGCAGTCAGAATGTACCGTATTCTTCATTGCTTTTCAAATTGTGAATCTTACTATGGATCACTGAGGATATTGGCTAAGTGAGGGGCAAACTATTATGAAGTGGTTTTCAGAAAGTAATCCTCCTAGGGACTGAAACTAAAAATCCATTTTGGTACTACAATTGAAAAGAGAACAAGCTTTTTTAATCTTCTGGAGAAAAGTGCATTTGCCTTTCAGTGATGACTGACACCCTCATGCAGAATCACGTAAAGACTTTGTCTTAGATATCCATGTCTTGAAAGCCATGACAAGTTCAGTGTTCCAGATGAAGTTATGTTTTCTTACTGTTGCATTGGAGAAAAAAGCAATATGAACAACTAAGTCTACACTCAACACAAAACTTGCTGGGCTGCTTATACTTAATTCTTATGATTTTTAATAGCCTGCTATGCTTACTGGGATTCAGTTTATGAATTCTGAACACGCAGAGCTGGCAATGGTAGGTAAAGCATTCAAACTCCAGATGTAATGCCAAGAAATCTTTTCAAATACTCAAAGCAGGGATCTTTGGGCAGTTTTATGGACCTTTGAACTTCCAAGCAGAGAACAGGAAATCAGTAAGTTGTCCTCAGAGAATTCCCTTGTTAAAAAGAAATCTACTGCTGGTACGTAAGTGTTAGATTGAGAATCCATCCTTCTCAGTTCGCAGCCAAAATGAGCTTTTGCTGGACAGTGGGGAGCACTTCATGTTGTTGTATGGTCTTGCTTTTACCCATGCCAGGCGTGCGTCAGGATTTTGACAGAGCTTAAAGACTTTTATATATTAGGAAGGCAAAATATAACATTTCATTATGTCTTGGGGGTAAGAGAACCTTTCAAAAAGTCTTCCAAGAGAAATGAATCTTCTGTATGCTTTCAATGTCTTATAGTTTATAAGCTACAAAATATATGGAAATATTGGAAGTAACTGATGTCCCATTTTCCTCAGTGCCACCTGCTGCTACATGTGAATGGAAAATGGTCTTATAAAACTTATTTTCCAGTGATTGCTGAAGTATGGAGATGACATTTTAAAGATGTGTCTTTAAGCTGTAGTCTCATTATGAAAGCTAATACATAGTCCTTATTGCCTCATCAAAGTATTTAGACTCAAATGGAGGTACTGAAATACTTATTGGCCAGAAGTATGGGAGCTGCTGGGAAAACGAGACAAAAGGTATGTCCCTTCAGTTGTCTTAAATAAAAGACTGAATCCATAAGGCTTTGACTTTGATTTTTAATGTTAAATCACCTACTGAAATCTCTACCCTTTTAGAAGACATGGAGAGCAAGTGCTGAATGTTGGAAATATAGAAGCAAGGTGAGCCCACAACTGTACCTTAACCAGCAAGGATTTTGGGGAGACGAGTGTCTTTCCAAAACTTCCCCAGACCTTTAGAATAACCTTCACCTGTGGAATTAAATCTCCCAAGACATGCTTGTCTCTCATCACTGCCCAGTTCACTGGCTCTTGGTATAAACTGCTGACTTCTTGTTTTCTTCAGGAATTTTTGATTTTTATGTCTTCACAGCAGCTAGGAATGAGCCTCATGTTTCTGGAGAATGAGGTTATACACCATAAACCTTCCAACATACATGATGTAGGGTTTAGAAGTTGTGGTATATTTGCATCATGCTGCAACTGGTAATATAGTGAGGTAAAGCTGGTTCTGTGTTGTGCCAAATTTAAGATTTTAAGCAGTACAAGCACCAAGTCTTCCTATGTTCTTTTACTATTGCCACAACTCTGCAACACCATAGTGTTTACTTTTCACTCTGGCTGATTAATTCTCTGCTGTTCTGTGGTCAGCATGAGCCTTGTGACAAGTTCATCATATTCTGTGTTCAGTGTAGTCATGACATAACTTGATATTTCTGTCCAGAAATACCTATAAACACATAAAGGTTGTATGGTTGTATATATATGTATGATTCTCATTTTCATCAGAACTTTGCTAGTTTTCAGCATCAGGCTGAACTGTGTAAAGAAAAATATTCATAAAGAGCTGAGGTGCTTGGAACTCCAGATCCTCTCTCATTCATATTTTTCCTTAAGATAATATTACATATTTTACATATTATTATATATTAAGTAACATGCAAAAATATGACTATTACATGGATTATTTTGTTTTTCATGTGTGATATTCCTCTGTTCCTCAATAGAAATTACAAAGTTTTCTAGGTCCTGTGGAGCTGAGGCGTTATCATCAATATTTGGAGATGCTGCATATATATTCAATTGTTCATATTATTTAAAGAGAAAACTTCTAAGAAATTTCTAGGGATTTATAGTCCTAGATATGGTGGTTGGAAGCTGAGAGTGTTCCTTCCACAAAGGATGGGACCATGTTTCTTTCACAGCAGCAACAAACTCTGTGGATTGGCTCAACTGTGTCCTGCAGTGTAGAATTTGGTGTAGCTGGCTATGTCTAGCAAGTGAAATGCTAAAATAATTTATTTTTTCCCCAATTCTTCTTCACTTGTTCATTCCCACTTCCCAACACTGCAGTGCTCACAAGACTTATGTTCTTCTTTTAATGGCAAATGAAATTAAAATCTTATAGTCTCACAACATTTGTAGAGATAGCAAAAATTTTTTAAATAGCAGAGGACAATGGGGTCTGGAGAGAGATGTGCCTTCCAAAAAAAGAAAACTTGTTTCAAACCTATGATAGTTACTGCAGATCAGTCTTCCAGCAAAACCACAGAGGGCAAGTGATTTTGATTCTGTTATCAGCAGGTGGGAGGGTTTTCTCTGAACATTTTTCTTCTTCATCTTTTAGCACACATATTGGCAAAATAATCAAAAGACCCAATGGAGAGAAGGTTGGGTATTTTTCTTCCACTTGCTGCTGAAATTTGGACCTAGTGACTGATTTCTGCCAATGAAACATCAGCTATGGCTAAAAAAAGCTACTTATACTACTAACATGCCTCACATCAGAAAATCCTCGGTTATTATTGCCTATTGCTGTTTGTCTTCTGGAGGGTTTTATTACATATTTTTCAAAGGTCTGAGTGAAAAAAATAGGGATAAATATTAAATTTTAAAGTGTAAGTATGTATGGTATTTGAGAGCAAAATATTCAAGGAATCTATCAGAAAAGCTTACAGCCAATATATACAGCTTAAACAATTTCTTGTGTGCTTTGGTGATTTTCAAGTCTCAGTTCATACGTGGGATATGAAAAAAACTCCTTGAAATTGGAAAGATTATTTCTGTTATACAACTAGATTTCTGTTTCAGCATTTCTACTTATATTGGCTTTTAAAAAATTCAAATTCAATATAGTAGGAATCATTTTTGCAAAACCTTGAAAGTCCAAACATGGGATGTCTGGGAAACAGGATTTTCCTTATCGCCCTTGTAAAGAATAGACTGCACATGATGTTGGATAACAGATTTAGGTATGAAATTGATCTGTCTGGTTACATTAGGCTAGTAAGTAAATAACCAGAATGATATATTTAGGGAACTTCTGTAGCTGATTGAGGGAAAAAAAGCATATCTTAATATGAGATGGTGATAGATGTGAGGACAGTAAAAGGCTTATTGAACACTTTAATTTCATTAGTTAGAAAGATTAAAGAAACCACATTTCCTTGAATTTGTAGTTATGTTACTACAAAAACAACAGAAAATAGAAAGAAAAATATATTTGCTCATTCCATGAAATAGGCTTCATTCTGCAAGACAGAACAAATATAGCCAATGTAGTGGCTTCGGTTTGTAACTGGGCTGAAACACCAGTTTAGTGTAGTGGTTTGGTCCAAAATACTCATTACTGTTTACCTTCTGTGAGATAAGAATTAGGAGAAAAGTAAAGCAGGCACCAAACTTGAAAGAATATAAGGAAGTTTATTAACAGACCTGAAAGAGGGAAAAAGGAAAAAAATCAAATCATACCACACCTTCAGAACACTTCTCCTCCCCCCAACCTTTTTCCCTTCTCCCAGTGACAATGTAAAAAGACAACCCTTCAGATGTTCAGTCTGTTTACCACTTCCATAATAACCTTGTTCAGTCCATTTAGGAAGAGGAGTCTCTCTTGCCCATGCTATGACCACATTATCACAACGCCTTGGTTCTCTCTCGGATGTGAATCCCTTCCCCCGATTTGCAGCTTTTCCCACAACTGCTTTCGAGGGTCCACTCTTGAATTACTGGGGTACAATTTTAAGGCTGAGCAGTTCAGAAACAAAAGTTCTCTTCACCCATCTCTGGGAGCATTTCATCTCTGCAGTGGTTTGGTCCAAAATACTCTTAAGCTGTTCAGTCTGTTTACCACTTCCATAATAACCTTGTTCAGTCCATTTAGGAAGAGGAGTCTCTCTGCTCGCATGTGAGTCCCTTCCCCCAACTTGCAGCTTTTCCCACAACTCTTGGAGTTTTTTGGGGTACAATTTTAAGCTTGAGCCCTTCTGAAACAAAAGTTGTCTTCACCCATCTCTGGGAGCATTTCATCTCTAAGAAATCTTTGGGAACATCTCTAGGAACTGAGGTTTTCTCCTTTCCCATTTGGAGCAAAAGTCCTCATTGCTTCCATCTCTCCCTGTTCAAACTTCTCATGAAATTACAGCTGTGTCAGCATCTGCCTATCTCAGTGCTAGTGCTTTTGCTTACAAGTTAAATTGAACACTCCATAGTACTTTTGCTTACAAGTTAAATTGAACACTCCACTCCCCATATCTTCATGAAATTACAATGGGTACTCTGGTATAGCTTTACAACAGAATTTCAGCTTTAAGCATCTCCTCTTTCTCTTCCCTCAGGTTTTCAGCTCTTCACAGCAATAAAAGGGTTAATCTCACCTAGGCCATGCAGCTGGAATGTCGTTTATTGCTGTCAGTCACATGACCTCTGCAGGACAGCAGTGCCACTTTTGCTGAAATCTTGGCCGCAGTGGAGGGAGGGGGGAGCCGAGCCACTTCGGCTGGCCACCGCCGGGGTGTAGGGGGGGGAAAAAAAAAGGGCGCCATCGGCTCCAGGGTTGCCGTGGCCCGGCCCGGCCTGGCCCGAGCAGGGCCTGGGCAGGGCCCACTGGCCTCCCCACGGGGCCCGAAGCCACCTGTCCCAGCACCGGAAACAAGACAGAGAGAGTCTGCCTCGGGGTTTCTATTCTTAAGTGTGCATCACAGAGGCGGTCACAACTTTAAGTGGCTTAAAGAATTGTCCATATTCAAACTGGCCAGCTGATAGGTTCTGACAGGTCATAGAGGAGCTGTAAGAACCCCTTTGCAAGAACATAACTTCTGGGACTATGCTTTGCTAACCCATGACAGCCAAAATGTCATAGCAAGAAGTGAAATTAATAATAATATTATGGCATCATGCAGGAATTTATTTTTAATAAGAAATATGTCAGATTCCCTTGATTTGAAAAAAAGAAGATATTTCTCTTGTGGTAGCTGTGTAAATTTCAATCTGATCCCCAAGAAAAATCTTTGTCGGCTCTTTAGATAATTATTTAGTGTGTAATTTGATTCTGTCTTTCTTTGGTTGATGATCAAATTAGGGATCCTGTTTGCTTGTAAACTGCTTTATGTTCTGTGCAGTAAATGGGAAAGTAAAACCCAGAATTTACTTTAAGAATGGATAAATGAGATTGCAAGCCTGGTTTTGAACAAGTTGAAAAAAATAAAATGCTATTTTAAAAATTCCTTTTTTTTAGATTATGAAACTAAAGTACTACATTTAAGATTTATGGTTTTCATAAGTCCAGACATAACAATAATTTATGAGTGAGATTTAAGTTCTCGTGTATCATAGGTTGTTGAATTGTTGACATCAATTCTAGTGATCTTAGCTATACACTCTACTTATGTTAGCCACCTTAGATGGATTTAATCATACTCTTGACACAACCTCTTGGGCATTTCTTTTTATTTACCAGAATATGAGCACATTTGTACCTCTGAAGCCTAACAGGATTAAGTGAAAAGTAGGTATTGAGCAGCATGTTGTCTGAGTAGATGAAGCAAGTATACTAAAAAGGGATGTCTTCCATATTTGAAATTACTATGATCATTATCCCTTTCACTGAAAAAAAAAAAAACCAAAACAACAAAACTGTAGAAGGAAATACTAGCAGTCACCGAATAGTGGCCTCTTGGCTTGAGTATAATGTGTAAGAGGATGACCTAAATTCTGGGTCCTAGAATAATTCAGACTCACCTTCTAGAATGACATAAAAAATCAGCAATATCACTATCTGTGTAAAAAAAAAAAAAATACAATGATATGGTTGAATTGTTGCCTATCCTAAAGAGGACTTGCTTTTTAAATCCCCACAGGTATTATTATACAGTTATATAAATATTATATGTTGACACAGTATGATTATATTATTATTCATTTATATTGGTTGAGGTTACTTTCACAGGAGGAAAATTTCAGGTAGACCTTTCTTGTAAGTAAGTTTGATGTTTTCTCTTCTTGTGCTGCTTCTGTCTGTCCAGTGATATGTATGTAAGTAATAAACTATTCTTTAAAATTTCCTAATTATCCCAGCTTAGGCTAAAGGATATTGGCATTTAAGGATTCTTTACCTTAAGAACCCTACCCTACCAGTTAACACTTTAGGGACAGGTATCTGCTGTTCACATTTCCTAGTCTAGTGCTAAGACCTTATCTGAAAGACCTAAGTTAGCAACCCACTTGCCCTTACCACCTCAACGCATATTATTGGCATCTTTCAAAGACAACTGAATCATTCATCTCTTCCCACTACCTACAAAGTTTTGGTGTCTATTTTAAGTGCAACTAGTGCACTGACCTCAGTCTTTGGGAAATCAAGTTGACAAAGGCTATGGCCAATATATATTACTTATGCTTAATAGTAACTCAACAGAACTGATAACTGTGAAAGATATGACTTCAAATTGTCAGCAGTTGATCAAATGCTTTATATTGTACAGAGAAAACCCATAAATTTGAAAAACCTTAAATCCGATCAGGAAGAGAAATTGCTTTTCATATTTAATAATCCAAATAACTAAGTTGTTGCAGATTTTTACAAGAACAGATCCTCCCAGTTCTAATACAATCTGAGTTTTTAAAGAACCTCTGCAGTAAATAGGATTGCATCAAACTGGCAAAGTGTAGGCTGTAAAAGCATTCACTGTTAAAATGAACTTAGAAACTATTATCTAACATTTATACAGGAAAATTTCCAAGTGCTAACCTACTGCCGTATCAGTTTGCAAAGCAAAATATACAGAATTTGTAACAACCACAAGAAAAGTCTAGAACTGATAAATGGGTGAAAATCTTTTAAACTCTGTAATCTTAAATGGCAGCTGTTTATGTACAAGGCTGATTACTGAAATTAAAGATTGGCTTCATTATTTCACTCATTTTCATATTTCTTTTATCTCATTAACCTTGCCAAAACTGCTCAAAACAAAACAAAACAAAAAAGGATTTTGCCTGGAGGTAATTGCACTGAGTTTGCTTCTGCTTGACCTCACTGACCTCACTTCTACCTATGAATCAATATTTGAAGAGGTAAGATACAATTATATTTATCTAAAATCATGGAACTAGTTATTTATATTGATGTTTATGTCAATGATACTAGCAGGCATTTTCCCTGTGACTAGTTATTGATGCAGCAGTAGGTATCTGAACAGCTAAGTATTAGAGAGCATTCTTGGCTGACCACAGCAAGAAAAGTATCACTATGTAGAGTACATAGATGGCATCTTCCAAATTTCTGTTTATCCTCTTCATTCACTACTTGGTCTTTGTTTGTGTCTCCAGATTGCTGCCCAACATCAAGTTCCTAATCCCACTTCCAAGATTTTGTCTAAATTAAGAAATTCAGCTGGTTGCTTTTATGTCTGCAGTGGTTATACGGCTCAGTTTTGATGCTGCCCCACTGGTTAACTTGATCTTGGACATGTGTCGTCATGACAGACCAGGGCTGACCCTCATCACTGTCTACACACTGGATCCTGCCTCTAACATTCTAAGCCCACCCTAAAGCTCCTTGCCAGTTAGGGCACTGGTCATGCTTCATATTAATTGAAAGCAAATCCTAAGGAAAGGAAGGGCAGCCTTCCAGCTTTTCTCATGATAGCTCCTACCAGTGCAGGACATAATCTAGATTCCACTTGGATTCAGCCAGCTGAACTACTAGAAGGTGAGAGAGATGTGCTCAGGGCCACCACTGTTATTGCTTTCCTGCCTATGATTCTGACCATGTCTTCATACACACTTCATACATGACCATGTCTTTTGTAGGCCTACACAAATAAACAAAAAGAGATCTCTTTCTTTTTTTTTTTACAGGGTGAAGTTTTAAGTGATATGCAGGATATTTTGCTCTTGTTTTGCTTATAAAGAAAGCAATCTTAGGTTATTTCCACCTGAAAAAACATAATTTGTATAACCTGTGCCATGTTATTCTGTGTATTTGTCTTTACATGGCAGTATTTGGGCATGCTAAGAGGTATTCCCGAAGTTTAACCATCTAACTGAATTCTGAAAATAAAACAAGTACTGCTGAAAGTTCCTGAGTGGTTTTGTCTAGAGTCTGCATAACTAATACACCATGTTGATTTGCTTTGCTGAGAAAGGCCATGTTCAGAGGAGTCTTCTGGGCTCAGAAAAAGCTAAGAAAAATTCAGTGCGTGTGAGTTTCTTATAACATTGAACAGCATATGTGATTTGGGGGTTTATGTCCTATTACTGCTGGTGATGTTATTGTGACAATCCCATTTAATTTGATTGTAGAAATACAGTATGTAAGGAGTAAGTTAAAACGTTTAGAAAAACAAAGCTGCTAATATGGCACATATCAGGAGTCACAGTTCTTATTTTCTTTGGCTATATTATGTTGTACAAAAAAACCTTCTTTTTATCATGATTCTCTTGATTATAAGAGCTGTTGCCTGCTTTTTCTCATGCAGGGACAAACATATTTTTTATCATGCAGGGACGTTTTTAAAAAGCACAGAAGAGATAACAGCAAATTTGTGCAATTGAAACATGAAAAGTAACAAAAATTTACAAGCTTTCTATTTTTTTATTGGATGATCTCATTGCTGAAAAAACATAGAGCAGCATCTGGTCTCTTAATCAGATTAAAAATGTGTTAATCTTGTGACAGTAAAGTGCATCAGATGCTTCTGTAAAGGTTTAGTCCCTTACTGTTTTACACTACTGAGACACTTTCTTGATTAGGCCACTCAAACTTACTTGGAAAAAAAAAAAAAAATAGATGGAGACAGACATACAGAAGTCGGCTGGAGAGCACAATGTCACACGATTTGTACAAACACAAGTTTATCCAAACCAAGCTGAAGACTGATGACTCTAGGATAATGATGGCCAATACTGTCATTGTGAAAAACAAGAGTAACGTGAATAGCACAGGAGTGTTCCAGGATGGCAGATGTCCTCTTCAGGCTGTGAATGAGGTTGCTTCCTCTTTGCTTTAAAATTAACAATCTAAGTATTTTCTAAGTCATGGGGTTATTTTTCTTCAAGAATTTTTTATTTGGCCTAGTTTTGGTTGTGGGTTTTTTGTTTGTTTGTTCATTTGTTTGTATAGGAGACTTTAAAAGACTTGGAAGGTTTTCAAGTTCAGCCATTTAACTCTTATATAATGATTTAGATTAATCTTAAAAATAATTTCCTTGGGGTCTTTTTTTGTCCTGATGCTCTTACAGAAAGGCTGCTATCAGTGCTTTATTATTTTAGAAAATCTTCTAACTTCTAGTTTAAATATAATAATAGCCAGTAATTTATCCTTTTAAGATCAGATTGTGCTTCCCCCTTTCCTTCTTCTTCTCCTCTCCTTATTTAATAGCCATATCCTTTGAATATATAGGACAAAAGCTTTTACCTTCTTTGCCAAGATATTATTTATTCCACCATCATACCAAATTTCTTGGCCCATAGGTAAGCACAGGACAAAGAACTTCACTTTTTTTAAAATTTAATTTATTTATTTGTTATATGGATAAGATCTCAGCAGAACTACTTAAGGTAAAGTGAACAATTTTCCACTAAGAAATTTTCTGGTGTCTTGTGCTACAAGCTATGGCTGGTATGCTACTCTATATATTCTGAGATAACATTCACCATTTCATTACTGAATTATTTGTAGTTTCATAAATTATAATAAGATGATGGAAAAACAGAATCTTTTTACACTAGTCAGTTCCAATTAATAGGCTTGTAGCACAAGTTGTTATTAATCCCCAAGGACATGATCTTGCCCTCTATAATTTATCTGATTTTGTATTACTGTGGTCATCAAATTTATTTGGCTCTTCGTGCACGATATCTTAATATCCTTCCAAATTACTTCCATCCTTACATTATCAAAAACTTCCTGGGCCACTGCAGGTTAATATGAATTACTGTTACTTTTAGGAAGTCAAAGTTTGATTTTTGATTGATTGTGGCTCAAACAAGAATACAATAAAGAACCACTGAGACAAAAGAAATAAATGGAAATTCCTCTTCTTTGACAATAATGAAGATTATTCTTAAGTAGCTATGAATTACTATTTGCAACTGACCCTTGAAGGGCCTAACTCTTCCCTGTGTGAACTGGAACTTGGTAAATTTTGGGTTCTTGTGGAAAGTGCTTGTTGTGACATAAAGACACCTTTTAACCATAGCATTTCAATGAAAAATTTCCAAAAGTGTCCGGAATTATTAAATATGTATAGCACAATGGCAATAGAAGGAATTTAAAATAATGACTGAGCTCTGAAGAAAAGGGAAATATAGTTATCCAGACTTTGTTTGATCATAATTGAAAGCCAGGAGGTTGGAGATGAAACAGAGACACTTCCATTGCTGTTGACAGTTCCAGTGACTAGCTACTGACAATCATATTATTTATTTATTTATTAAGCTCATTAATTATTGAGTCATTCTCAAGTGCAATACCTTGCAACACCTTCAATGTACAAAGTTAGATATATCAATGGTCTCTTAAAAGAACGGCTAATTTGAAAATTATTATTACTGGGACTTCGGTGGTGAGATAATTATTTGTGATTTTCATTAGTTTTTCTTAATCAACAGCTGTTTAGCATTTTCATTTATTATTTATTTTTTTATTAACAAGACAATTTATTCTTTTATCTTATTAAATCATACAAAAAGTGTTCCAATTAAAGTTATATGAGATTTTGTAATCTAAACATCTTGTTGTTATTTTTATTCAAATGGGTTGAAATTCATTTTTATTAGCAAATATACTACCAAATATACTGTTTGTGTTTTTACCGCAAAAGTATATTTGACAGGAGACATGCACTATAGTTTTTACGTCATAGAAATGAAAAAATAATTCCCAATGGTATTGTCCAGGTTTGTCACACCAAGACAGGTACTTAAATATACCAAGTATATGTTTCAATCAGAAACTCTTAATATGTTGCAATTTCAAGTGGTGGTGTTTTGTTTTATCTGAAAACTGTCAAGAAGGATCAAAATTCCCAAATAAGAAAAGTTCCTTTTGTTTTGACTTGTTTTAGGAATTTCTTCCCTTCTTTGACAGGAGAAACTTACAACTGATATCATAGCATTTAGATGTTTGTTTATATTCGGCTGCTATTCAACATAGGTGATACAGATATCAATTGTTTCAGTGGTAGTTTAGCGGTACACCTGACAAAATAGTTTGTTGTCAATTTCATTGTTAATCTCTTCTAAAATTTCAAATTCTATGTAGTAGTTCTTTTTACACTGACCCCTTATTTTAACATCTGTTATTACATAGCAACTGCTCTTCTCTTGCTAAAGGCAATCATTAGCAGCCTGGACAACAAAATCTGATTCTTCATGTATGGGATTGTTCCTGTTCATTTTCAGCATTCATTACAAAACCAAGCAAAAGAGACTAAAGCCTCAGAGAAGATTATTCCAGGTTGTAAAAAGGCTCAGGCTTATTTTTTTTCTCTTCCATTATCCTTCTAATCCTCCTAATATTTTATTTTATATTTTTTCCACTATTTATATGCAATCTTTTATTTCCAGATAAAATATTTGTTGTGGTTTGACACTGGTCCAGCACCAGGAACCCACGAGAGTCACTCGCTCACCCTCCCCTGCCACAGCTGGGCAGAGAAGAGAAAGAAAAAAAGTTAACGAAGGCTTCATGACTTAAGATAAGGACTGGGAGGAAACACTTCAAGGGCAAAATAGGCTTAACTTAAAGTTACAGAGTGAATTTATTGCTAACAGAATCAGAGGAGGATAATGAGAAGTAAAATAAGCCCTTAGAACACCTTTTCCCCCCAGCCCCTCCTTGCTTCCCACCGACAGCACAGGGAGACAGGGCATGGGGGTTTGGTCAGTTCATCACCGAGATTTCTTTCCACTGCTCCGGGAGAGGAGTCCTTCCCCTGTGAGGCCATGGGGTCCCTCCCACGTGAGACAGTTCTCCATGAACCTCTCTGATGTGGGTCCACCTTCACGAGCAGCAGCCCCACTGCCCCTGCTGCAGTGTGAGGCCCTCCCCGGGGCAGACA
>NW_008240221.1:6749825-6778681 GCF_000691975.1 Corvus brachyrhynchos
CATGGTCTGCACCACGGCCTGCAGAGGAATCTCGGCTCCAGCACCTGGAGCACCTTCTCCTTCTCCACTGACCTTGGTGTCGCCAGGTTGTTTTCCCTCACATGTTCTCACCTCCTCCTCTTCTCTGACTAGAAGCAAAACCTGCGACTTTGTTTTGATTTTCTTCTTAAATATGTCATCACAGAGGCGTTACCAACCTCTCTCATTGGCCCAGTTTTGGCCAGGAGCATGTCCATCTTTCAGAGCCATCAGACATTAGCTCTGCTGGACATGGTGGAAGTTTCCAGGAGCTTCTCACAGGAGCCATCTCAGTGGCCCTGCTGCTACCAAAAACCAGGCCGTGCAAAAGCAATACAATATTTTATTTCAGAGAAAAAAGTAAATCACACTTCTAAGCAAGACACTAAATCTCTACACTTTCTTAAGTTTTCTCAGCTTTCCCTGATAATGTTACAGATGGAGTTTGTGGGTTTATGCCAAGCTGTTTCCAAAGAGTAGATTATAATAAGGTTGCTTGAGAAGAACTTAAAAGAAGTCGTCCAGACAGTACCGAATTTATGTTCAAAATTTTTTTTTCAAAAATTATAACTGTGGCAAAGAATAAAATGGTCCTTAACCATGATTGTGAAAACTGAGGAATCAATTAATTATTTTTAAAAATAAATTATTTCCCCTTGTTTATGAAAACAGAACATTTGACTAACATAGCTTATAACAGTAAGGTGCCTTCGTGTGACATCCTATGGGAACCACAGGAAAAATTTCCTATCACATTTTAGAACTTTTTGCTTTTTTGACACATTCTTTTTATGTCAGTCTTGGCTGATGTCCACAGATGAGTGATGAACATCTGTGAATCCAGATGTACAAGGCTGGTTAGGATGTGTTTCAATGTTAATTTGAACTTGGGCCTTCAGATGGGGATATTTCCACTTAAATATCACACAATGGAGCCTTAACTCTTTGAAATATGTTCTGAAAAATCCCGAATTTTAACTTCTGATTTTATTTTAGTCGGTGCTTCTTTGTTTAACACTATGCCTACGGAATAGTCTGAGAATTATCTGAAAGAAGTTGCAGTGGTTATGTTTTATACTGCCACTTCTATAAGTTGCTCCAGATCCTCCCAGTAATTCAGGGGCATGTGAAATAAGACTTAATTGAATGTATCTGCTCATTCTTGTTATAAATGGCCCAAATAAGTGGAAAGCTTTAAAGCTTTTTATTATCTTGATATACAAATATCTATCAGCGTACAGACTATGAACTGGATAATACTAGTCATTATTTCAAAAATTTTCTGTGTGGCAAGAATTTATTTTAATCCCTGTTCTTTCTAAAACACTAAAGTAAACATCCTTTAGGCATATTATCTCCTCATGAAGAACATCACACTGAGACATCCATCTTGCATCTTGTATAAATATCCAGAATCATATATAGGTTCTCCGGAGTCTTCTGTCCAAAACTTCAGCAGTGTTCACAGCTATTTAAAAGATTACTGTCTTTATATATTTGTGCCCATGTGTATGTACATGTACAAAGGTGAATGCTTAATTTGATCATAAACCTTCAACATGTTGTGCTGTCCACATAGAATATAGTAGTTAACCAGAATGATCTAAGTAAAAACTAAGAAAATAAAAATAAGTAGTTTTGCAGTACAGAGTGAACATACATACAAGAGGGGGATTTCCTTTGAATAACTGCAGTATCAAAGACGGTAAAAAGGCTACACTGCAGTAAATAAATTGTAAAGCACAAAGGGCAAACACAAACTATAAATGATTGCAGAAGCTAGTGAATCATACAGAGATATGTGCATGGAGATAGTTAAAAAATTTATTTCCTAATTCTGAAGCAAGTCTGCCTTGGTAGGTAATTATAATTTGACACTACTTTAATTTGTATATATATCAGTTGAGCTCATATGATATCAGTTGAACTCATATGAGCATGAATCACTTGTGTAGATTACATTTAATTCAGTGTTCTGATTTAACAGAAATGCTCTTATTTGTGCACATAACTCCATCATTATGCTTGAAGCAGCTATCTGATGAATGACCTTTATTAAAATACTTTTTAGAACTCTGAACTGTTGTATTGCCCTTCAGATGTATCAGAATATTATGATTACCTCTGTCTTATTTTAGTTCAATTTGATACTGTTCAGTATTACTTACTGATATCTCTACAAACATACTCAATAGTTTTATATTCTTAATAGATGAAAAAATTAGTTCATTCATTTATTGCTTTTTAAAAAAAAATCAGTCCATCATAAAATAACGCTGAATATAATTTTTTCATGGTTATCTCATGCTTTATGATTAATTACAACCAATGTACAAAAGTTTTCTTGGGCGTGATTCCACACTTGAAAAAGTCAGGAATCATGTTGAGATAAAGCATAGAGACCAACAAGCACTAAAAAAGATATTATTTAATTAAATTGTTAATTTAAGATTGTTCTATCTCCTCTTTCTCTTTTAGGAGTTCGGTTTTTTCCTTTTGCTCAAATTGATTTCAGGTTCAGTTCTTTAGTATTGATTTCCCTGACAAATTCAAAGGCATGGTTAAAAGGATTCAAGAAATGTCTGATCCTCTGCCATAGTCTCATTTCTCATTTCACTCCAGTAACAGTTTCAGTCAGAACAGCTGCAACCTACTGCCATGGAGAGGGAGCTTGTGACTTGCTTTTGAAAGCTGGCAAAAAAGCAGTATAACTGCATAAGAGAAAAGATAAGCACTGAGAAGAGAGCTAATACATGTGGAGTCTGTAAAAAAGGATAAAGTTTGAATTTGAAATGCATATTGCAAATATTGTCCAATGGTGAACACTTTTTTGTGTGTGTATTTACATACTGCAGGAATTAACTGCTCTTGGGCATGAGGAAAACAACTAGTGGCTTAAGGTGAGGTGGTAATAAAAGACTTAACACTTACGAGTTGATAAGGTGAGAATTAGTTTATTTTACAGTTGTGTACTACAAGAAGTGTTTTAAGTATAATTATAATTTTAAAACTTCCAAAATTGCTCACACATGATGAAATCTATCTAAAGACAAAACTGTAACTTTTCTTATTGTTCAAATAGTATTGGAAAAAACATAATTAATCCAATACAGTGTCCTAAAAGGAATGTTTCAACAGTTTCAAACTGGAATCTAAATAAATGCTAATTCTAGGAGCTTAGAGCCAGTGCTTATCAAATCCTTGTTATAATGTCAACAGCTTTAAATGATACATTCTATTAATGGATAGCTTTAAGTTATAAATGTAGTAGTTTTAAAACTTTTATATTTTTATAAAGTTTGACACCACAAATAAGTCACAATGGTCTTCCAATTTATATGTATATGATTATATTTACATGGCATAAATATTTATATTTAAATTTGTATTTTGCTAAATATTTTAAACAAGTTCATTACAAATTTAGTATTTTTTCTCTTTGTTTCTCACAAATGACAGTTTCTCTTTTCTGAATTCCTAAAATTTCTAAGCAACAAAACTTTTGACAGGAAGTGACAGATCCCTTAACAGCATACATTTTTAATGACTATACTTTGATGCTAAAATTTCTTATACTCCTATATTCACAAAAAAAGACTCCTCATTTACATAATTACTAAAACAGTTAAGGAACTTAATAAATCTAAGTAATATACTCACCCTAGATAACCCTCATATTTGCATTGCCTGACAACAGCATCATACACATTCCCATTAATTTTACAGTGCAGATAATGAAGGAGATTAATTCTTTATCAGCCCTTCACTAACATTAGTATGACACAATGGCTATCTAAAAAGATTTCCTGTTGAGCAGTAAGGACATTCCATGTTCCATGTTCTTTACTGCACAACTTTTAAGACCAACTCTATTTATTTTAATAATTACATCTTTGCAGTTTTGTTCATGAATATATTCTTAGTCGGTAATTCATGTCTCACATATATATCTGATTATTAAAAACACATTCAGTTCTGCCTAGACTGAAATGCCTCTTTGATACCATCACCTAAGTAAAATTTCCCCCAAAGATATCATTACTTTTTCCTTACAGTAATGTTTGTCAGTGTCATGACTACAGATTGCACTTTGAGAATTTATTCTTCCTTACAGAAAAGCTAACTACCTTATGGAGCATGGAAGACTGAAAACATTACAAAGCTTAATAAACCTCAAATGAAAAAAATGTGTTATATTGTATTATTTTTCTTTAGTGGCTCAGTGATCTTAACTGTTACTGTGGAAACATCAAATCTTTCACTCAAAATGAAAATGACATTGTTAATAACATTAATTCCATCCTCCTACAGGAGCTTCTTAGAAAAATCTTTAAGCATCATAATAATGAAAAATAATCCTCAAGATGATAAGTTGAATATTGATTATTTTGTCTAAAGACTAATTAAAAATATTTCATCTCTCTTCACTCACATTTTTGCTATATGGCTACATTAGCTGTGTGTAGGTTTACAGCAGTAATGAAGTTACTTGTCTTCTAACCTTTCTTACCAGACAGAGAGTGGGGTGGGAAGAGGGTCAAATGTCATGCAACCAGGCCACTAACAAGCTGAGGAATATTTTTTTAGTAATATAGTCTTATCAGGAATATTTTAGTATTAGCATGTTCTAGACTATTGGTCCACTCTGGGTGTAGCCATTTATCTGATTCTTTTTAAGAAGGTGATAAAGGAAAACCAAAAGAGAACATCAAGCCATCAGTGAGTCTAAGGATGCACAATGAAGCGCAATATTCTTTTCTTACCTCTGAGGACAACAGCCTCAAGCAATGGAAAATGAAACTTGGTCATGGTCTGCTGCCAGAACTCTGCTATTCTAAAACCCCATCCTCTCCAGGGACCTGCATCAGATAAGCAGAAGGAAACAGTGTGCAAGGAAAGAGGATCATATGGTTCCATTTCACCTGTTAAGCTGAACTACTGCAAGTTCTGATGAACCCAAGGTTTTCAAAAGTTAGCTCTGGCAATGTTGCTAACTTGCTGATACCATAAAAGCCTTATTCCCTCACTGTAGAATATGATTGTCACAAATTGCACATGCTCAAGTGTTTGAAGTTCCCAGTTTTTCCCACTACAAAGGGACTCTGAGGCTAAATCTATTACATTTAAAAACTAAGTTGGTCAAAACTTCCAGTCATTGGATTTCACTGTGTATTTACCAGCATCCTCTACTATAAGGTATTTTTCTTAATTATTTTTCCTGATGAACAAGCCATCTTTTGACATTTTTAAATAAAGGTTTATTCTGTAGTGCTTGTCTTCCAGCAAGAGTTAATGTGGATTTCATTTGAAATCTTAAAAACAGCACATCAAAAACATCTGTCCTAATCGTTATAAGGAAGCTGAACGTAAGCAAGTGAACTCCTATCAGGATTTCCACACTACTCATAAGAACTGTGACCCCACTTCAGGTGATGTTCCTAACACTTTATAGTATTCACTGTTGTCTTGAAATGGGTATAGAATTTTAGCTGTTCTGCATACCCTCTATACTAAAAAAAATCCCTTCCTTTCTGGTGTTCCTCTGTACCTTTTTTTTTCCACAAACAGTACAAGTGAGAATTTACATTGAATCAAATTTTGACGCTGAAATCTGTCTTCTTTTAAATTACTGATCTTAAGAATTATAGAATTCGTATAGATGTATATCACATGCATGTTTTGCTCTCAAATACAAAATTTGCAATCACTTGGATTTAGCTGTACTAAAGGGGAAAAGTTGTATTAGTTTTACTTACCAATGCTTCCCTCATCAACTAGTGTCATTTAGTAGTCATACTAGAAAGTTACCATGTCATATAGGTCATGGATAAATATTTAGGAGAAAAAATTCAAAAGATATTTTTCAAAAATATGCCTCACCATGATATTTTTCTGTTGGATTATAGGGAATTGTAGTTAATAAACCACTTTTAAATTACATCTACTCATTGCTGTGATCGTTACATATAGTATAATATCTTTTGAACAAAATCTAATATGTTACTTAAATACCTTGGAGAAATCAAAGCATACACCCACACAGTAATATTTATCAGGTAGATCAGCAGTCCTATCAATATAAATGTTTTGAAAAAAATCTTAATTCTGTGATTATTCCATCATCATTCCTGAGAAACTTCTGTCATACTTAAATATGTCTGTGAACTCACACTCCCCCTTTTATTTCACGTTTTCCAGTTCTTCAGAATTTTCTCATATTTCCCCAACTGAATGAAAATTAAATAATCTTGTCAATGTATACTATATTTTTTAATAATAGAATTCATTTGGAAGCCTGTCTCTAGCTGCAGTTGTACCATGTTGGAGCTAGGAAGTTCTCTGGATATACCATATGCCTTTACATACCCCTTACCTAGTATGAGGCTTGATATCATCACTGCTGTCTGCATAAGCAACAACGCTGCTGTGACAGTGGCCATTAGGAGTCATCTGATTATTTCATCACTATTTAAATGTAACTCTAGTGAATTTTGGCAATTATGGTGTTAATATAATGCAAATATTTTTCAACAAAAGCATATTGTTAAAGAGAATAATTTTGAATACATTTCACAGTTTTCAGCTCACTCCTAATTCCTAAAATTTGAGGAAGGATACTGTGGTTAATAAATAGCTACTTTAGAGAAGATAGCTCACTCTGCAAAGCCCTTGAATTTTGGCCTTTTAGAACCATACACATAGGTATACTACTATAGACCCCAAGAGTAGGTAATTTATAAAAAAGCATTGACAAACAGTTCTAACTGTACTGTTATTACATGAAACAGTTATAATATTCATACCAGATTATAATCCTTCACTGACTTTGACATGTTTGTCATATTCAGTAGTTCTGTTGTTCGCCCTGTAAAATCTCTGATGGATTGCAATAAGAAATGAAACTCATACATCAAGATCTAATTGAATACAAGGTTTGCTATTACATGAACATAACTTGAAGCATACAAAGCAGCCTTCATGATTCTTGCACCATTTCTCGAAAAGCAGTTAATCTCCTTCATATGAAACCAAACCAAAACCTGTGGTTTTGAATGACTCCACACATGTAGGCACAAAGCAGACGTAAAAATAAAATTTTTTAAAAATTGTAATTTAATGTTGTTCTTCCAAAGGAAAGAATCAGAACGAAGTTTAGGTGATTCTTTAACTCACCACTTTAAAGTGAATTTGGGTCGTAGTAGATTTTTACTGACTGAAATACAGTCCTACAAACTAAACTGACATTCAATTTAGAAGCTGAAAGAAATACACAGATGGAGTTCTTATAATAACTTTCAGCAGAAGTTATGAAATATGCTTGCAGTATTTAACCCATGACTAAAATTTTGTGAGGCAAATACTTTGGCTGGAGAGAAACTTAATCTTATTGCAGAAGGTACACTTTGCCTGAGATTAAAGACAAGACTCACCATTAACCATTTTGCAGTTTTCACAAATATGCAGTTTATAATACACAGTGAAAATTTCATTAATATTGTGAAAACCTGAAAACTGAGTAGAGAAACTTTATTACAAACCAATACAGAATTACAAAATATTCTGAGTTGTAAGGGACCCACAAGGATCATTGAGTCCAACTCTTAAGCAAATGGCTGGTATGGGGATTGAATCCCTGAGTTTGTAATTTTTAACACCATGCTCTAAAAATACATCTCATACAGGAACTCCCTCTTTTTCATAGTAAACTTGAACACCAAACATCCCATTTCCTGATTATGTTGCCTTTAGGCTTAATAATTCTTCTTCCTAATAAATATATTCTTCCTTTTTAATACTGTAAAACTCTTGCTATGCCCAAGCCTATATTTATTATTTGCTCAAGTGCACAAATTAATGAACTGAGAAATTAATTTCCTTTGTACATGCCTCTGTCTCTGCATGGCTAGGAGTTACCCAGGACACTTAACTCTTTTGTTTTCTGTGGGGTATGCCCAGCCACTGCCCTGGAGGGATGTCTGCTGATAAGGAGATTGAGCAATCTCCCAGCAGGGCTCCCTGGAAAGGCAACCACTTCTTGGGTCATGGCGAGGAAAGGTAGACCCACAATCATTTGGGAGACACTATGCAGATCATTCTGTAACCCATTGGTCTGTCCCAGACCCTCTGTAATCCATTGGTCCCCTTGCTGATCCCCTGTATCCCTATAAAAGCAAGATCAATGGGCCCCTGTGGCTCAGAGACAGCTCGTCCCTGGCTCCCCCCTTCGCTGGAGGGGACCCATAATAAAGCTACCTCTGTGTGGAACCAGCCACACGAGCCTTCTCGTCTCTCTCTCTGCTCTGGTTTGGCCTGGAGGCTGCCCTGCAGAGCTGAGCTGGAATCACGAGCTGATAATCACTAAAGAGCTGACAGCCTCTGCAAGGGCCCCTCTGCCAGCAGCTGAGAGGAAGACACCGGACCTCGGGCAGGCGATTCCTTTCGGGACCATCTCCCCGGACCGGTCATCTCTTCCTGGGTCACAGCCTCGGACCCCACCACCAGCTGTAATAGTTTTCATGTAATGTGAAGGGAACATGAAAAGTTTGACAATAGCAAGAGGAGGTGATTGAGTAGACTTTATTTCACTCAATTTTAAAGGAATTACTATCATTCTTAACATGTATGTGCTTGTTTGCCTGGCAGAAAAATACAAAAATTGTTTAAAAATGAAGGCTAGAATTTCCCCAGTACACTGAAACACAAATGAATGATACGCAGCATCAATCCTAAAATTTGTGAAATCTAACATGTGTCCTCTCCAGATACCCATAAGTCATGATGGAGTAACCTAGATTTACCCAAATCCACACTGAGCTATCTACAAAGTGGTCCCAAAAGTAGGTGGATAAATATGAAGTCAAATTTATCTACAATCTGAAGCATGGTACTAAAGAGAGTTTAATGCATAAAACTCCAGAGAAGTAAGAAATTAAGCATAAAAATTTTCAAGTCTTATGTGGTAGTTATGAATTTCACTTTCTGTTTCAATTTAAGAATAAAAAGGGTTGTTTAGAAAAGTGCTTCTGTTTTTGTGTATTATAGCACGCATTCTGATCTTTGCCAACACAAATATGATCCAAAGCATTCTAAAACCTGCCAGCAGGTTTTCATGGAGCAAATTTTGGCCAGAATTTTAATTTAACAGCTTAACTACATGATGATAATCAGGATGAAAACTTAGGATGCAATTTAAACCCACTCCATTACTTTTGCAGAAGAGATTATTGTCTTTTTTTATGTTATGATGAGCAAAATGAATATTCCTGGGCTTGAGCACAGACCAATTTTAAATATTAGATCCTAAAAACCATAAAATAAAATATACAGTTCATAAACTTAATGCAAATAAATAGTGCATTAAGTATATGCTTATATTGTATTTTTATCTAATAATAAAGTTTAAAAAATGATGTCTCAGGAGTCAATTAACCTATTATGTTACCTTCTATGTTTCTCCTTCTCCATAAACACTAGTTTAAAAGAGGGAAATAAACTTTTACCCTATGACTTCATTGTGCCAAGCTGGGTCTTATTTTCTTGCAATTTTTTACTCACAGCTTTGGAGGTTTCACATTGGTTTTCTCCTTTTATCCCATACTACTACTATTACTACTACTGCTACTACTACTATTAATATTATCATTATTATTATTATTAATATTATATGTTGTTGTTGTTATTGTTGTTATTATATCTTTTTAATTTTTAAACTGTTTTTATCTCAATCCATGTGTTTCTTTCTCACTTTTAGGCTTCTGATTCTTCGCCCATCCTACCAGGGAACAAAGAAATGAGCAAGAGGCTGACTGGTGCTTAAAGACAGCAACATTATATCTCCTCATTCTCACTCCAGGATTAAAAAAATCTATTGAATTAAGTAGTTTTTTCAGATTCTTTGATGTTCTAAGTTATTTGAAATACATTTAAATTTCCTCTTACATTCTGCCTTCATCACCACAAAAAGTATTATATCAGCTCAAGAAGTATGCCCTTTAGATCATGATTTTGACAAAACCATTTGAAAATCAGACATCTTCAAGCTGAGTTTAACCAAATGGCACCAAAAAGCTAAACCAATCTTTCCTAGATAAATATATGATAGATAGATAGATAGATAGATAGATAGACAGATAGATAGATAGACTAAATGTAAGACAAAAAGCCCCCGAACAACCCCAAAACCAAGAGACAAATACTGCCAGATATCATGGACCATTGTTGTGGTTTAACCCCACAGGGTCTGAAGCACATCTGTTTGTTGCTCCACAATGGGATGGGGTAGAGAATCGAAAGAAAGGTAAAACTTATGCATTGAGAGAAAGACAGCTTATTAAGACAAAAGAGAAAGGGATAATAATAATATTTATGATAAAGAATGCAATTGTCAGGCAGTCCCCAAGCAGTCGCCACTATGCCCTGGGCAGCTCCTCCAGAGTTTTTTTTTGTTTTGTTTTGTTCAGCATGAGGCCATAAGGTTTGGGAAATCCCTTTGGTCAACTGAGGCCAGCTGTCCCAGCTGTGACCCCTCCCAGCTCCTTGTGCACCCCCAGCCCCTTTGCTGGTTAGGTGGGGGAAGAGACAGAAAATTCCTTGACTTAGTGTAGGGACTGCTCAGCAAAACCTAAGCCATCATCATGTTTACCTACATTATTTTCATCCCAAAATACAGCACTATACCAGCTACCATGAAGAAAATTATCTCTATCCCAGACAAAACCAAAGGAATCTACCATAAAATAGAAAATTCACTCCCTTACAAGACAAACTGTGAGTAAAACCTGATTTTGTGTATTCAGATGTCCACATTGGTTTTTGTCAGATGGACATACTGGTTTCTTATACTACATAGTTTAACTACAATTAGAATTTCCTGGTTTCTGCCTTGCTTAAAAAGTCACTGATTAACCAATGTGATCTATGTGTTTTTAATTTTTTCCTTTCCTCTTTTCTGCCTCTAATACAACTTTGTGTTTTGGCATGGTTTACAGCAGAATCTCACTCACTGAATTTTAGAACACAAGTGAATACATCATAAAAAGTAAGCATAATTTATTGAAGATCGTATTGAGGTTGTTTAGTGTGCAATTCATCCCTTTGTAAAGAGCAAAACCAAAGTCAAGCAGTCAAACAGCTTGACAACTTTCCCTCTATTTTGCCCTGAAAAAAAATGAGACTGATTTAAATCAAGGAACCAAGAAATGAGCTTTTTTACTTCTGAGCCTTCAAGAAGCAATTACCTCTTGACTTCAGGTGATTTCCATGTCTGTGTTCCTGTAAACCCAGAAAACTGGGCTTCTAACTACTCAGAAGAGACACGTACTTTCTGCTAATTGCCTTTTTTTATCACTGTATTTTTACAATGATTTATGCTGTTCATATTTTTAATTATTCTAATTTAGGCTCAGCTTCCCCTCAGTTTTTTGTATGTACAGTATTCTCTTGTTTTTCACATAACAGTCCCATCTTCTGAATCCCTCCAATATCCCAAATCCATCTTTTGGTTTTGTACTATCTGTATTCTTCTGTTTTCTTAAAATTTGTCGAATTCAGAATATGAAAGAATGAAGCAGCCTCTCCTGTCTGCCTCTCAGGGGAGAAAAAGAAAAAACCAACAACAAAACCTCAAGAAAACAAAAAAAAAAGAAAATAAACAAAACCAAAACCCACAAACAAACAAACAAACAGTCTTTCCCACTAAGAGTATATCTTTCAGTGCAAATGAAAACATCTTGACAGAGATCAGCTGTGGTTTTACGACATGCAAGAGCATTAATACTCATTTCAAGAAAAGTGAAACTTAAGACCTTAATGAAAATTGGAACTTTAGGCAAAAATGAGCTCATGAGCTTAGTAGTTCTGTAAAAGCTATCCCAACATTAAAATCAGCATCTCTGTTAACTCTCAAATTATGTGGGGTCTCTTTCCTAATTTTCCTGATTTTCTTGCTTTTTCTTACTTAGTAAACCTTTTCTTCATATCTATGCAAACTGAAAACTACTAAAATGAAAATTTTCATAACCAAAGTTAGCGTTCTTCCAAAATCTCAGGGCTTAAAGAAATTCCTGCAAGCTGCGTAAAATTCATAATCAGATCAGTCAGTGAACACACATTATTGTGTGAATTATTTCACTGACACAAATGAAATACAGTCTTTGAAACCATTATGAAGGCATTATTTAACAGATAAATCATGCTTTTTATAAATTTTAAAGTACACTGCTAGAAATGCCTGTATTAATCATGTGTGTCCCCTTTCCTAAAATATAGTATTATTTAAAAGGAGTATCAAAAAGGTCAAGACTCATGCACCAATGTAAGAAGTTTTCACTTTATACTATAAAAAAAATAAGGCAAAAAGTGCTGCTGTCTATGTATTTTGTAAACAAAACACTTCTGTGATATCTCATGTGACCAGAGATTAAGTTTGTGTTTGAATAAGATAAGCGATCATTACCAGAGGAATTGCAGTGGCGTCAAATTTTCCTTGGAGGAGAGTGAAAGAGATAAAAAAATATTTCTTTAACAAACACACAGGAAAAGGATAATAATGCTAAATAATAAAACCTCTCTCTGTGGAGAGAAACCTGGGAAGATTTCAGGGTCCTTCTGTAGGTGTGGTCTCTCTCCTCCTCCTTGGAGCTGGGTCGTGGGCCCACTGCCGGGGCCTCAGTGGAAAATTCTCCCAATGTGTTCTGATGTTGAAACAGTCCAGAAGAGAAGAAGGGAAAAAACCAAAGTCCCAGAAAAACAAAGTTCAACTGTCCATCTCCCTCCAGAGGAAAGGAGCTGAAAGCTGGCTGAAAAGCAAGCAGGGTGCTTCCTCTGCTCTTCTCACTGCAGCAGGACGAAGAGGAGTAGGTATGTGTGTCCTTGAACAACTGTTTTGAAAAGTTTGCTTGGTTTTTTATCTACCCCCTCTTGGGCTCAGTTTAAAGGCACAGAAAGGCACAAAATTAATTTCTGGGCATAGAGCAGCAATAGGGGATACACATCATAAAGTCACCCCAAGACAGTGGCCCAAGTGCAGGAGTTGACACTTCACTTTGTTGTACCTCTGTCCCGGTTGAGACAAATTAAGGGAAACACTCTGGAAGGAATGTCTCCTCCAAAGACGGCAGGTTTCAGCCTTCCCTCCCCCACCCGTTCGGGAAGAAATTCCTTGGAGGAAAGAGAAAAAAGGTTATTTATTTAACAAGCAAAAGTGCACGCAGGCACAGAAAAAATATTAATGCTAAATAATATAACCTCTCACTATGGAGAGAACCTGGGTAGGTTTCAGAGTCCTTTGTGGGAGGGGCTCTTTCCTCTCCAGAGCTGGGGTTCAGCGTGGGCCCCTCTGGGCTGGTGTGTAGGGTCCCCTGGATGATATTCTGGTGTTGCTGAACAGTCCAGAAGAGAAGAAGAAGAAAACAAAGTCCCGGGAAAACCTCTCTCCTCAGCTAATGAATGAGAAGCTAGCTAAAAAGCAAGAGACTGACACTCTCTTCCCTGCTGCAGAGAGCCAAGAGCTGGGAAAACAGGAGGGTGCTTTCTCTGCTGCCCAGCAGCAGGAACGAAAGGGAGTGTATATCTGTGTCCTTGAACACAAAACCACTCGGATTTTTTTTTCTCCTTTTCTCTCGGACCCATCTTAAAGACACAGAGAGGCACAAGATTCATGTCTGGCATAGGGCAGACAATAGGCAATACAGTATCATACAATCACCCCAGGACAACCTCATAGAACTGGCCTCGGCCCATGGATCCAGCCTGTCCAGATCTCTGTGTAGGGAGCCTTCCTACCCTCCAGCAGATCAATACTCCCACACAACTTGGTGCAGTTTGCAAATGGACAGAGTCTGCACTTGATCCCACCTCCAGGTTGACAACAAAGATACAAAACAGAGCTGACCAGTTTTCCACCCCGCAAAAGAGTGCACCCATCCAAGCCATAAGCAGCCAGTTTCTCTATGAGAATGCTATGTTACAGTCCAGGTAGAAAACATACACAGCCTTTCCCTCATTCACTACTAAGTGGGTCACCTTGTGCTAGAAGGTGATCAGGTTAGTTGACCAAGACATGCCTTTCCGGATCCTATGCCGACTGGGCCTGATATTAGAAACTAGGGCATTTCCTTAAACTTTGGCACAAAGGTTTTATCCAATGAATAGAAGAGATTAAATTATACTTTCCACAGTTAATTTAAGCAGATGAAATTTTTTGAGGCAAAATGTTTGTTACTCCACTAAGTGGAATGCTTTCAGTTTTACTTTTTTATCTTTAATATTTTTTTTCTTGCATTACACTGGAAAACAATAAATCATTCTTTGTTTTGTGTCCTGTATATAGACCTGTACCACTATGTGTAAAGAGAACACTTGTTCTCATTTTCCTGGGGGCAATTACAATCTGTTCTATGAAGCACAGGGCATATTTTGCACGTTTGGTATAGACCACAGTGTCAACAAAGATCTGGGTTTCTGTGTATTCATAGGAGGAAATGCAAAGTAACATATTCTTAAGAAAATAAAATTTTGGCTGTACTTGAGCATGATGGATAGTGAACTTTTTATGAAAGATCAGTTGTGAGTGAGCAAGACAAAGGCTTCAGTTCTCATAAATGTTGGTACTTTGGTGAGAAAAATTGTATTTGCAGTTTATGATAAAGCAGCTGAGAGCCCACAAACACAACACTGTTCAGAAATGAAATATATAAAACATGATAACCTTAAGTTATATTTGTACATGATATGAGACAAGATCCCTACTGTAACTTAGTTTCTTATATAAAAATATGCATGTCTCTCAGGAAAGCTGATTGTTTTGGAATACTGAAGAGATGAAGAAACAAAAATCCTTTGAACATTTCTTTAAGCATCTGTAATCTGTTTTTTACTCATTTGCTTCCTTGCACTTACTGCCTGCATATGTTTTTTAGGATTTTTTTCTCTGGTATTTTTGAATTCTCAAGACTTGAATGCTTGGAAAACCTAAGAAAACAAAACACCCATGGCTACTGACATTAAGGGCTTAATTTTCACTTAGACTTTTATGTAAATGAGTAAGTGAGAATTAAACTCAAGCCTTCTGAAGTCCTTCAATTTTCAAATTTGTGAGAAGATAATAAATAAGACAGTAACCTAGTTGATTATTTGGTTTTGAAGGGGACTTATGTCTCCCTTCTGAACACTTTTTGTTTTTTTAAACATAACCTCTGGCAATCTATCAAAAAGTATTAAGTAATAGACCTCTAACCTCCATTGACTGGGACAGACTGAATGTCTCGCCAAAACAGTAAATAAGAAGATGCCACTCACAGAAAATATAGTGCTGCCTTAAAGAAGTGGTTCAGCAAATTGAATGGACATCACTGAAGAAGAAATGCAACAAATTTCCAAAGCCGAGAGGAAAGCAGAAAGTTTTACAGCTTTTCATGGGGTAGGGGGAGGATGATAGATGTTTTTTCATGAGTTTCTTCTCTTCCAGAGACACAAAGTTTAGGTATCTAAATCTGAAAGAAAAAGAAGTTAATTGGGAAATTAACTGAGAATTGGGAATGTCTGAAAATTGGTCTGCTAAGGGAAAACTTCAACATTTTACTGATTTAATACTTTAGATCGACTTTATACTTTATCCTGATTCCATTTTAAGATGTTGCTGGGCAGACTTATGGTTTTGGTTGGATGTATTTTCATTTTCTTTGTGAGCTGCTAACAAGTTCAGAAAAAAGAAGGGAGATTCGATTATAATACTTTTCCCTTTTTTAAGGTTTTAAGAAGCTGATAAATGATATGTGCTGATAGGATCAAGCTCTAGAATGAAGCAGTGAGCACCTAGAGGTGTCATTTCACACTTACTTTAATGAATTGATGTTATATAGCTCCAAATGTTATATAAGTCCAGGAAGATGAAAAATTTACTAATGAATTATCATATGCTCTCACACAGAAATAACCTCCTCAACTCTGTATCTATTAGGACTTCCTAAACCAGGAACAAACTAAGGGAAGGCAGAAATTACTGTTCTCTGCCAGTTACCTCAAATATATATAAAAGCCTTGAGTTTTAACAAGTATAGCTGAAGGCTAGAGATTTCACAAGTCTGAATTTCCAGCCTCTCAACAAAAATCACTAGTTAGAGGAGAATTTCTCTCTCCTGGTGAAAGAAGGCTGTAAAACAGACTTGATAGTTATATTTTCTGTTTGATCTGCTGGCTATCCAGCAGTGCATAGAGAGCAGCTGGGAGTCTGGTGTAGCATATGCTGACTCTCGCTGATAATACTGAGTACACACAGGGAGCTGGGTGGAATTTCAGGGTGAAATTATCATATTGGTGCAAACTAGAGGATGTTAGGGGAAAGAGAGAAGGAGAAAGGAACCAAGCATGGTTTATTTCACAGGAAGGTTTAGAAAACAAATCTTAAGAAACAAGTTGTTATGTCTATTGCTCATCCAACAATTAATTGATTTTAACTTTGTGTAACCTCATGGAATTTATTTTCCAGAAGTATCAGGTCAAGTGGGCTTAAGTACAGAAAGTGTCTGTGTCAAGCTCCACATTCTGGGTTTTTCTATCATGTTGCAGTGATTTATAAAACCCTGAAACTTTCCTAATGTTGCCTAATGTCATGGCTGTCATGACCTGAGAATCAAGGATTAGATGTGGGAAGCCAGATGCTCATCTTAGTTGGAGTAAAGTGTGAATTGTGCAGAGTTATTCTGGATTTATAGTGGCTTAATCAAGATAAAACTGGTCTGGTACAACGTAGAAGTAATCACATGCTCGTTTTGGTGTTCTAATAGATGTGTCCAGCTGGGGCAGGGTTGGGAGGAGAAGAATTTTTATCTTGTTGCCACACCCCAGTTCAGCTTCTACCATGATGGTAAGTCCCTGAAATGTAGTTAATAACCAGTGAGTTCTACTCAGACACTTAAAATATTTTATATCTTCTTGGCATTTTGAGATTGGAAAATAGCAAAGTCTCCTTGTCCCAAAACAGTAAGCTTTGACTGCGGAGTACACTGCACTTTGCATTTTCATCTCTTATGACCTTGTCAGCATTATGGCTGTCATTGGGAAAGGAAAAGGTACCCATGATGACCAGGCATCTTGGAACATTTAAAAGGTGAAATAAGTTCTTAAAACAGGTGCTAAGACAACTCTTTCTTTTCATGATCTGTGTCTCTCTCACCCCCACTTCCCTTTCTGCCTCCCCGAATTTTTTTTTAAAAACAATCTTTTGATTTAATTTTGCAGGAAGCTTTGATGAAAACCAAAAAATACCACTACAGATACTCTATCTACTACAGGTCTAAATGAAATAGACCACGTTTAACACAGCAGCTCAGGAAAACTATATCTATCCCCCCAGCCGATGAAAAGAAAGTGATCAATAATGACTATTCCATAGGAACTTCAGCAGGTGAGAGGAAAAAGCTGTGTGAGTAATGCAGTGTGGGAGTAATGCAGTATGGGGGTAATACATAAATCAGTGGAGGAAAACAATAAAAATGTTCAAGGAGTAGTTTGCTTACCAATAACTTCTGACAGAAATACAGTTATGATAGTAACTAGGATCATGAAAGCAGTTCTGTATATGCCTGCATTAGCTTTCTTTCTTTTGTGTTAGAATATGAACTAAATGAAGTACAAGGGAATAAAATGATTGTAAAATTACCTTTTATTTTTAGTATCACTTGTGTTATGCATGTGTTTTACTCATGCAAATGCACTTTCCACTGATTCAGGTTATCTGATGAAGTACAGTTATTCTGTATATTTATTTTCTTCTTTTTCTCCATCTCTAGCTCAATCTTACACATTTTAACTTTATCAGAAGCACAACAATAGGGCTTAAGTACCCTTTCTTTTTTGTACATTTTGATTAATTCCCTTTTTGCATTTTGTCCTTCCAGAATCTTATGCACACTGATAACAGTCTGTGACTCTGGAGGGTTTTTTTAGCAGATTTTCAAGCTTAAAATTTTGTACATTAGAATTACAAGATTTTCCATCTTCCAAATTTTCTCCTAGTATGCAAAGGACTTTGAAATACTGGATAAATCCAGTAAATGGATTTAGGTGTCATAGAGTTGTCATCTTTGAATCACCTACATAATTGTAGAAAGGTTAAAAGGCCCAGTTATTTCCACAGTTCTGTGGTATCTTTCCAAATGAGATTACAAAATTACAAAGTAAGAATTTCTGCTAGTAGTCAGGGGGGATATGTTAAATTAAGATACTTTTAATGTCCCCAAAATAAACTGAAAACACTTCAAGGCAAAGATCCTGTCTCCCTTTCTAGGCTTGAAGTGTTTTGATAAATGGAAGCTATAAACAAGTCCAGGCATACATTCAGGTCTTTTGCTGTATTGTGGAGAAACATCCATGTATGGTTTTGACACCAGAAGCTAGCTTCACAACAAGGTGATGATACTGCCTTGCCCAGGATTCAGGACATTTCTGCCTCAAATCTGCCTGCCCCTATGTCTGTGTATAATTGTTGAAACTGTGGTGGTGTTCATCCATTCAATATAGACTTTTGTGTACTATAAGTCTCTTGAGAAGACTCTTTAAGAGGATAAGAAAATTACACTGGACTCACTTTTACTAAGAGGTTTAGGCAATTTCACCACTGAAAAAAAATGAAGGAGGAAAACAGCAAGAGGGAATAGGCTCCATCTAGTAACATTTTACAGATGGTCATCAGCCAATACTGCACACGGTCTTATGTCCAGGTGGCAACTCTTTCTTCCTACTGTCACTTTTCTCCTTATAGTCAAGGGTTCGGATGTCTCATCTGCTGAAAGTCAAAATGTGAGATATATATCTAAAATACATGGTATACATTTCTTTTATATATTTACTGCCACTAGGATCTTCTTCTTGTGTGTAGCCAAATCTATGAGCTGTGGTATCACTTTAATATTTAATGCTTATATTGGTAAAAAAAAAAAAAAAAGTCATCAAAGGAACATGATAGGTACTGTAATCTGATTATAATATTTAATATTAAATTGTTTAAAATGTGACTGGTGCTGTCTTGGTCCAGGCCAACAAAAACTTCCTTAAGCATTTTCTGAGTAAATGATGGGAGTTATCATGGAGAGGGAACAGTTTCTGGAGGACAGTCTTCGTGCAGCTGCTTCCCTTTGGAGGATGCAAGCAGTAGCTCAAGCATGCAGACCTTTCTATGCTATTCGACCTCAGTGTAAGCAACAGCTTGGGCATATTTCACACGTCTACCTACACGCATTCCTTTTCTAACCCTAAGCATATTGAAAGATTTCCAGGAAAAAGGAAGAGCTCCAACACATGGAATTGCATGTCCTGCTTCAAAGTACTGATGTTCTGATGCCTAGGCAAATGGAAACTGGTAATGTGGATTTGAATACAGATGCGAAAACACAGAGTTTGGTCCTTTATTTTCCAGTGAGTTAACTGATCTGTTGTGAGAAATAAAGGGCACTATGTTACATTTTCAAGTACTGACTTCCTGAGTGTTTCAAGTAAGAGGTAATATATTCTTCTAACTTCAGAAGTTAATTTGTTCAAGATGAAAAATATTATTCAGTAGTTCATGTCCTCTTAATTTTATTCAGTTATGAGACCTTGTGAGGACCAAAGTTGCAGCCTTTTTCTGGCACTGCAAAGAAAATGTTTGATGCAACTTCCTAATCATCATATTGTTGGGAGTAAATTCCACTTTGAAGTGTTCACGGGGCACTATGCTGCTTAGATTCATTACTTGAATATAACTAGTTCCAGAAGCTGGCAGTTTATTTTAAAGAGGGGACAAAAGCTAACAACTCCCCTCAAAAAAAAAGAAAAGGAAACTGTAGCAGTTTTACACCAGTTTTTTTCAGATCTTAATTCCCACATATGTATCTAGATAATCATAATTATATAAAAACTAACAAGAAAAAACTCTGACAAGGTGGAAGTTGTTTGATTGTTTTATTCATGTTTCTCCTGATTCTTCACCTCACTGCACAAGTTTTGCTTTGTTTGGACTCTGTTGACAGGAGCTCAGTCACACTGGCATGGAACCAGTTTAATGAGGTAGATGATTATGCCAACAAGATTCTTAAAAAAATATCTCTTAAGAAAGTAAGTTAAGCACTTTAATTAAGGGATGCTAGGATTTATGTTACTCAGGAAACATCACCTAATACCTTTGATAGTGTTTTATGTTAGCCTGTCATTTCCTGAACCCCATGATAACTTCAGTGTAATAATTTAGTGACAGCCCAGAACAGAGATTGGTACATGTTTTTCCTACACCTTTTCAGGCAATCCCACTGTATCTACTAATATTCATTGAAATGCTGTACAATATATATAGGTAGTTATTTTGCTTCCTGAAATTTCAAACTGTCGTAGACCTGACATGTCAATTAAGGATGCCCTTTCTGTTGTAGGAAAACATTTCAGAAACAAGGGCAAGCCTGAACCAATAATTTCTTCTGTGGTCCTGGTTGTGCAGCACATCTTAGACCTGCTGCCACTCAGCAATATGATAACGTGGGTTTCTACCTTTACAAGGTACTCACTCTCCCATTTATATCAGTCACAGTTGTGAATGCTTACCACTATACATATTAAGCTTTGGAGCTGTGCAAGATGCCAAAAATGAGAGTTTAATCATTACCAAAAAGTAGTGGCAAAAGACTTGTCATTTAACGTCATAACAGCCGAGGCAGGAATTAAAATGGAGTTTTTGTTGATAGTTTTCTGGAGGGACTTTTGTTTATTTTCTTTGAGATTGGGTTTTGGAGTTCTGTTTTTTGGCGACATTCACTGAAATAATGGGATTTAAACTTTTGCTTTTTTAGTTCTACTTCATTATCTATGTAAATCTCAATATCTACAGAAAATGAAGTATTCTTCTTTCCACTATTACCACATATGATGGTTTTTTACTCCTTTACCTGAAGCCGATTCTTCAGCATGCTGAATAAATCATGAGTGCTTTGGCTTAAAGCCAGCATAAACATAATGTATTATATTATTATAATGTTTATGTGCAAGGGATTTGTATCAAATGTTGGCATTTTCCTACTGTTGTGGTTTAACCTCAGTTGGCATCTTAGCTCCACACAGCCTCTTGCTCACTCCCCCAGTGGGATGTTGGAGAGAATTAGAAGGGTAAAAGCTAGAAAACTCAAGGGTTGAGATAAAGACATTTTGATAGGGAAAGCAAAAGCTGCACACTCCAGCAAAGTAAAGCAAGGAATTAATTCACAACTTCACATGTGCAGGCAGGTGTTCAGCCATCCCCAGGAGAGCAGGGCACCGTCATGCTTAACAATGACTTGGGAAGACAAATGCCCAGAGAAGCTGACTTTAGTCACAGAGTGGATTGGGGTGGTGCATCCCGCTCCTCCCCAGCCACACTGTGACCTGAGAAATGCTTGTTAGGCCTTGGCCTTGATAAACCGCACCTGGACCAAGCCCCTCTTGAGCTTATGAGAAACACAGTCTGCTCCCAGGAACTTGTGTTCCTAATTACCATCTGTTTTTTTAATGAACAGCCTTGGAAACTTACTTTTCTCACCTGAATAACAACCCAAGTGGAATAATACTTTTTTTGTTAAAACTTCAAAGAAAGTTACTCACTCAAATTGCAGCCAGGATGGAAAATTGCTATGACTAAAGCCCACTCTCTTGTGATCCTATAAACTGTGGTGCAAAGTGAGACCCATCTGAGCTCTCAGATCGCAGAAGGTAAGGGGCTAATGCGCATGTCTCAAACACCAATAACCAGATGGCTGTAGAGCCAACAAAGGACTTTTAGTAATAACAGACAAGAATCACTGGTAGTAACCAAGGATTATTGGTATTACGGTGCTGTAAGGAAGAACAATATTTGGCTGAAGAGGGGGGTACAGGTGGAGATAGGGCAGCAATTTTCTGTGAGAAAGAACCACAACATAGTACAGTGCAAGTGCAGGAATGAGTGATAGGAAGTGGACATGGACAAGAGGTTAGGATTAAGACCACCAAAGTTCTCTGATCCATTTCCAGAAATACCTGAAAGAACAGATTGCATATGATAACTAATTTACATGGAAAGCATGAAACCTGTCTTTTGGGTGGAGAAACCTCTCCAAAAAAGGTACCCTGCCAAGCTCAGGCAGCACCCACAGGACCCTGGACATCTCATTGTCCAGACTGACACAGCTGGATCAACGTTTATCAGCTTATCAGTTGGATTGTCTCTGAAAGCAGGATTGACATCTCACCAGCTGGATTGATGCTGCAACAAGAAGTGGTGATCTCTTTTTCTTTCTGTTTTCTCTATGTTTTCTCTCTTTTTTCCTCTCTTTTTTCTTTATTCCTCCCTTTTTGTCTCTATTTTCCTCTTTATTTTCCTTTTTCTTTCTCTCTGTATTTCCTTAATTAATCTCTCCCTCTTTAATTTCTGTCTTCCCTTTGACTCTACCCCATTATACAAAATCCACTGCTGTGTGCTTATACAGTAGATCAGGGGCTAATATACCAATTTCCATAACAATTGTGTAATTTACTAATAACATTTTCTGATTGTTTGCAGATCCTCTGACTTTTGCCAGTCCTTTCAACCAACGAGCATTCACAAATCTTAGGTGCTTCCTTCCCCTTAAGGGTAGGTCATCACAACACCATCACTCTGAACATCCCTTCCTTCCTTCTTGCCCCAGCTCTACATGCTGGGCATGACACCACATGGTCTGGGATATCCCTTTGGTCAATTGGGGTCAGTTGTCCCATCTGTGTCCCCTCCCAACTCTGTGTGCACCCCCAGAGCCTCCTTGTTGGTGGGGTAGGATGAGGAACAGAAAATTCCTTGACTTAGTACAAACCCTGCTCAGCAACAACTGAAACATCAATATGTTATCAACATTATTCTCATCCTAAATCAAAACCACAGCATTATACCAGCTGCTAGGAAGAAAATTAACTCTATTCCAGTTCAAACCAGGACACCTACTCTCAGCCATATAATCTATATAAATTTTTGTAATTAAAGATATCAAACATTATTTTTGTTTGTTATATTAAGCTGAAAGAGGTCGTCACAAAACATTTTGTATGGCTTTGGTGTAATTCTGCACACCTTTTAAAATTTTTTTTCTAATGAATGCTTCTCCCCTTTTGCTACGTTGGGAGCTTGAGTCTCAGATACATGATCTCACCTATGGACTATATAAAAACTCTCTCATACTCTCTCTCTGGTCACTGTTAAAATTGTATCTGTTTATGCAAATGTATTTATAATTTCTTTTTATTTTTACTCTGTAAAAAAGCCCCAAGCCAAGAATATGAAATGAAGTTTTTGTTAAAACATTCTGTAAAAATGTATTATGTTAGTCATAAATCTATGTTGTTCTCTACCCTGTATCCTACTATTTTGTTGTAATTTTTTTTGTATTTATTATCTGCCTACAATAAAGGCACAAATTCCAGCTGTCAGACCTTTTATTTTCTCTGCTATAACAACCCAACTAAAAAAATTCTTATTTGATGGGAGTACAGGTGCTATGAACACTCCATAACTCACAGCTCCCACTAATAAAGAAACATATTCTAAAGAATAAAATGAGGTTAGTTACTATTCAAAGTACTTGAATAATCTGTGAACACTCTGCATAAATTTCTCATCTTTAAAATGTATTTTTAATCATAAATATTCAACAAATTGCTTTGAATAAGCAGTTGACTTGGCTCTTCTCAAAGCACTTGCTTTTGCTTACCAAAGTCAACTCAGTTTGTGTGCTTTACTGTGTGAGACATACACACGCATTTTCTTTTTCTTTTTTAGATGAAGAGTCTTTATAGAAATTGCATGCTACATATCTGTTATGGTCCATGTGTTAGGAAAATTATTTACATGCTGTGCACACAAACCGCATCCTATCATAATGACATACAAATTCTCCCTGGAGTCTGAATACTAAACAAATAAATTTTAGTTGACAATAGAATTTTTTAGGGTTCTTTATCCATTTAAATTTTGGGCATGCTTAATAAATCTATTAACACAGTCTTTATTTATTTTAATAGCATAATCTCAAGAAACAGATTTTTATAGGATTAATTTCTTTGAAACCGTTAGACAATAGAATTTATATCAAATTAGGACAAGACACAATACTAAAATCCTGCTTGGCAATCTTTAGGTTTAGAATTCATTTAGAAGGATGGTGATAAGTTCTGTTTCAAATCACAACAGATTTTCAAGATATTTTGAGCAAAATGTACATTGAAATTGTTCTCTGATTTACTTGCTTTCCAGAAGTTAGAAAAAACTGGTGGTACAGAGCATAATACAGGAAGAATTTGGACTCAAATCTTTTTCTGCTTCAGTTCCTCATCTACAAAACATAGCCAAGCAACAGAACATATTACCATGAGACTGTCGCGATGGAAAGATCTTCTGAGTATAAGGTAGTAATGGCCCACTCAGAGTTCAACTCTCTGAAGTTGGCAAGTGTGGAGTTTTGTGTTTTCATGTACAAAACAGCAAAAGCATTTGGTTTTGTATTTAAACAATAGCAGAATGTGCAAATTTCATAGTTCCAGAGGCCAAAACATGCAAGCTCTAGGAACTTATTCCATATCCTTGTGTGACTCATATGTCTACTTAATTAATCTCAGTTCAGTATTAGGAAATAAAAAATGAATGTAGAATGCTGCTTCTGAATCCAAGTAGAGCACAATTGCAGTTAATCATTCTTCTTCAATTTAAAAAATCTCTTTTTTTTCCTTGTTTTTTTTAATGGCCTAGGAAATGGTTGTCCTCCTTTCTCTTTTGCTTAATTGTTCTCATTCTTGTTGAAGTGGTGGTTCTGAAGAACGTTGGTATTAAATACAGAGTTTTGCTGTTCTCATATCCGGTTTGGTGGGATTTTTAAACCAGCATTACAACAACAGTTCCTATCATATATTGCCCCTGACAATGAGGTTTGCAGTTTCCAAAGACATAATGTTACGCAATTCTAAAGGGTCTAGAAACAGAAATAGTTACATAAGTTAATTTTCCTAAAATCTGTTCATGATCTTTTTCAGCTTTTATATGCTTAAGATAAATAGAGCTTTTCCTAAGCTAGTAGCATAAATCTACATGCTTGTATTTCTCTCTGCTAGTATTCAAAGAAAGAGAACATTTTCCAATTTTCTAACAGAATAAGGATTAAATTCTAGAACTAGCTGGTACAAAGAGGTTATTTATCTCACTGTATTCAGTGTAGATGCAGCCTCACTGTGAATACTGTGTGCAGTTCTGGGACCTGCAATTTAGGAAGGAAGTGAAAATCCTTGAATGTGTCCTGGGAAGGACAACAGAATTGGTCCAACGGCAGGAGGGAACGTCCTAGGAAGGGTGGCTAAGGAATCTGGGTTTGTCTACTCTGGACAAAAGGAAGATGAGGGGTGATATCATTGCTCTCTACAGCTTCCTGAGGAGGAAAAATTGTGGAGGGAGATACCAATCACTTCTCCCTGGTATTCAGCAATAGGACATGTGGTAATGTTCAAATGGATGTTAGGAAGTATTTCCTTTCTGAGAGGGTGGGTCAAACACTGGAACAGGCTTAAGACAGAGCAGGTCAATGCCTCAAGCCTGTCAGTATTTGAGAGGCATTTGGACAATGCCCTTAAAACATGCTTTACATTTTTGTGAGCCCTGAAGTGGTCAGGCAGTTGAACTGGATGATCACTGTATGTTCCTTCCAAATTAAATGCTCTATTCTATTCAAAATAAAACTCTTCTATTTTTTCCTCTTGCTTTTACCAATATATTTCTGTGTTTTGATAAAAACACTGCTTCTCCCATGTCAAAAAGAATGTATTATTTTTATTTTATTTCCTTTATTGGAAGAAACACTCTTTTGACACTACAACATATAAGACAGTCCCTTAGAAAACTTAGAAATCAATGGATTAGGAAATTTTGGGTTCCTAAGGTATTTGTGCAAAAAATTGTGACCATCATTAAAAATTGTATCTTTTTGTCCCCAGTAATATTTGACAGGATGTATTTGAGATTTTAGTGTCTCTCTTCCATTTTTTGATTAAGTTCATGATGATGTTATTGTCATCATTGGAGGCTTCATTGAGTCTAAAAGATCATATTTTAAGTTACAACCACCACGTAATTCAGTACCATTCCACTGCATCTGAGAGTGTCAAATGAAGCTACCACAACACTCACTGCATAGTATGCTGAGTAAAAGTCCTCATGTTGAGAACAAAGGCATCTGTACGTTAAAAAGGTTTCACTTGTTCTAATTCTACATGAGACTTTCATGTGTCTGTGAACCTGCTAGAATGAAGATAAAATGTCTTGCAAAAGCCACTTAAGAATTCTAAAGCTCAAAGAGGAAAAATGTTCTGTAGTTCTACATACCTCTGACCACAAGAGATTGTATTATTTAAGCAACAAGAAATGACAGACTATGCAGCAGTGCTGATTAATGGACACCTTGGGTGTGTAGTGAGGCATGAAGTGAAGCTGATGCAAACAAGAAATGCATTAATCACAGGAAGTTCAGAATCCTGAAGCATCTTATTGTCACTCTGTAATGAATAGTTTTTATAGGTAGAAACATATACTTTTTATGCTTAATTTTACTGCTGTCATATGCATTAAGGCTTTATGGCCTTTTTTTTCTATTTTAAAATGTGAATTTTACAAGTAGTTTGGAAGCAGATTAATAGTTTTGAGCATAGCCACTTTAAATAGGTAGAGGCTAAAATCTTCAAGTGCTGCTGAAAATGTAATTTCATTAACACATATGGCAGTTTTTTAATAAATACTGTATTTACATACATTTAACAAAAAAAAGTCCCCTACTTATGAGATTGTGCTTTAAGAAAACTATAAACTTGGCTAATAAAGCAGTGACAGAAAGGAACCTTCCTTTCTTTTATCACCTTGAATACTGTTTCTTTTTACTTGCCTATACATTTGTCTCCTACTAGCAAGTTATGATTTTTTGATAGTCAGGCCTTTGCTTAATGAAAATCATTACATATATATATCTTACCAACAGGAGGGGAACACAAATGATTTCTTAATTAGCCAATTATAATATTTTAATCTTTTACTCACACTCTAGGGTGACCATTATGTTTCAACATGTACTGTACATTTTTTTTTATATTTATCCACTAAACTCTCTAAATAAGAGCCTGCTGTACACTTTCTCATACTAAATTCATGTAAATATGTATACTATTCTATTCATAGTAAAGATGACATTGTCTACCCCTAAAAAAGAACTACTTACAGAAAGGGTCTTTAAATTAATGATTCAGGAAATACTGAAAAACCAACTTTCCCAAGCAGTTGAGTTGTGAAAGACCAAAGTCAGTGCAATGGCTCATAACAGTTTCATTCTAAAAAAGTGCTTCATGATTTTGCAGATGTAATGCTCAAAAGTGCAGCTGATCATCTGCAAGACATGTTTTATGTAGTAATGTTCCCTTACATTCAGCTCATGACATTTTCTGATGTTCTCCTTCCTATAACTGAGACACTTCTGTGTCATACAAAATGTATTTAATTCATTCCTGTTCTTTAGCAAGGAACAATGGGATTTGAAAAGTTCCAAAAGAGGCTTATGTTTCCAGCTGTTAGCACATCTGTGTCATTAATATGTTCCTGTGTGTGTCAGCAAGGTTATAGGTCAACATAGAGTTCTCTTGAGAAATTGCAGTCGATCCTTCTAAGGTCACAAAGTTCACCACTTTGGCAAGATGTTAGTGCTGTATTAGGGGACTATATCAGGGTTCTTTCATTGTGGTGCTGATAGTTTTGGCTTGACCCATCTTGCCCCTTGCCTGTACAAATCTTTTTACTACAAATATTTCTTTTCCATCCTCCTTCTACTTAGGCCAGTGTTTATTTATTAATTTTTTATGATGTCTGCCTTAAAGATGAATGTTTCAAGGGAAGTTATATATCCTCTACAAGCACTTCAGCAAAGAATAATTTTTATGCTAGTGCATTGCTCAGCTAACAGTTTTGTTGGAATCCATATTAGAAAATAAAGTTAAATCATTTATTTCATTATAATAGGAGTAGAATGAGGTACATCAGGAAAAATATATAAATTACATAAAGCTCAGAAACAAATCCACTGTTTATAATCCAATTTTGTCTAGCTGCATTCAATATTTTCACAATTTTATTAGAATTTTAAGTATATTGTCAGTTGCCTTCTATTAGTGCTGTCAATCCAATTTGCACAATCATTAAAGTTTCTATCCCCAATAGCCTTAACCCAAATAATTACACAGTTACTTAAATTTATTACATTATTAATGCTATTGGATATTTCCCTGCTTATTGTTGGGGTCCTTCCCCCTGCCATGGAGCCCTGGGAGAGGGGCCCTGGGGGGGAGACACGGGGTTTCCCTGCCCCTGGTCAGCTTCATTTCCCATTGGTTGGTTTGGGTTCCCTGGTGCGGCCAAGGACCCTCGGGTCCCGTGACTGCAGGTTCCTGAGGAGAGCCCCGGCCACGCGGCTGGAGAAATAAACATCTCTCTGAAACATCTACCACGAATCTGTCCATATATACTTCGTTTCCACGGGACTCCTGGTTTGATATATGCGTGTTGCAGTAATCCCCGCTGCAACAAACTGGTGGAGGAATGCGGGCAAGATACTGATCCCTGAGGAAGATTTGTGAGTAAAATAACCACTCTAGACCTCTCTCTTCTCATCTTGGTTTGGATATTCTCTCTGGACTATGGAAGAATCGTGGGAAATGGGGCTCTCTGAGCCACAGAAAAAAATGTATCTAGAAGTAAAAGGAATCCTTGAACAACAAAACAAAAAAGTAATGCAACCGGGAGATCTAGAACATTT
>NW_008240221.1:6779870-6790793 GCF_000691975.1 Corvus brachyrhynchos
GGGTGAGATGTTGGGGTCCCTCCCCCTGCCATGGAGCCCTGGGAGAGGGGCCCTGGGGGGGAGACACGGGGTTTCCCTGCCCCTGGTCAGCTTCATTTCCCATTGGTTGGTTTGGGTTCCCCGGTGCGGCCAAGGACCCTCGGGTCCCGTGACTGCAGGTTCCTGAGGAGAGCCCCGGCCACGCGGCTGGAGAAATAAACACCTCTCTGAAACATCTACCACGAATCTGTCCATATATACTTTGTTTCCACGGGACTCCTGGTTTGATATATGCGTGTTGCAGTAATCCCCGCTGCAACAGTTTATATTTTCTCTAATTATTTTCTTATCCTATTCTTTTTCATTGTACATGGGAATTTGGAAGTTTGAAGAGAATTGAAGACAGTGTTATAAAAAGTCAGTTTTCTTTTAGAGTTATGATGCTTTCTGAAACTTCAATGGACCCAGCAATCTGGAAGAGAAAAAGTTGTTTTACAGTCATGATAAAATCATTTAGTGAGCTTTGGTCCTGTCCTATCTCATGCAATCTGCAGTAAGATGATGCCTGTGGTTCATCTGAGGGTTCATGGGCTCCTCTAGGGTAGATATGTATTGTCTCCATTGAAAATGAAATATACCTACAGATTCTATATATGTATGTATGTCTCATGAATTTAATTCAGCTGTGTTTTGGGACAGTGTTGTGGTTTGTATAAAGCAAACTACCTAGAGACAGAACGCATTTTTGAAGGGTCTATAATATTCAGGCACAACAACATGGGAAATAATGTATTAAAGCTGGTAAAATTTTTGCTACATCATAAAACCTATTAAGGCATGGATTATGCTGAGATACCCTAAATGTAAATGTCTTAGGATAGAAATGCTTTTCCTTAGAAGTTAATATTTCTACTAAAACATTAAATTTTTGACCCAAAACAAATTCAGGGATTTTGTTGGTTTTTCAATGTTCTTTAGAAAAATTAGAGAGTAAAACTTCTGAAGAGATATTAAACATTGATAAATGAACAAGGACATATTAATCAGATACCATTTTGTTACCAATTTTAGAAAAAAAATTAAAATTATATTGTTTGGAAACATTGGTACTACATAAATTACATACATCTCTAGAAAATAAACTATTTCATCACAGAAAAACATATTTTATCACATAAGGGTAAGAATGATGGACAATTTTCAAGGCTTTCATTTGAAAAGCCTAATAAATTTGTTTTAAGAAAGCAACAATGAAGTACTAACTGTTAATAAACAGTCTGATTTCATGATAATTTCATGGTTGGGCAACCTTTATATGGATGTAAAATGAAGATTTGGTTTTTAACATGAAAAAGAGAGACACTGAGACAAACAGTGCCATAACCAACTCTTGAATTGAGAGTGTTTAAATATAATGTCCATCTTAATTGCTTAGTATCTTCTTCTGGGAGATTATCTCACATTTAAAAGATTCCAGCTGTAACTGTGCAATCCGTTCAGATAGTCCTTTAGTAACCAGCCTAGGTTTCTCCTCAGGTTTCCACCTCTTTGATCCCTTCTCTTGTCTTTGTTCTTTTTCATTTTCTACTTCTGACTATCCTTCCTGTCCGTCTTCATCTCTTTTCATTTACTAATGGAAATTTTAGAGGGAAGCAGGGGATCAGACTTTGCAGTACTCTTTTGTTGGAAGAAGCATTTCCGCAACAGTAAGACTTTGTATATATGTTTGTTCACTAGAAACTAGAACTTGTTCTAGCTCCAAGAAATTGCTAATATCCAATTGTGGTTTTTTGACCACTTCCAAGAACTGCAACAGTGTTTTGATGAAACTGCCTTATGTCTAGTATATCTTTTTTGTTATGTCTAGTATATCTTTTTTGTCCTACTCTGGGATTTTTACCTTGTAATCAAAGATACCAGGTTTTATTTATGTTAAAAATTGGCATTTGTTGGTGCTGAATTTAGTTTGATTTTATCTTTACAAATGTGAATTTGATAATTAAGCAAATATTGTCATGAGTTTCCACTTACTATGACTTTATTAGTATTTTCAAGAGCAAAAACCTTAGAACAGGTCCCTGTAGATCTCCACTGGTGACCTCTATACACTGTGAAAGCAGTGTAATTATTCCTATCCTTGATTTTCTATCTTCTAACCAGTAATTAAGTCACAAGACTAATGGTTTCCCCCTTTATGGTTTTTTTTTCTATTTTTCTAAAATCTTTAATTTAAAAATGTTTTCAAGTACTCTTCAGAAAGTTAATTGGACTTTTTTGATGCTATCTCTCTTGTCCACACGCTTTTCAACTCCTTAAAAAATTGTTTATGTTCAGACTTACTTTTATATGAACAAGGATGATTTTTCCATAATATTGCTATTAATCCTTAGGACAAATAATCTCATTCTTTCATTTTGTGTTACTTAGATATATCTGTACTGTTAACATTTCATTATATCCTCCTTCAGGTTTTTTGGAAAACAAACCACCAAAAAATTTAAACATATTGTCGTATTTTAAATTCAAATTTTTCATCACATTCCTTATCAGATTGTCATTCCTACAGAAAGAGAAACAGGAATCCCTGCATATTATTGATGAGATATTACAATTGCATGACAAATGGCTGTTCAAACAAAGGCTTGCATGTGCTTCACAGAGAATGGAAGCTACAGGTCTTAGTCAGAGAGCTGAGACTTTGGGTACCACCTGTGGTCTAAAACAAATAGTTCTACTTAATCAGTAAAATTATAAATTGGATGGGCCAACATACCCCCACATTAATGCAAGAACAATCAAGCAATCTTTTTTTGTGGTTGGATGGATGTGCTTAAGCAGAAAGTCAGGCTCCACATTGATGCTATCACAAAAATTGTCTCACCCCTGTCTATCTCTACAAAAATAGTGCAAGATCATGGAATCATAGAATGTTAAGGGGTTGGAATGGACTTTAGAAATCATTTAGTCCCAACCCCTTCTGTCATGGGCAGGAACACCTCTCAACAGACCAGGCTGCTCAATGCCTGATCCAACCTGGCTTTGAACACTACCAGGGTTGGGACATCCGCAACCTTCCTGGGCAACATGTTCCAGTGTCTCACTACCCTCACTGAAAGAATTTCTTTCTAATATCTAACCTAAATTTCCTCTCCTTCAATTTGTACCTATTACTCCCTGTCCTATCACCACAACTCCTGACGAAGGGTCCCTGTCTGGCTTCCCTGTAGGTGCCCTTGAGACACTGGAAAGTTGCTAAGTAGTCTCCATGCAACCTTCTCTTCTCTGGGCTGAAAAGCCCCAACTTTCTCCACCTCTCTTCATAGGGGAGGTGCTCCAGCCCTCTTATAAACTTCTGGCCCTCCTCTGGACTTGCTCCAACTGTTCCATGTCCTTCTTATGTTGGGGACACCAGAACTGTATGCAGTACTCTAGATGGGGAAAGGAAAAGATTATTTAGAATATATTCATGGGGAGGGAGGGACCTCTAAAATGCTGCAATGAAATTCATAGCATTACGGGCAAGAGCCGAATCTAATTCATAGTGGTCCAACATTGGTAAGATTTATTTATACATCATTAGGAATTAATCAAGGGGAGTATAGATTGGTTCTTTCCTGGATCAATCTTGCCTCTTAGTGAATTGGGATGGTGAAAATTAAATGGCATTTCTACTTCACTTCAGTGACTTTGAGGTTGTTAGGTATGAAGTCTACAATTTCTATAGCAGCAATTCTACCTCTTTGCATGCTAAAAACTAGTGAGACTTATGATGATGAAGGTTGGTGAAGATAAAAATAATTGCCTTCTTGCTAAATAACAGAAGAATTCAATTCCTTTTTTTGATTGCATAAAGGCATCCTAATATAGCCTATGCTCCCTTCAGAAAAGTTCAATAGGAGATAAGTTGATCAAAAAAACCCGCCAGTCTTGTTTATAAATACAGCAGTTGTTTCTTGCACTTATTTAAACCAGGACAAGAAAAATGCATTGAATCATAAACTTATCCTTTATAAATCACCCTCTGCAGGTGAAGAGCAAAGAACATACAAGTGACCCTTCAAGCCTCATGAATACTTACATTGGTCTCCTGGGGAATATCATATATGAATGATACCACCAACTGTTATTATTTCTCCCGTGTGAATCTATAAATGAGGAGATAGAAAGGCATAGATTTCAATTTTCAATGAAGAGCTTCATGGTCAGATCAAAAATCACAAACACATCCAAAGGTGAAAGCTGGCTAACACACCACTACAAAAAAATCAAGGAATGCCACCTTAATTATGGCTGTGTTGCAAGCTTTCTTGCTCTGGACTGTGACCTAGTCTGGATCTGTGTGATCTATAGGAGAAGGAGATGGGATAGAAGCTATGATTCCTGCTCCTGATTTGTGTTTCATGCTATTGACAAAATGACATATCCAGTTATCTATAGAGTTTAAATTGCTTTCTCTTATGAGGTGGCAATGTAACCTTCCTCACGAACACCTTTGTTCAGGTGTTATTTTACTGTGTGAAGAGACTTTGCAAGCAGAGATGCTCAGTCAACAGTACACCCAGGTAGGACTGACATATCACCAACTTGCCTGTTCACATGGTCACTATCATCCTCCCTTGCCTTAAACTCTCTTTAAACAGTAATGTTGAGTTGTCATCTTCTGTTTGTGAGAGTTTTTTAGGGTATAGGTTTTAATGAAGATCAGTATTTTCTTCATGAATCCTTGAGTCATCTCAACATTTCTTTACACTGAAACTTATCTCATATGGCTTCAGGTTAAATACTCTTACACAGCTCAACAGCAATTTTTCCTGTAAGAATGAGTGAAGGTAACACAGCAGGGACTTATGAAATCAAACCATAAGTCATGGACAGGTGACCACTCAGGTTATGGTTTACTGTAGAGTCATTCCATAAACAAGTTTTCCTACATTCTCTGACCAGACTAATAGTGTGGGATATACCCAGCCAGCCCACAGTACTAGTAAGTGCACACTTGGACTTTTTCCTTTGCCACGCTTTAGAATTCAGGCACAGGTTTCTCTTGCAAAGATTTTTTAACCAAACCCTGATGTTTTGAATATATAATGCAAAAATAAATCTGAGCCTTTGCAGAAAATATTGTATTTTGACCATAATTTTAATTTTCATTAATTCCTAGTTTATCATTTGGAAGTAATTATTTTTATCCAATTCACTATTATGTTTCGAAAATATTTTCTTTAGTGTATCTGAAGAGCTTCAGTTTAATGATGATTAAATTCTTAGGAGAACCTGGTTAGGTTTCAGTTTTATCATGAATCAATTAATATCATGTATGGTGGGGGGAGTTATAACCTTTATTTAAACAGTACAGAAATAGCTGTACTCCTGTTTTATTGATCACCACACTGTACTTAAATGTCTGGAAATATTTCAGCAATGCTGTGAGACAAAAGATGTGCCAACCCCAGAAGAAATCTGTTCCTTCCAAGTCATAGAAGTGTAGTTATTTTCTGTAACAGTTCCATAGTTGATATAAACATTTTGACACACAATATTTGGTGGTGAAAGCAGTGTAAAACTATCTGAGAATAAATGTACTGTGACTTGGAACACAAGATACAATTTTCTTTGCATAAAAGCAAAATGAAATGCTGACAGAGTTCACAAAACCTATTCTCCTCCTAAAATTGAAACTTGACCTTGCTTTTCAAGAGGAGTCTTTCAAAAATTAAACTTGACAGTGCAAGAAATTTCACAGACTTTTGTCCGTAAACTGTCAGTTGCAATACAGCAATGCACAAATTCTTTAGTGTTCTGTGCATCAGAGTTTTCTTCACTTTTACTCTTCCAGTTCTCTCCCCCAACCCACTGTGAGGGGAGTAAGGGAGTGGTGGTGCAGAGTTTAGTTGCTGGCTTGCATTAAACAATGACAGCTTGGTACCAGGGAGCTCCCATTGTTCACATGAGTTCCTTGTAAAATGAAGTGCAAACAAATACCAAAGCAGGATATTACAAGTATGTTTAACCTCTGTAGTGCAACAGCATATCAAAGCAATATAAATAAAAGACTTTGTTTCCATACATTTCTAAGAGCTGCTTCTGCCATTTAGATTGTATTTACACAGAGCAAGAATTTAGCATTGTAAATGAAATCACTGAAATATTGCATGTTAATACAGTTACCTCTCTCAGCAAGGTCATTTCATATACCCTGTAGCAGCCTCAGGAAATAATGAGTAAGCTGAATGGTTTGCATTATAGCACTGAACTGTGCTTAAATTAAATTATAAAATACAGGCTATAATAATCAAGTAGAATACTCAAGTGCAATAAAAGGTAAAAACTCTGAAGCACAGACTTGTATCTATCTCCATCTCAGAATGCTAAACGTGTTACACAAAACACATGGAGAACTGAATGGATCTACCCCATCCAGTCAACCTCATCCACATGTATAAACTAATTTTCTTTCCTGTAAGGAGAGCATTGAAATTCTTGGACCTCATATGAGATAAGAGAAAAAAAAAAAAAAAAGAAAAATATTCTCAAGGAAATTAGTAAGCCCTGGCAAGGGAAGTGGAAGAAGTTTAACACAAAAGAAAAAAAAACAAACAAAAAGAGAGCGTTTTCAATTATCTGTTTTGAAATTCCAAAAGGCTAAGTAGGGGAAGGCAAATATTGTACTGAGGCTAGTAGATTCTAATGTATTAATTAAGGATCTGTAAAAGGTCATGCTGGGGTGACAGCTTGCTGATGACACATTTAATTAGTTGAGTCTAGTATGTAGTGAGATTATGAGGAGTTCTAAAGCCACAGAACGACACAGGAAGTCTTATAACTTCGAAGTAAGGCAAATTGGACAGAAGCTATTGAGCTACTCAAGCAAACCTAGGGGACCCTCTATAACTGTAAACCCTCTTTAATTTCCTGAAGTAATTTAGGAAAAGTCAACAAAATAAAGGATGAATAATGCTTTGAAACAAAACAAAAAGTACCATCAGCTAACCACAAACACATAAAAAAAGCTAATAATCAAAGCTCTCTGAAAATGTTTTCTCCAGCATCCTAAGGTAGCATGGCTCATTCCAATGTTCCCCAGTGCAGTGTTTCAGTAAGTGATATATATTAGAAAAGGTTGCTCCTGGCTATATTTTAAGACCACAGCTGTGACCGTTCCTATCCCCATCCCAAGTATTGACTTCTCCATGTCCAAAATTGATCTTCTTAATTGCTCATTGAGTGCTGTTTTTCACAGGTTATAGTACTAAAGGAGAGAAAGATAAAAGGACTTTATTTGTAGTTAATAAGCAGAGTTTGATAGGTTATGATGCTGTTGATTTTTAAAAAATGTCATGTATCAATGAGTGACGATGCTAACTGGATGTGTCACAGACAGTGTTACCATTGTAGTTCTCCCTACAGATCTATCCTCTATGGCTTCATATTAGGACTTTTTATGTGGAGAAAAGTCTTTTGATTATATTTCTATTGTTCCTTCCCTCTTTTGCCTGAATCAATATTTGAATTGAGTAACTTTAACAGGTAGGTATTAGCTGTCCTGTACAGCAGCCTACTGTGGAAGACACTGAAGCATGAAGCAGTCTGCAGCCACAGCATCATCCAGGCAGATTCTGAAATCAGCAGTTTTACAGAGATGAATTGCTCCCACATTTTTGGTCCAGATGTTGTCTGACTTTTGTTGTTGACTTGCAAACAAGATGAATGCCATCTTCAATGTTCTTTTTCAGTTTTGTTTTGGTTTTGTTTTTTTTTTTTTCTTTTTTGATTTAAAAATAATGAAGAACAGACAAAGAAATACTTTAAAAAGCTGGGGCATGGTAGGATTTGCAGGTTTATCATTTTGGTTTGCTCTTTAATGTATTCTGGCTGGAACCCTGTATGCCAAGGTTTAGCTTGGAGCACCTTTTTTTAAAATGGTTGAGTTATGAATTTCCACGGAAAGGGTTATAATAGAAACACCGACAGGCATTTAACTATAACGGTAGTAGCAGGGTTGTTATAATAATTGGATTTTGGGTGGAATGCAAAGCTAAACTTACAGATTCTTTCTGCCTTGGGGGAGCCATTTGTTTCTGTCTGAAACAGCTAAGGCAAAACTTAACATGAGCAATAGGAAAAAGACAATAGAAAAATGAATGGTTCCATCTCTATTAATGCCAAGAAAACAATCGTTACTTGATAGATTTAGTGATGCATGAAATATCAAAGCCTACATCTGGGAACCATCACAAGAAGAATAAATTGATTTATATTGACTGTCTTACATTGTTGCTTTAAGCTAAAATGTGGAAGTTCATATTTGACACAATTTTTTTTTCATTGGATAGTTCACTGGAGTGTTAAATTAAAGAAAAACACACAAGCAAAACTGAAGAAATAAAGGTGGAATCTATTAAGAGCTTATCCTGCAGATCATCTGAGGGTCATGTGGCTTAATTCAATTTACAGAAAAATACACCTTCTCTTTTTTCTTTATTGCCGAGTTTGTGAGATCTTGATAACTTCTTAATGTTTATGCAAGTGAATGAAATTGCTTCCTTCTCTCAGATAAATAAATGAGATAAAGTCATTAACAAACTACACCCAGTAACAATACCAGTGTTGCCTGGGGTGACACAGAAACCTTGTAGTAGAAGGGCTTTCACATCTCAGGACATGTTTTAGTGTTATATCCTTGCAAAGCCTCTAGTGTTTGTATGTATCCCAATATCTCTTAAAAATACCCATTATGCTGCCTCGTTAATGACTATCCTTTAACTGATAAAGTTTACTTTGTATTTGAAGTAGGAAGGTATCCCAGATCAGATCTGGAATTCAGTGGACTTCATTGCTCCAGTCATGTAAGCAGCTTGCACTATGACTTCTATCAAAAAATAATTTTGATCCGTTTTGATAGGGGAGAATTTCATTTTTTTGGAAATCTGTAGTTAACATGACCTACATTATGATGTTCATTTATCAGTTAGACCCAACCATAGCACTTCTTTCAAAATACAGTCAAGCGTCTTTAAAACTCAGTTTAAACAGCAGGACTGCTGAGATAAAGCCAAAGTAGAATTTATATTTAAGGATGCCTGCATTGAAAAGTGTTTGTAATGACTTTGCATTTTTAAAGCTTCTTTGAGCAGAATAAAGGTTGTTCAGCAACTTACATGAGATCTGTCCTCTCTCCCTGGACTGGGTTGGCAGCTTGCATTCCTTTCGGTACATCACCAGGTAAAATGAAAGTCCTGTTAGGCAGCATATTTAGAAAAATTATTTCAATGGTAATTAAAAATAGCTGGTATGAGCTTTATATGAGTCTATTTCAGTTCTATTCCAAGCTTCTGAGAGCACAGCACTGAACAGACACGGGATTACACTTTTTAAATTATTTGACAAGAAAAGGCATCTCTTGACTCTGTCCAGTTAATTTGGTACCCTACATATGCTGACTGCCTACACTGCTGCTGCCCACTCTCAAAAACAGAAGTGAGACTCAGCAAGGGGCTTCCTACTGTGTTGCGATGGCTAAGTCCACTTTACACCCCTCAAGTTGCCATAAAAGTGGTCTCTCCTTACAACACTCTGCTAGAAAGTTCTCCCTTTGTCTAGATTTGGCTGGTCACTGGCCCTCTCACCCCTCCCATCCCTTTTCCCATTGGCCCCTGTTGTGTCATTCAACCTTGCCTCTGCCCCCTAGCCCTCAGTCTATTGGTTTTGGATGCTCTGCCCACCTCTGGGAGTTTTCGGGATAAAATGGGCACGGGCTTTCGGTTGTTCTTTCTTGCTTCTGTTCCCTTCGGGGTGTTGCCATTAAACACCTCGGAATTGCATGCAGAGAACCTTTCTCACCTCTTTGTCTCTGGTTCATGCATAGATTGTGCGTGTGATCGGCTGTTCGCAATCACCTGCAAAGGTGAGATTGTGTGCACGCGGAGGTGCTCAGAGAGCACTGCCTAAGCAGTCCACGAGGGACCCAGTAGGAACAAACACGGCATTGATCCACTCCTCTTTACTCCTGCCCTCTCTCATTACTCCTGCTCTTGGACAAGGAGCAGGAGCAAAGGCAGAAGGGAATCTTCTCTGAGATTGGTTTCACCAATCTACCTCAGGAACCTGCATAGTTTTTGTAAGTAGCTTAATCCAAGTAAAGTTAGTGGAATTGTGAGTTGAAATTTTACACATGATAAATCATGAAATCATAATCTGCCCTTTTAAATGCTTTAAGAAGTAAACTAAAAATTTTAGTTTTGGGATTAGTTTTAACCTTGGCTATAAAGGTGCCTGTTGGAGCAGTGTAATCTGCCTTTGTATTAGTTCTGTCATACCTTGTTTTCTAAATCAGTCTTTGTGTTTGAAACGTCTTCTTTTTTTCTTGCATCCTAAGGATATATTCAGAATAATGACAGTGTAGTTATCTGTTAGCATCCCCACAGTGCTCTTTATAAGTGAGTACTGCCTTCCATCTTGGAACTGAACAACTACAGATGAGAACAGTAATTCATTAGACAAATGTTGCTACAGGAAACCTAACTAATGAATTTGTTATATGGCACTTTCAAGTACTAAACTGCTAACATAGCTGGTTAACCAGAAATGTATAAGAAATTATATTTATAGCCAATGTAAATATTGAATGTAAGCAAAAAACCAGAAAACTGCTAAAAGTTGAATTGTCTGACTGTTCATTTAACCAAGTAATGAAAATGGAAAGAGATGTAAAAGTGTAGCGGGTTGAGTTCGAAACCAGGCAGAAACACCAATTAAATGTAGTGGTTTTGATTCAAAATATTCATTATTTACTTATTTTCCTTCTGTGAGATAAGAATTAGGAGAAAAGCAAAGCAGGCACAAACCTTAAACAGTTGCAGTACAATGAAAGAGCTTTATTACTAACAGAATTAAAAGTAAAGAGAAAACAACAAAACAAAATTGAAGTAAATTCCTCCCCCCCCC
>NW_008240221.1:6791132-6820060 GCF_000691975.1 Corvus brachyrhynchos
GCCGGGCGGGGCCGGGAGGCTCGGAGCCCCCCCACCTTCCAGCAGGCGAGCTCCGACAAAAGGGAAATCCCGCCTTTCTGTGTGGTTTAAATATGTAAATTGTGAGAAGCGTAATTGGTCTTAAAGACTGTCCATCAACTCAGGGTCAACCCAACACAAAAAGTCTTCCTGATAATTCTTTCTTTTCTGATATTTTTCTATACAGATTTTACTGTCATCTGCTTTTCCAGGGTAAGTACGGTACAATGCTGTAAAATTTTCTGTCAGGAAGCCTCCACTAACAAATGTGAAATATGTATATTTAACCTCTGTCATTTTTCTATTGTTCTCAGTATTTGCCATGACTCTTTCTTGTCTCATCTATGTAACAGTGCCTTAGTCACTGATATTTCTGTGATTTTTGTGCTTGGCTCTCATTTATCCACAGTGCTACCTCCCATTACAGCTGTTTTCATTGTTCTCAGAAACTATAACAGGAATGAGGATGATGTAGGCACTTTTTATTGTGGTCTTTTGTATCTTTTTTGATTTTGGTTTGTTTTTGCAAAATATAATATCAGTTCCTCATCTATATCTTTGTTTACTATTAACATGGGCTTCTCACTTCACATCCTGCAGCATTTGTACAAGAGGAAGATATGGATCTCCAGGAAGAAAACTGACACGTTTTCTACAATCATTCATATTCCATCATTTGACTTGTCCAAAATAGTTCTATTTCAGAACAATTTCACAGCGGTTTCTTACCATTTTGAATGGTACACTTCAGTGTATTTCAGAATTAAATTCTCTATAGATGGACAGAATATAGAATAGACATTGCAAAATACTTATTCCAAAATATTAGGTAGATTTCCTGCCTGTTCCTCATCTTAGCATTCTTTAGCTAAATGCAAACTACACTCTGTGCTCTGGTTGCAGAGGCGGGGCAGAGTATATGGGCATGGCCAGGTTTTTGTTCTATACCCTGCACATTATCTCTGGGGAGCATGGTTCCAGGAGAAAGAAAAAGTGAGTAAACTCCTGTAATTGCACCATTTTGTTTCCATATCTTCCTCAGAGAGGTTGCCAGAACCATCCCTTGCACAACCTGCCCTTTCTTGTCTCCACTTTTGCCTTCCTGGTCCTCTGAGAATGCAACTTTGAAAGCGGCAAACACAGTTGGATTGCAAACGCAGCCCTGAGACTCCATGCCTAGAAAAGGGGCAGTGAGATCGAGCCCATCAGAGTGTGTACCCTGCTCCAAGAAGAGAAAATCAACAATGCAGCTCCAGAATGTGGTGCTGAAGGAAAGTGGAGTAATGCTGCTGAGCTCAGCAGAGAAGGTGCATCACAGAGTAAAAACCCCAGCAGAGTCTGACCCCAGTGCAGCAGAGAGGCATCACAGTGTGGTGCAGTGTGGTGTGGATAATCTAGCTTTTGGAGGGTTGTCCATCTTTTTTTTCGGGTTCAGGGATGGGAGGGGGACCCAGCAGCGCAGGAATGGTGTCCATCTTGTCATTATCTGCGAAAATGTGCTCTACACTGCAGCCAAGAGGAATGGTCCTTCCTGCAGTCTCTGGCAAAAAGTACCCAGGGAGACCTGAGTGAGACACATGGGGTTCTGGAGCTGGAGATACAAAGGATCCGAGGCCTGTTACACCATAATTGAAAAAGATCTTGGCAGCTTATGAAGGGGTCTGACCAACTTCAGAAGTGACTGGCACCAAATCCCAGCTCCTCCTGGCACCCTGACTGCCAGTGCTGGGCTGGATGTTCAAAGGGAAGGTCCCTTCCACACATCATGCCACAGATGCCACATGGAGCAAGAGGATCTCTTTGATTACCCAGCAAGATCGGAAAAGAAATCCCAGTCACCTAGGGATCTCTAAGATCATCATGAATTGGCCTGAAGGTGAAAATTTCAGATCATCAGAAGAGGAGAAGAAGGTGACATGCTAAGGAGACCACACCATATAATCAGCTACCTGAAAATAAAAAGCAATACACTCTCTTCACTGACTTTCCTGCTATAACATAGCGACAAATTGAAAATGGAAAGCTTCTGTCTGGAGGGAGTCCTATGTGGTGAGTTGCAGAAGCTATTGAGGGACAAGGTGGATCAAGTCAGGTTGCAGAGCTTAAAATGATGCCTTTTCCTGGTCTTAAAATCAAGAGTCAAACACAGTTAGAAGGGAAAAAGGGATTTTACCTTGGTATTTATTTTAAAGATCCTTAGGTGCACTACGTCCAGGTCGAATGCACCTTAATACACACCGCAATGCACACCCACAAAAGATCAGGTATAACATTATAGGTGTTACTAAGTAGCATATCTATCAAAAATTCCCCAATGAGAGCCTCAAATGAACCTCCCCCTCCCCAAGGAACCTTCCTCTGGATGGTTCTATCTTAGTTTACAAACTGTGTTCTGGAGAGGACCTTGGGGTCTGGGGGCATTTTGATCCCTAACTATGAAGCTTCTAAAATATTTAGTCTCTCAGCTTGACAAACAAGTCCAAGAATGAAGGCAAAAAGCACTAAGAATACAGAAGTTGTAAAAAGGTATAAAAGGGTTATAAAATAAAAGGCAAAAATTCCTCATGGCATCAAAAGGCATCCAGTTGGCTTTAGATATTGCTGAATAAGAGAAGCAGCCAAGACTTTTCCTCTAAACTGACTCGTGAATGGTAGCAAACACTCTTTGGGGGTATCTGGAAAGATGGAAAAAGGCCAGTTGGCAGCAGAGAGGAAAACCCATCTGGGCAAGACATTGCTGCTTGGGTAGAGAAGCTACCTGTGAAAGTCCGTCATGTAGATGCACGTCGTGTAAGGTCGAGTTACCGAAGAGCATTGCAACAATGGACAGGTGGATCAAGCTGCCAAGATTAAAGTGTCTCAGGTAGATCTTGACTGGAAACACCAGGGTGATCATTTCTGGTGCAGTGGGTTCATGATGCCTCAGGTCACCAGGGAAGAGATGTGACATACGGATAGTCTTGTGATCAAAGGGTAGACTTAACCATGGACACTATATCCCAAGGTTATTGTAACTGTGAAACATGTGCCAAGCAGGTAAAGTCCCTGTGGAATGGGGGACAATGGTCAAAACAAAAATATGGGGAGGCCTGGCAGATCAATTGCATCACCCTGTTGCAAACCCACCAAGGCAAGTACTATGTGCTGACAATGGTGGAAACAACCTCTGGATGAGACTTACAACACACCGTGTCTCACACCACTGCCTGGAACACCATCTTGGGTCTTGAAAAGCAAATCCTGTGGTGACATGGCACCTCAGAAAGAATTCATTTGGACAACAGGACTCATTTCTAAAACACAGTTTTCCTCCACTTCCAAATCACATCTTGATTTTTAATGTTGTGACGCTATAACTTCCTAAGAACACATTTATTAGAAAGTGAACATCAAATTGCTCATGATTGCTGAAAATTTCATGTAAGTCTTATGTCCAATGTTTCCTTGCCTGAAATATGCCCTTTCATGATGAGAAATTAGCCCCTAAGTATGTAAGAATATACACAAAGTTCTGTATGTTAAACTGAAAGTCTATTAAGACTAGCAATTAAGAGAGGACGTAAATAAGACTGTAAAGGATGGGCTGATACCTTTCTCCTATGCATTCAGATGGTAATTCTGTGGAAAAAGTAACTCTTTAGACAGTGAGCCTTAGGAGTATAAAAAAGAGCAGTTAATTCCTGAGCATGTCCTTGGGTAGGCAGGTAATGCTCATACTGAGCACTTACATGCCTGCACTTTTTCAATAATGATGGAGGAAGCAAGTCCTCTTCAGAGAGGGATCATATCTTAAATTTTCTTCAGACTAGTCATGAAGAGCACTTCAGGGGCAATGGGATACCTTCTAATGATATTATTTTTAAATCAGGCACCTCAGGTAAGTGCTTGAAACACAGCAGGATAGATAAATCTTCTCTTGGATGACCAGATAATCATCCTGGTAAGAGTCTGGAGGGTCTGTGTTGGTCATGGCTGTCCAAGAACCCAAGGCTCTGAAAAATCAAGTCCCTCTGCATTATTTCTAAAGGGAGAGTGAAAGAAAATCCCCTGCAGAATAAGCAGCTGAAATGCTCAGAACAAAGTCCTCATGGGTTGAGTTTACCTCTCCTCTGAGTTCACATGCTGGGGGCCTCTAGAAGAAGCCGGGATGTTCATCTACTCACACAGAAAAAAATCTCATTTAAAAGGATAGGGAGTAAAGGATGAGGGGAAAAATAATTTGAAGAATTGTGATTCTGAGTTGTTAAATGTTTGGATTGCCTGGATTAGAATTTATAGCTTTTATCAATCTGCACTATATTGGAATATAAGATGATTCAAGATCTTTTACACCCTCTGAGTAATTTTTTATTTTTTTCTTAATATAGTCTTTTTACAGAATGCATTTTTCTGTCATTTTTAACATGAAATTTAATGATTCAATATATAAAAATAACTTAGGAAGACAGTTCATCTCTAGAGTCTGGGCATATGGATCTGATTTGAACAAAGATAAATGGCCTCATTTTGTTACAGGAACTTTTCATTAATAATACCAGGTATGTCATGTACATTGTAACAGGTTCATTGCATTTGGTCCTTTTGACATTTTATGAGGCAATGGTAATGAAAGTTGTGAGCTGCTACATAGCTTTGTGTCAAAGAAAACAACACTGCGGATTATTTAGAAAAGTCTATTAAAAATGTCAGATAAATAAATGAGCTATTTTTGCAAGACATTACAAATTCCATTGAGGAACTGAGAAGAAACTTTCTTAAAACTATGTAGCACTTCATAGGACTTCTGAAAATTATTCATACTAAAAATTTTATTGCTCTATAATGAAGACATTTATTGCAGTTATCAGTAGATACGTAATAATTAGTAATCTGGAGTTTGTGAAGCACCCAGATAAGATCCTAAATTTCGCTTTAGAGTGTTTCTATATTTTCTCTTCATATGAAAGAAAATTCCTTAATTTGTAGCTGCTCTGGGATTTAAACACTGTGAGTTTTTGGTATGTTTTTGTTATATCTAAGTTCTTATCTTTGGTAAAATACAACAAAAAGAATCCAAGTCATACCGCTAGCAGTAGTACTAGTGGGAAATCTAGTGCTTTGAAAATTGACACTGTAATTTGTTCTTGTAACATTAGACTAAATCAACAATTGGTTTACATTCATAAATAATGTGCCAGTAGTGAAAGAATGAGGAAAAGAATATGTTTAGCATAAATTTAGGAGGTAGGAGTCTACTTTTTTACTCCAGCTGACTGAAGAATGATCCTGGAAATTGTACTATAACACTTACCTATAGGATAAGGAACACAGTCTATCAATCTGCTATAATGATTTTTTATTTAATATCTGTAAATTTCTGTTAAAGTGTTAAATTTTAGGGAAGAATTTTCTGGGTTATGACAAAGCTCAACAGCTCATTCCATAAAAGAAGTGTGACAAGGTATTGTCATGGCAATGGCTGCATCATTACAGACTGTGGATTAATTGTGCTTCCACTGCCACTGTAACCAAATGAGAATAATTGTCTGGTGGGAGAAAAAATCTTTGCTCAAATCTTAACAGCAAAAGGAAGCTATTAGCAAAATATAGAAGTGGAAATACATATACTGCAGAAAATAACTATATTTCAGTCAAATTATGATGTGTGGATTTGGAAAGTTTTCTCAGTCAGAAAATCTCCACTTAATAGACTGAAGAAGAGCAGTAGGGGTTTACAGAAATATCTCTAATGGGAACTGATATTTGAAAGCAAAGGCTAGTGGGACTGATTATTTTTCTCATTAGGCAGCATCTCTAACTAAAAAAATCAGATGTTGCCATATAACATTTCACATATCTGTCAAATTGAAGGATACAATCTGGAAACACACCATGAAATTAGCATAGATACATGCAGAATTGGAATCAACAAGCATTTTCATCTCATACTAATTGACAAAAAGCAGTGCCACTTCCACACACAATTTCATCTGCAATTATTATTAGAGGGACAAGTGCAAACATTCTGAACTACAAATTTCTCCTCATGTTTTGATGTCAAGTTCTGCCCTAACCAATGTCTGCAGGAAGCAGAGCTTTCTTTTTTTAATACTGTGCAGATGTACTTTAGTACATCTTTAGATACTTTAATAGTATCTTCCCCTTTCCAGAACAAAAGGTTAAATGAGATCCTTTTCCTTCACAGCTCTGGGAAGCTGTGCAGAAAAACAGTGCAAATGTTTCTCGGGAGGGAGTGTGGAATGAGCTCAGCATGCTGGCAGAGAGTCCAGTGTGTTGGGTTCAGTGCCACAGAGCAAGATGGGGACAGAGGACACAGGGCCCTTAGGCCAACATCGGTTGCTCCAGGGTCTCTGTGCAGGTAGCAGGGAATGACATCCTCTTTCAGAGGTGGCTGAGGACTACTGATCAGGGGCTGCTCTAAAGGTGTTCTGTGCTGAACAAGTAACAAAATAATCAAAGGCAGGGAGAGGCAGAGGGAAAAGAAGTAGGCCTGTGCATGAGGCTGCTTGTAGCCAAAATGAACTTTTAATTTTTTCAAGTAGAACAGCATTGCTTTAACTGGCAAGATGAAGAGAGTCCCCATGATAAGTTATTTTGTTAGCACTACAAGCACGTTTTGGTAAGACCTAAGTTCAAATCACTTTTTTAAGTCAAGAAAAGGAGGAAATGTTGCTATCTCTTCTATATGCTGTGTGAATACTCAACAAAGCACTGTGTTTATGTGTGTGGCAGCAACAACATGGCCATTTGGGAATGTAGCTTCCTCATTGGCACTAGTTCTTCTGTTCTCAGCAGGGTATCGAACACTCAGAAACTCTGGACAAATGAACAAATATCTTTTTTTATGTGCCATTTTTGATGTGCTTGCCAAACACAGAAGTGGCATATATATATGGGAAAACATAAAGATAGCAGCTCTTCTATGCCTTCTTGAGTCCCTTCAGCCTCACCTCTCCTTAAATGTCTCCAGCTTTGGTACAAGACATTGACAGTTGAAGCTGGGGCTAGTAATCAGCTGACTGTTGATGGGTGACGCTTGACAGATTTTTGACAGTTGCTGTTTATCATGCTGGCACATTTTGTGCAGATGTACATTCAGCAAAGCTCCTAGCTCTAGGTTAGCCTTATGCAAGTTTTCTGGGTTGTTTGAGGGTTTTTTAATATTTTATTCCCTTTGTTATGTGAAGCATACCTTTCTTGATAAATTAACAGTAAACAGACAATACAGTACACTCTCTCCATTAGCAGGCTGTCCAATGAAGCATGACATTCAGTTTCATTGCAATTTCTATTTTAGCATAATTCATACTGAATAGTCACCAGTGTTTAAAAGTTTGTAACATTATCCAGCTTTCCCCTATTTCTGCTAATTTATCCACCTTCTGTAGCAGAGAAAGGTAAAATTTAACATGTACTACCTGTCTCGGTTTTGGAGGCAAAACTTCAGGAGGAAAGGGCCTCCCCTTTTCCTCCACCAATAAGACAAGTGGATCACAGCAAGTAAAAGTGGAAAAAAACAAACAGTTTATTAACGCACGAACAAAACAGGGTAGAACAGGATTTAAAAAAACCCTCAAAATACAACAAATTCCCAGAGAGGAAACAGATACCCAGGCTTGGACCAGCCAGGGCCACCCCACAGACCTGCCGGGGCCACCCGCAGGCTCCCCAGACTGGCAAGGAGGGAAGGGAGGCAGAGAGGCAAGGGGAAGGTAACTCAGACTCCCAATGGACACCAGTGACCAGTGTTGTTCCTTAGGGGTCCATACTGAGACCAGTTTTATTTAATATCTTTATTAATGTCATAAATGAAGGGATTGAGTACCCCCTCAGCAAATTTGCAGATGACACCAAGATGAGTGGAGGTGTTGACAAACTGGAAGGATAGGATGCCATCCAGAGGGACCTGCACAAGCTCAAGAAATGAGCCTTAAGGAAACACCTGAGGTTGAGCAAGGCCAAGTTCAAGGTGCTGCACCTGGGTTGGGCCAAGCCCAGGTATCAATCCAGGTTGGGGGGATGAACAGATCCTGAGCAGCCTTGCCCAGAAGGACTTGGGGTTGCTGGTGGATGAGAGACTGGACATGACCCAGCCATGTGCCCTTGTAGCTCAGAAAGCGAAATGTGCCCTGGGCTGCATCCAAAGCAGCGAGGGCAGAAGGTGAGGGACGGGATTCTGCCCCTCTGCTCTGCTCTGGTGAGACCCCACCTGCAGTGCTGCATCAGCTCTGGGGTCCTCAGCACAGGAAAGACATGGATCTGTTGGAACCAGTCCAGAGGAGGCCACCAAGATGATTTGATGGATGGAGCACCTCTCATGTGAGGAAAGGCTGAGAGAATTGGGATTTTTCAGCCTGGAGAGGAGAAGGCTTCAGGGAGACCTAATTGTGGCCTTCTAGTACCTGAAAGGAGCCTACAAGAAGTCTGAAGAGAAACTTTCTACAAGAGCATGTAGTGACAGGACAAGGAGGAATGGCACCAAACCAAAAGAGAGCAGGTTTAGATTAGATATTAGGAAGAAATCCTTTAATGTAAGGCAATGGAACAGGTTGTCCAGAGAAGTTGTGGGTGTCCCTCCCTGAAAGTGTTCAAAGCTAGGTTGCACAGGGCTCTGAGTAACCCGGTCTAGTAGAAGGTTCCTTACCCTGTTCTAGGGGTTTTGAACTGGATGATCTTGAAGGTCCCTTCCAACCCAAGCTACTCTGATTGTATGATCTTTTATTTACTGGCAAGGAAATGAGTGGTTACTGAAAGGTTAATCCCAACTGCTTCACGTACCAATATTCTGCTTAATGCATGCAAAGATACATAACAAAAGGGAAAGCAATTATCAGGGTAATATTTCCGATTATAATAATTCTCATACAATAATAAAACACCGTGTTTACTCTAATCAGTGACTGTGCTGGTGGTATTCTACCATGATGAAATCTGTGGTTTCAAAGAAAAGATCTTCTAATGTACGCAACATTTACAAAAACATTGGCACAAGTCGTGCTGCAGTTCAAAAACAATGTGTGTTCTCCTGTGCAAAGGAAAAAGATTCAGGATAGTAGCTACATATATTAGTACTAGTAGGGAAACAGAAAAATTAAAAGATAACTAGGAAGATAATTAAATGCAAACAGAGACTAACGTGATGTGCTTTAGGCTAAGCGCAATAATTAATCTTGATAGATGGTATATAATAAGGGCTTTCCAATATAGTCTCCTACACTAGCTTGCTATTATGAGATCACAGTTCTTTGTGCAGGAAATAATTGGTCTAAAGTGAAATGTTCCTGTTAGATTTAGATCCTGTTAGATCTTCTGTGGAAGGTGCATTTTAGAGAGTAGGCAGGAAAAACTGAAAAAACTGAAAAACTCAATTAGCTATGGAACTTCTGAGGCTTGAAAATACATAGGAATCCTCTGCACCTCCCTGCTCCTGGCTTTTAAAGACTTTAATGAAAGATGCTGGGGTGGTTGGTCTGGAGACTAGAGAATCTCTGTTGAGGGAAAGGTCCATTGAGCAGAGAGTGGTTAGGCACTGAAACAGGGTCCCCAGGGAAACAGCCACAGCAAGTCTGCCGATTTCAAGGAGCACTTGGACAAAACTCTCAGGCATGTGTGTGATTTCTGGGGTGGTCCTGTACAGGGCCAGGAGTTCGGCTTGAAGAGCCTTCCAGGTCAGGATATTCCATGATTCTATGATGCTATGAACTGCAAAGTTACTTTAATCCTATTTTAGAAGGGAACACTTCTCGGGAAAAACACTTCATTCTATTCCAAAATATCAAAATATGGGCCTTAGGGCATTTTGCAGTTTTCTTGTTTATTTAAACAGATTTAAATATTAATAATCAGAATCCATAGCCAGGATAAACTGAGTGAAACTCTGCCAGTTTGCACCAATATGGAATGCAGTTATACTTGTCTGTCTTTGGCTTCTTTAAAATTACTATTTTGCAACTTGAAGTGATCCATATTTGCCGCAGCTGGAAAAATAGAACAACGAGGTACAGTAGGAACCTTTCAACATTTTTAGATGATATAATTTCACTTGACTTTACAATACACTGAAACAATTTCCTTTTTCTTTATGAGTACATTTGCAATTTTCTTTCAAAAAATTAACGAAGACTTCATTTAGACTGACTTGTGAGAAAATAAAAACGATGAAATCTTAATTACTAAACTACTAAATACAGCATTGACAACTGCTTTGCAGAATTGTAGCTCTGTATATTTGTTAATTGATTAATATTTGTTTAATGTTTTGAAATGACAAACGCCATGAAAGCAACTAAGAACAATTAGTCACCCTTTTGAAGACTTTAGTTTGAAAGAATTAGCTCAGATGGATTAGAGGGAAAATAATCTGACTAAGTAGATGCATTTAAAAGATGACAGATTTCATTTATTGTGAGGATAACAAGCAATTCCTGGTGTTAAAAGTAGACCTAAGGATTGCAGAAGAAAAATGAGGGATGGTGTTAAGGACACCGTGTGTGTAGCATTGCCTTTAGCATCTGCAAATGGGACAGCTACTGTATGGGTTTGGCATGGTTAGGGTTTGGTGTGCATGGAAGGGGGGATTCTGTGAGAAGCTGCCATGTCTGACAGAGCCAATGCCAGGTAGCTCCAGGATGGCCATGCCACTGGCCAAGGCTGAACCCATCAGTGATGGTGGTAATGCCTCAGGGATAACACAGTTAAGAAGGAGGGTGATAACCTGTCTCGGTTTTGAAAGACAGGTGTCTGCTAAGGAAGGCAGAGGCCCCCCTTGAAGTGGCAGATATAACCCCTTTTCCCTCCAAGTTATTATATTTTGAAATCAAGGGCCTTTAGGCAAAGATGTGGGAAATAGGAATAACAGTTCTTTACTCTATATATATATGTATATAACCAGTCAAACAAAACAACAACAACTATGGCAGTAACAGCAAACACAAACCCAGTCCCAGCCTTCTCGGCTGTCAGGCCCTTTCCCCTCGGGTGCAGTTCCGCTCGCAGCCGGCAGGGGCGCTGGCGGCTCCCGGTGAGCAGGGCAGGTGCGATGGTTCCCCCGCGGCTGCAGGGGGCGCTCCGGAGCGAGCTCGGGAAACCCGCGGCACTGGTGCCCTGGGATCCCGGGAAGGGATGGAACAAAGGCTTCACAAACCCCTGGGCAGTTGATCCCGGGCTCTCAGGAACAGCAGGCTGGAACGGCAGGGACGAACGCAAATCCCGGGTGGCAGACGAGATGTATCCAGATGGGAAAAACCCACGGAGGCCCAGGCAGGCAGGGCGAGCAGGGCTACAGCGCAGCGAAAACTCGAAGCAGCAGCGGGGCAGGGCAGCCACAGCTCGGTCCCCAGCTTTCTCTGCAGCTTCTCTCTCCGGACGCTCAGAGCGAACTACCCCCACACCCAGGTGCAGACAAAAGAGTAGCCAGGCCCGCCCCACTCCCCCTTTTGTCTTTCTTAAGTACAGCTATTTGTCCCCTAGCAACATGCATATGGGAGAAAATTCCTTTAACAGGAAAACCTAAGACTAAACTAAAACCCCAACATAACCCCTGAACAATGGCAGCTGTAGCTGGAGAGAAGAGTGAGAATATGTGAGAACAACAACCCTGCAGATCCCAAGGTCAGTGCAGAAGGAGGGACAGGAGGTGCTCCAGGCACTGGAGCAGAAATTCCCCCGAAGCCCCTGGTGCAGCCCATGGTGAGGCAGCTGTGTCCCTGCAGCCCATGGAGGCACATGGGGGAGCAGAGATCCACCTGCAGTCCGTGGAGAACCTGACAGTGAAGCAGGTGGGTGCCTGAAGGAAGCTGTGACTGTGGTAAGCCTGTGCTTGAGCAGGCTCCTGGCAGGACCAGAGGCCCCATAAAGAGAGGAACCCGCACTGGAGTAAATTTGCTGGCAGGACTTGTGGCCCTGTGGGGCACCAACACTGTAACAGGCTGTTCCTGCAGGACTGCACTCCATGGAAAGGGACCCACACCAGCGCACTTCATGACCTGCAGCCTGTGTCACATTGGAGATGTTCATAGAGGACTGTCTCCCATAGCAGCAACCCCATGCTGGAGCAGGAGAAGAGTGTGAGAGTCCTTCCCCCAAGGAAGATGGAGCGACAAAGTGCAGTGAACTGATCATGGACCCAATTTCCCCTCCCCTTGTGTCGTTGGAGGGGAGGAGGAAGAGAATTTGGGAGCGAGGTTGAATCTGGGAAGATGTCTTATTTCTCATTATCCTACTCTGATTTGATTGGTAATAAATTAAATAATTTTTTCCCCAAGTGGAGTCTATTGTTCTCGTGACAGTCACTGGTGATTGATCTCTCCCTGCCCTTATCTCGACCCACAAGCCTTTCATATTTTCATATTTTCTCTTCCCCACTCTGCCAATGAGGGGAGCAAAGGAGCCGCTTTGCTGGGCATCTGGAGTCCAGCCAGGGTCAACACCTACATTTCCCTATGATGTGTCATGACAACAACAATGTGGTCATGCAGCTTTTTGACTGTGCCTTCACATGTCACATCAGCAATTTCTTTCACTAATCTTGTACTCTCTATTCTTTCATTAGTCATGCTTCTGTGAGTTTTGATCCCTACCTCTACTTATTCACCAGCTCAGAGCAATCACTGACATTTGGTGTATCTAAGAATAAAATCCAACACCTTTGAATTTAATCTCCTACATTCTATAGCCCAGAGAGTTTCCCATGGCTTGCTGCAGTCACATGTTATAGCTGAACTGGATTCCCTTCTTCCTTTCTGAAGATGTGATAAAGAGTATGTCTGTATTCTGTCCTATTCTCAACAGAATACTTACCTAGTCTTATCAGCCTTGTCTTCAAAAAGAAAAAAAAATTGAGACAGACTGCATTTATCCTATCCCAGTACCAAATAAAATAATAAATAGGTGTATTTTCTTGTGAGTGTTAATCTGGAGTTTCTCCAAATTCATTGTGAAAAGGATATGAGAGAAATGGCATTTTCTGGATGTTATCTTGGGTAGACAGTGTTACAGTAGGGAACGATAAAATCTGAAACTATATCTGTATTTAAGTGTAAACCCTTCTTCTTTGTTAGAGAGAAAAGAGAGATATGTATGAGGAATTGAAGAGAAAAAGACAGACCTTCCAAATACCCAAGACAATCACCGTGATTTTGGTTTATCTCCTTGTTTACTGAAACTGACTTATTAATATTTAAAATGTCCTTATAATGTCTGCAAGCAGTTCACTAGAGTTTTAAATAATGTATATGGTGTTTGGCTAGAGCCATATCCCATATTTTTATTTGATGAATCTAGATTATATTTCCTTCATGGTGAGACCATGGCTTGAAAGTGCTGTATTGACTGACCAGAGAAAAAGGAATTAAATAATGCTCACCATCCTAAAGAATGTGAAATTACAGATGGTGTCTTGCATCTTACTGCTTGTAATCTCCCAGGTGATGGGATTCAGTGCTTTCACAAAAGTTTTAATCATCCTTGCCAAAATTAGAAATTTATTTCCTTTTGGGGAAAAAACTTTAAATTAAGACCTCAGAATATTCATTCTTCTGGGCAACCCCTAGGAGTCACTATACACTAAATGCTGCATTACAAACAGTATCAACCTGCAAATCTTTTTTAGGATCAAATGCAAATCCATCCAGTTCTGCGACTAGACCCTGGTACATGAGGTTGATAACCTGACCGCTGTCTGGTGAGTCTAAAATTGGACAAAGGGTTTGTCTCACAAGAACATGCTACCACGCACAAAGGTTATCACAGCTAATTAAAACATTTTTTAGAACCACTTTATATTTGAAAATTAGAATTATTTGAGAGCTAGGTAGATACTGCTAAACTATCACACATCCATGACTAGGAGGATTTTGTATTAAGTGCTTCTGAGCAAGTCCTACGTCACAGGGAAAACAATATAGTAACATCTACTTGAATTATTTTTGGAAACCTGAAACTTGGATTTTAACAGTTACTTTTCTTGATTTTGTTTCTTCTAGCAAAGGTGTCATCACTGGCTGACACATTGCTGACGTTTCTAACTCAGCATCAGCCTGCAAGTTCTGCTTTTATCCAGCACAGACAGCTGACCTTCCCTTTTCTCAGCACAGCCTGTCCATTTTGAGATGTCTAGAGACAAAGCTGATAGCGAGAGGCAATCTCACTTAACTGAAATCACCTCATGGTAATAACTGTCCCACCAAAACAGCCCTTGAAGTTGTCTCAGATTTGAGAATCTTTTAATTTGTTTTATTAATCTTCATCAGAATAAACGGAAAATATCTGGCAACACCTTTCTTTTCCTGTTGCATTAAGTTGGTCTGATGTATCTCTCATTGAATTGCTATAACATCAGATCATACAAACAATACACGTCAGTGACTGCCAGTAACTGCTGCAGCACAGAGTGCCCCACAGAAAAATGAGATATGCTCTCATGAAACAGTAGAAGCTAATAATTTACTACTGCTCTTCAGTGGGCAACAATGGTGCAAAGGAAACAAGGAAAACAGGAGAACAAAGAAAAAATTATTTACTAGAGCCAGTTCTACTTCTAGGTACTTGTGCTAATGTCACAGTTTATTTGCCTTGCTGTAGTTAGTACCTTGCTGTCAAACTAGCTGCCTTGTGTATGACTTTGTGCAGTCATGTACACATGTGCTTCATGGATGGAAAATGCTGCCTTCTCTGATGCTGTAGAATAATTTACAGCAGCTCTTGGGAGAAATCAATTGGCAGGCCAAATTTGGGGATCACCAGTGATGAACTTGCATCACTTTTCAACTTACTGAGAGGAGACTGCAACATTAAATCTCCCAGAACCCTTACCCCTGAGGCTCAATAAGCCCTTGAGAGAGTCACTGAGGCCTTTCAGCAAAGACAGGCACATCGCTGTGTGACATCACAGCCATTTCTTCTTGCATTATTGGGAGAAAAAATGCAATTGTATGGTCTCATGTTTCAATGGGATATCTCACAGAAAGATCCTTTGCTGATAATCGAATGAGGTTTTTTACCCTACAGATCTCCAAAAACAATTTTCACAACACTTGAAATGATATCTCAGATCATAGTCAGAGCCAGATCAAGGTTGCTGTCAATGGCAGGCAAAGATTTTGCAATAATTTATCTGCCATTGAAAAAAGAATGTTTTGATCGGGCATTGCAAAAATCAGAACAGTTGCAAATTGCATTACTAGATTATTCAGGTGATTGTTAAATTCACTCTCCAAAGCATAAGCTGCTGCAGACAAAATTAAGTTTCAGGGAAAAACCCATGCTAAGTGAAGTGCCTTTAGATGCAATAACATTATTTATGGATGGTTCAGGAAAAGTACATAAATCAGTGATAACATGGCAAAACCCAATAACAAAAACATGGGAATCAGACATTAAGATAGTAGAAGGTTCTCCTCAGATTGTGGAATTGGGAGCAGTAGTTAGAGGATTTCAATTATTTCAGGAACCTCTCAATCCAATAACAGATTCAGTTATGTAGCTAATGTGGTCAAAAGAATAGAAGGATCACTTAAAAAATGTCGATAATGATGATCTGTATCATTATCTTGCTTGCATGCATGCAGCAGGTTATATAAAACAGAAAAAACAAATACTTTATCTCTCACATCAGAGCACATTCTTCACTTCCAGGATTCTTGGTGGAAGGAAATGCAGAAGCAGATAAATTAACAATGCCCATTTCAAACATCTTGCCAAACATTTTTGAACAGGCAAAACTGAATCATGCATTTTTTTCTTCAAAATGCACAAGCACTTAGGCGAACATTTCAGATTAGCAAAGATCAGGCACAAGCAATCATAAGTGCTTGTCCTGATTGTCAGCTCATGCAACCTCCTGTATCCACAGGAGCAGTCAGTCCAAGAGGATTGCAAAATCTGCAATTATGGCAAGCTGATACCACAAAATATCCATCTTTTGGAAAACTAAAAAATATTCATGTATCAGTAGACACCTTTTCAGGTGCAGTCTTTGCCTCCTTGCACACAGGAGAAACAGCAAAACATGCACATCAGCATTTCCTGCAAGCATTGGCATCATTAGGTGTGCCTCAAGAAATAAAAAAAGACAATGATCCAGCTTACATAGCAAAAGAGCTACATAAATTCTTAATGAATTGGGGTGTGCGTCACTCCTTCGGTATTCCTCATTCTCCCACAGGGCAAGCAGTCATTGAAAGAATACACCACACTTTAAAATCCCTTTTGGATAAACAAAAAAAGGGGGAGGAAGAGGCTACGCCTCAAATGCACTTGAATAAAGTGCTATACATTTTAAATTTTTAAACAGCTCTTTTGCAGAACCAGATCCGCCAATACTTAGACATTTTTCCAACACCACACAAGCAAAGTTAAAGGAAAACCCTTCAGTTTTGATCAGAAATCCAGAGACAGGGAAAATCGAAGGCCCATTCCCACTAATAACCTGGGGCAGAGGGTATGCTTGTGTCTCTACAGGTGCTGGTCTAAAGTGGATTCCTTCAAAAAACATGAAGCCCTACAAACCACAGGAATATGTAAACGCCTCCGGAAGCAGAGAAGCAAGCAGGCGACGTGAACTGCAGAAAGGCCACAGCTGATGATAAACATATTTTCTCCCACATACAGAAGCTGTGAACTTTGGGTTTTGTGCCAGTATAATTGTGTGGGAACTGTTGGTATCGTAAAGCCTTGTTGACAAATGCGTGGTGTAGTTCAGAATTACATATGAAGCGTAAGGCCACTGAAATTTTAATTATATCAGGTCATGAGGAAGGAAATAGTCCTCGTCGCCATAGTAATTGGAGAGAACTTAAGAGAGAATTTAAAGAGGTCCAAATTTGCAGAATTGAATGCAAACGAAAGAACTTTCATGCCTTATGATTGGCTTGTCTCAGAACGAGATTGAGAAAAGAAACCAAAGAAAAGTATGAAACTAAATCAGATATCATACTTGTGCCTTATTATTTCATTGTTTGGCTTAAGCAATGAGATGCTGCCTGTGAGTCAACCAAAAACCAATGTTTGAGTGACCTTAGCCGATGCCTCAGGCTTGGATACCATTTGTCTGACATTCAAGTCCAAAAAAGCCATTCTCAACCTGCTTGGTCAGTTTACCAGTAGACAATTGGCCAACACCAAAAAAATGTCTCTTCAGATCTTTCATGATTCCTCAAGAATCATAGAGGAATGGGGTGTCTGGACTAAATTTCTCCCTGAGACACCCTATCTTGCTCATTCCATCAAACCCTAAAGCTCAGTAAAAATGGATTTTTGTATAATATTTGATTCTCCTGAGTCAAAACAGAGTAAAAACAAAATCACAGATGTCACTCCAAGTCATGCATTGTATGCAAATGCGACATCTTGGTGCAATTTCACTTCAGTCTTGTACACAGCACCCAGCCATGTTCCTTTACAATTACCACAAGGAGACCTTTTCATTTGTGGAGATAGAGTTTGGCCTGCCATTCCATCAAACCCTAAAGGTGGACCATGTAGCATTGGGAGACTTACTTTACTAACACCTAACGTAAAAATGATAAAAGAACATAAGCATGGAGAAAAAAGATTTGTCGATCAATATACACCTGATTGTAATAATAATTTTAAAGCTTGGAATTTTGGAAGAAGGTTTTCTGCAGCTCTCTTTGTACCTCAAGTTACTGCAGCAGCAGCCTTGAAACAATTGGATCAATTAGGCTGTTGGCTAAGTAAGAACTCTCATGCCATTTCGCGCTGAGCAATTTGTTAACAGATGTTCAAAGTGTAAGACATGCAGCTCTGCAAAACAGAGCAGCAATAGATTTCCTTTTGTTAGTGCACAGACATGGATGCAAGGACTTTGATGGAATGTGTTGCATGAACCCTTCTGACCATTAGATATCAATACACAAGAGCATTCAACAGTTAGAAGAAGGTCTCACCAAACTCGAAGTTGTAAGAGGATCATGGTTGGATGATCTGTTTGATTGGTTAAGCCTCACTCCACTGTGGAGAGAGCTTTTGAAATTGGGTATGTATGTTTTGATTATCATTATAGTCATCATGGTGCTTGTACCTTGTCTACTGTTGGGGAAGATGAAACAGGAAAGCCTTATAAATATGATTGCCTGACAAAAGATTTTGGGAATATGAAAACTATAAGCGACATCGAAATGAAAGCCACCCTTGAGATACCAAGTCTTAGTTACTGAACAACTGGAAAACAATGGTATGGCCGACTGAAGGTAATCCCCTCTTGATTGAACAATACCCTCTGCTTGCAGGCAGGTCCAAGGGTCAGAGCAGACCCTACTAGCTCAGCAGAAGGGGTCCAAAGAGTAGTTTTTAGAAGTTAAGATGTAACACTCTATGGTAATATAAGAACTCTTATAGGCTGTATGTAAATGCTATAGGATTTGTATCTTGTATTAGATTGGTTAGTGACAATTAGAATATTCAGTACAGAAGATGATTTATTGTATTGTAACCAGGACTTTAGACACACTCTTACTACTTCTTCATTCTCATTCCTCTCTCGCTCTCTCTCTCTCTCTTTACTTACCCGCTTACTCTCTTGCTCTCCTGGGCCTGCTCCGAGCTGAGTCTGGCAGCTCTAAGCAGTGCCCCTATACCCACGCCCTTTGCAATAAACCGCATGTTCCAAGATCTGACTTCAGAGATCTCTTGTCTCCGTCCGTCCCGACCGTCCGAACACACCAAGCTCCCGCAGTCTACTTCAGTGTATCTGACAATGGTTTAACAAAGCAGTTAAAGCAGTGTTCATGGTTCAAACAGGAGGCGCAGATGTTGGAACCCTGAGTTCTGAGAATTTCAGCCTTTCAGTGCTGACAGGCAATGATCTTCAAAGGCATACTGCATTTGACCTGAGGCCTTGGGAAAGGCTTCCCAAATTGTGTGATAACAATGAGATTGTTGCTGTGATTGTTGCTGTGTAATTAAAGTTATATCACTGGGTGGAATATGTAGAGATGTATAAAGTTTAGGTTTCTGGGATATATGTAACAAGATGGAGGATTTTGGGTGTGGATTAGTTCTTCTTCTTTCCTCCTTCTTCTTCACAAATCTGGGAAGTTTGGTATTGGTTCAAGAAACCCACAGTGCAGAACATGAATGTTTAGTTACTGTATTTTAAGTAAAAATAAATTCGTTGGCATTCCATAATTGGATAGATTGGACTTTAAAAGGTCTTGGAAGTTAGAACTCAGGGTCATTTTCACCTTGTTAACTCAGAGGCACATTCTGTGCAGCTATATTATAGATAAGAAATAAACATTTGAGTCCAAAGATAAACCTCGTGTCTCCTGCGTTTCAATCTGAACTCTGAGTAAAAGAACTCATGAAACAGAGGCAAAGAAGAAAAGAAACGAAACAGAGAAAATTAATAGATTTTGAAACACTATTAGCAATTCTACAACAGCAGTTATCAAGTAAAACTGATCTTTTTTCCCTTTCCTTGAAAGTCTGTTATACCTGAAGAAACTGAACAAGGGTCACCTGATACTTTAAGAGGACTGTTGAAGACAGCTTAAGAGTGAGAGAGTTGACATATACACATAGGAACAGACACCTGAAATAAAAGTGTGTATTACTGTTTTGTTCATCAGAGAATAAGATGAATATTTCAGGTAAAAAAAAAAATTGAAAGAAATTTCCCGTTTTTATTAAGATTGATATTTTCATGTAAGAATTTTCTCATTGCTAAATATACTTAAAGAAATTAATATTTTTAAACTGCACAAAACCCTCCAAAACTGGGTCAAAATATATATGAACAGGCAGATGTACTACCCAAATGGAAAGGTTTTTGCTCAGTTTTCAATCTAGAACAAGAACTCCTAGAGGAGAAAGAAGTAGCATATAACAAGTGTCATCAAAATGGGAAATCTTATTCTAACATCAGATCAGATAGATGTGGCACTTAGAGACATGGTTTAGTGGTTGACTTGGCAGTATAGTTTAGCAGTTGGATGCAATGATCTCAAAGGTATTTTCCAACCTAAATGATTCTATGATTTTAGTAAAAATAAAATGTTTCATCCCTCTGTGATTGTCTGTTGGAGGACTAGAGCTAATGGGATGCTTTGCATGCTCAGTTTGCAGTATTAATGCAGTGTAGCAGCTGTAATATGTGAGGTGGTCTGGGACTGCACCTGCCACCTGCAGTGGGCCAAGAAACACATTTTGAAACAAGCATTGTTAAAGTTAACTGCTGGAACTGCATTGCAGACTGGTGACCCAGATGCATGGAGACTTCTCCATATAAGTACAGACAGATCTGGCATGGAACTACTCTTTCTTAAGAGTTATGATTTGAGAGAAAAGACCATGCTGAATTTGGAAGATGATGAAAAATGAAAGGGAAAATTCACTGGACAGGGAAAAGGGGAAGTAAAGGAGGACAAACTGGAGGCCAGTTGATATGTCCAGAATCAATTCTTTGCCTCACAGCTCCCTATTTGCTCTTTTACACTTGTCAGCCAAGCAGCGGAGTTCAGATTCCTGGATCCTGATTAATGTGGAGCTGAGAGAGGGACAGCCCATCTGGAAAAGCAGCACTTCAGGAGTGCCAGAGAAAAAGCTGTAAAACAGCTTGAGCAGCCTGGAGAGCTGTCTCACAGTGACCAACAATTTTAAGTGTAAAGCAGTTGAGCTCTGCAGAGCTGTGTGGTGCTGCCTGACACCTCACAGAACTATACCACAACCTGTAAAGAAGAAGCAGGAGATGATCCATCAAAAGAGTGAGAACAAAACATGTGTTGCCACTGATGATTCTTAATGCTGGAAGTGCACTTTGGCATGCTGTGCTGCACTGCAGAGCAGCAGCTCATTGCCAAGAACCAGGAATGTGGGCACACCTGCAATGTTGTGCACAGATATGAGGTCAGACCAGAAAACCATCAGATATGCCTTCCAGCATGTAAGATCTGACAACAGGAGTGTCTGGGCAGCTAAGGTACACCAACCTGAAAGTGATCTAAAAGGAGACAGAGAATATTCTTTTACTAGTCAGAATGAGTATGCAGAAAAAAACCCACAAATTTATGGAGTAAAGGTGAAAGGGTGACCAACATTGACAAATAAAATGATGTTCTATCTGAACATCTAAGGAAGATGCTATCAGAAACTCATAGAAGAGATGACACACAACTTGAAGAATGATGGCTCATTAAGAAAAGAGAATAATTGTGAGTTGAGGTGTAAGATACTGAAGAGCACAGTGATGACCACCATCTCCTTCAAAAAGAATGTAAGTGGCTCAAACACTGTGTGCTCATGTTTTTAAACTGATCACCTTTGTAGGATGTAGAAATCACACTCTTAAACTGCCAACTAATTAATATACTGATTAGGAAGCAGAAAGTAAAAAATAATTAAAAAAAAAAAAGTAGTCCTTCAACTGGAGGAGCTTACATTGTGAAAGTTGGCCAGCTGGAAAGCCATGGTAACCCATGGATGAGCTAACTGTAGGCATACAAGGTTTAGCCTTCCGGTTAAAGAACTAAATCGGCAGCAAGCATCTGGAGATGTATTGTTCCTATCCAAGGCATAGTCTTAAAGAGCAATCTGTTATTCCCCAAGGGTTATGAACAGAAAGAAGATCCAGAGACACCACAGATGGAAAAGCAGATTGCTCGGGGTGTACAAAAGCCATTATACTCTTGCAGCATACAGTCAATCTGCCTGCAGATGGGTAAGGCCCTGGAGAAAAGGTATGTTAAACTATCCCTTTCATGGAGCTCACAGTTCATTAATCTGTGACTTGGTTGCATCTTAGTTGAGGTCATGAGAGGAAAACATGAGCAGAAGCTCATTGTGTTGGGGGATACAAAGACAATTCCCTGCTTCAAGAAGCAGGAGTACTGTTGTTTCAGGAGTACTGTAAACTTAGGTTGAACACACTTTGTGGGCTAGCAAAAGATAGACAGATTCTGAAGAGCCTTTATCAGGATAGTAATAATACCTTTGGGTATGAGTAGTTTTTTAAATAAGGATTAATGAAGGAACAATATGTTGACTATTCCAGAATTAATTAATTTCTCTAGGAAAAAATACTGAGAAAACTGACCACAAAAATGCAATTAGTCCAATAGATGTGAAGCTCAGTACAGACAAGCTTACTTTTATTTGTCATTACTGGAATTGTTAAGGTGAGCTAGTTTTACTTCATTTTAAATTTCAGATAATAAATATAGCTTGCGAAAAATAAACCTTAATATCTGAAATTTACTTGGACCAGATTTCATTAAGATTTTAATCTTGGCATGTTTTTAGAAGATGTTTTGAAAAAGTTCCTGTTGCATATCCAAAATGCACAAGTATTCAAGGCTTCCAAGAGACTTAAAGAAAAACCTTTACTCTTAAAAGGTCAGATCATATTGAAAATTAATGTAACATTTTATAAGTCAAAATATTATGTTAAAAGTCCTTTGGAATCATTAGAGGAGGCAAAATTGTTCTACAGTGGTCACAAAGAAAAGAAACACTTCATTTGTGTGGAACCAGAGTTCAGATGGACCCCAAAGCCAAAACTGAACATATGTATTTAAAACTCCTCAGGATCGTTTGTACATTTTTTCCCCCCAAATAGCTTAACACCACAGCAAATGAAGCTTGGGTCAATGAGCTATCTACTTGCCTCCTTTGAATGTTAACAGTCTTCCGAACTCTGTAATTTTTAAAATGTAATAAAAGATTCAAGATTTAATAAAAATTAACATTAGTGAGCCAGAAAACTCCACATTTAGCTCATTTAGTAATCCTGTTTGTAATTTAGTCAAACCTGCAGTTTTAAAAAAAGTTTATACCTAGTAGATGTTGCTTAATATCTTTCACAGTTACTAATGGTCTGGAAAGTGCTTCGTCATGCTTGTGTGTAGTAATCAATCATCCTGTTATTTCTTAAATACTGAAAAAAGAATTATTGAACACCTGTGGCTTTTCTGCTTTATTTTAAGCAATCTATGTGTATCTACTAATGAACTGAAACTATTCTTCATTTTTATAATTTAATAAAAAATAGCAGCAATTCCTCTTATTGTCATTACCTCTATTAGCCATGGATTTCTTTCTTTGTTTGCTTATTGTGGAAAGATGGCTGTGGGTAAAATTAGAGGAAACAGAGAAGTTATATTCACATCCTAACAGAAGTTATAATGGTACAGAAGTTATAGGGTAAATTACATTCCTGATGGAATGCATGCTGGAAACCTATTCCATGATGATTCTGCACACCCACAATCTGCAGCCATAGCAACTGCTAAGGGGGATGGAACTGAGGGTGGAGCAGAGTGGAGACACCACAACCAGGCTCTGCTGAAATCCTTGCAGGGAGGGGAACTCGATGGTACTTTGCAGCTGGAAAACTGCATAGCACCTGTGAGCCAGGGGAGCTCGTAACTGTGGTGAAATCACTCTCCTCAGATGAACTTGGTTCATTATAACCTAATTGTAATATTAACAAATCCCTCCAACCCAAAAGTACAACCTCTGAGGTACAGCCACCCCTCACTGGGCTGTGCTCTAGATTTTATTGACTGTATCTTTAAATGCGATGCAAGAGAATTTTACACCAATCTTTAACAAAGTTATGTATGACTAGAATCACACAAGCTCCAGCTAAACACAAATAAATAGTATAAAAGTAGAGAATGGGGAAAATTTAGGGAATTTAGCCTGTCTTCTCCCCTGTAGGGACACCTATTGGATAAGAACCACACTCTGTGTGTGCTGAATGCTTTTATTGGGGATTACAGTTTGTCTGTGTGTTGTTTTGAATATGTTTTTGCAGTCAGATACTATCAACAACAGTCTTTGAACCTTAACCTGTCATAATTTTACATTAATAAAGAGTGTTATTCCAGAAACTGTTAGTGTGAGTCCTCCATGGTGCTGGCAGTCACTGGCAGCAAGGAACATAAATAAAGAGCAAGACCCATTCAGGGGTCATAAAGTGGAAAGACCCTCTAAAGAATCTCCCTTACGCTGTTGGGATGTGTCCCTGAAAAAGTCAGTGGGAAAAAAAAAAGCAGGACTATTCAGTGAAGGGTCCCCCTAATGGGACACTGACAGACTGGTCAGGCACAAGGGTCTTGGCTTTCCTGGTGTGCTGACAGACAAATCAAACACTACAGATCCAGGAAATCTCCCCACAGTAAGAGTCAGGGTCTCCACTTTACACATGACTCTTATCTTCCCTTATCAAAATATTAAAATCCTTAACTTTTAATTTATATACGTTTTTGAACACATCTCTTCCTCTTTCTTTCATAAAATACTATGATTTCTTATTGTTGCTTTTGCTTAGTGAAATTTAATCTAATGTAATCCTCTCTCCTGATTATGGAATTTTAGCTGTGAAGACATGCAATGAACTCTTCCTAAAAACCTGAAAATTCCTAACTTTTTATCTTCTTCATGGTTAAATTATCTCAAGATTTAGGAAATTTTCCATTTGCAAGCAATGAACACATATTTACAGATGATTAGGATGTTTCTTTGTTTGACCATTTTAAACACAAGTAGGTCAGGATTACTTGTTCCTAGGTAATACTGAAATGACCTGCCAAGCAATTAAAGTACCTTGACCTCTCATAATGAGATCCTGAGAAGAGATTTGGTGGCAGAATGAGCCAAATTCAGTTCCCAGTCAATATAGAAAAAAAATGTATAATAAACCTGCAGATAACTTACTTTTGTCTGTACATCTGCACAATTTCTGGGCAGAAAAAAAGTAATGGATTTCAACAGAGAAGTCAAATCTTTGTATTTCTCTCTTTTTTTCCTCAATAAATACTATTCTGTAATCTCAGAATCATATTCTGCAATGAGCGGTTATGAATTTTATTATTAAAAATTACACCTATAACCCTATAAACATAACTGCAAAACGAGTGTTCTCATTACAAGGTCAAAAGTTTCATCTTTTACTAAAGGAAAATACGTCACTTAAGAAAATCATAATAGTGATGGTTTACCCTATACAGTCTTGAGGTAACTCCATCATGGACTGCCTGATAGTTCCCAGCAGATTATTAAGGTTATTAAAATGTATTTGGATTAGCATATATTATGGACTACATCATGCTACATCAAATGGATATTTTAGATGTATATAAATATACATATAAAAATAATATAGGTAGGTGAAGTGTGTAACACCTCAAAAACCTTAGATACAAAGAACAAGTGATGCAATCTCTCTGTGCTTCATTTCCTGCAATGATTTTCTTTTCCAGTTTGAGTTGTTTATTTAGATGAAAAACTCTTCAGGGCAGAGGCTGTCTCCTGTGTTCGTGCACTCCCAAGCATAATGGACCTTGATTTTCTGTATCTCTAGGCTCTGTGATAATACTAATAATTAACTAATTCACTTGATTTGCAATAGGAATGGTTTTGAGCTATATAACATGGTTTCTGTTTAAATTAGTTTCTTGTACTGAAATAATCATCAAAACAGATTACTTCTTTCCTATGTGCCAAAGTTTGGGATAGTTAGATGCCAAGTGTTCAGCAAAACTAAGATCTGATTTTTACAACAGATTAATTGCAGGGAGACAATATATCAGAAGTGTTCTAAGGCAACTTTAGATTATTTTACAAATAACCCCACAGTATTTGTAAAGCTTTTTTAAGAGGAGCTACTATACTTTCCTTACATTAGTAAGGCATTGCCAAGTATTTGTGTACAAATTTTGGTTTTTAAATTTCACTTAATAACTAGGATGACTTTTCAATATAAAGTGTAATTTTTAAGTCCAAAAGGTGGTTGTTTTTTTTTTATTTTCCACTTTATTAGTCATTATTTCCTTTCATCTAAGATATGCAAAGTAATGACTTTTCAGAAAAAGAGCGGCACCCCTGACTTAAGAATGATATTTGCAAATCTGAGAATAGTTCTTAGATAAAGTAATAAGTTTTAATGGTGTAATCATGTATTCCCTTGGCCTGGCACATAGATCTTCTCAGATGGGTTCTGAAGCTTAATAGAGTCTTACTTTGTTACTTTGTTGCAGCACTTAGCTTCCCCTACTCATAATAAAGGTCTAAGACTGTGAATAAAGCTCCAAATATGAAAAATTTGCTCTTCTGAAAGTTACTTAGGCATATGAATATATAGGTCAACAGTAACAGAACTGTTGCCAGAGTAAGGATGGATCAGCATATGGAATTGTTCCACTGTTGGCTCAGAACTACACTGAGAGAGTTCAAGTGCAAATGACTAAAAGCATATCTATTTCTTTCAGAACATCTGACCATATCACTTCGTCCAACAGCAAAATTTCAGAAAACATTTTTGGTCAGATTGTGTCATTAACAGATTATGAATTCTTGCAAGTTTTACTGAACTGGTTGGGTCAGAGATAACACAGAACTGTAGCAACAGTTCCAGACAACTGATTGACAGAGCCCTTTATTGTGCTGCTGATTTCAGGGGGTGAAAGGGAAGATGCTACGCAGATGACACCCGCTGTCTCTGTTTTTTCCTACTGAATATTATTACAGGTAATATAAATATTTCTTTTAATATTTCTTTCCCAGCCAAGTAGTTGTTGTAATTTCCTTTAGGTGGTGATAAGAAGAAGAGAGAGTAGATGGGTTCAGGGAACAATCTCCCTTTTAAAATATGACCCTCCCCATAGATAATCTGCCTTTGCAGTATAGATGGAGAAATACAGAGTTGTAAAGTCTGAAATATTTTACCAGTCACACAGAAGGCTCACTTTCCAAGTATTTTTACAAGGATATTATTATAGCTAGTCACCTCATTGCAAACTTAATTACTTGAACAGAAATCATTTCTGTTTTGTCCCTTTCTAGAGGTATACAGCTTCTGCAACATCTGCGCACACAATAATGTATTTAGAGAGTGCTCATACATTTTGATCAAGGCTTTATTAAAACTGCTGGAATAATAGATGCCTCTGTACAAAAATTCCATCTAAATCCTAGCTTATGAAGTCCTTCTGTAGCAATGTAATAGCTGCCAGTATGGGAAATGCCACAGCTGGAGGTGAATCAGCACCAGCCTGCAGCATGTATACAGACCTGCCAATCACTCATAGAGACAAGACAAAATGCAGTAAAAAAACCAACCCAAAATGCTTTAAGGGGAATCAATGCAACATCCATACTTTACGAATTAGGTTTTGATTAGGATCTGGAGTAATGATTCATAGCATCTTGGCAGGAGTCCTCCAGGTGATGCAGTATGCTCCCTGCACATGACTGAGAACAAGAACTGCTTTAATAAATCTCCCAGATTCTGAAATGGTTTTGATAGTGATATGGCAGTTTTGACCATGCTATGTATGAAGACTGAAATATCAACCTGGATTATTTTGTAATAGTCTTAGAATACTACTAATAAAAAGGCAAAAGAGTGCCTTCAAAATATACTGACATTATTTCTGGCAACAAATGAATTTTCATTATAGAAATCTATAGTATTTCTTAATTATTAGTAAGAAAGTTAAATCAAACCATATTCCTTTCAAGTCCAACAGGTGTTTGGATTTGGGTCACATCCCAGTATTAAACCTTGGGGGACACCCCTTGTGCCAGGCTCCAAATAGGCCCTGTGACACTGATTACAACCCTTTAGGATCTGCCATTCAGCCAGCTCTCAATCCACCTCACTGTCTACTTATCCCATCCACACTTTCTGAGTTTGCCTACGATGTTGTTGTGTGAGACAGTGTTGAAAAGGTTGCTGAAGCCAAGGTAGATGATGTCCACTTCTCTCCCTTCATCACAAATGGCAATCAGGTTGGACAATGAGGATTCACCTTTAGTAAATCCATGGTGATTACTCCTGATCACCTTTTTGTCATCCATGTGGCTAGAGATGGCCTCCAGATTGATTCATCACATTCTTAACTGATGTTAAGAATCTGGATTCTTCTTCAAATATTGGATAGAAACTGATAGGTGTAAATGATTAACAAGTGATGCGAATTACACTAATTTTTCAAACCTACTGTATTATTCTATATTATTTTGTGTCATTTTTAAGGCTGCAATGCTGGCAAAAAGCAGAAGATTAGAACTCAAATTAACATTCTTGTGTTATATTTAATGTTCTGATCCTTCCCAAGGGTGTTTTCCCTCTGAAATAAAACACAATATGTAACAATAGTTGACTTCACTCACAGTTTTCAAATTGCTTTGAAACTGGGGGTTTTCTTGGGATTATTTGAATCTAGAAGTATTTAAGCACATAATTCTGCAGATGCAGACTTACTGGAGGCAGGGGAGGAAGAGCTGGACAGGACAGGGATATTGACTTCCCCCGCAAGACCAAGTCCAAGCTGGTCCAAGCTGCGTTGCCGTGTCACCATGTGTTGCATTCCCATCCCTACGGTTGTGAAGGTCACTAGTAATTGGCCAGTAGGGGGACAAACAAATCAAAAAGTTCATGCTATTACACACTCACATGAGTTGCTGAATCGGGAACTTCAGCAACAAACTGAGCAAAACAAGCTTGTGGGAATGTGGGAAGCCAGAAATCAATGAACCTTGACTATGGGTCATAAATATTTTTGTAGTTAGTATAATAGTACCTTGCAATAAAGCACTAGGCTGTGGTATTTTTTACTTTACTACCATGTGCTGCCACCTGCGAGACATCACTACATTTATCCTAACCAGCTGGACATTTCTGCAGCTGCTGAACACAGACCTGCTTCTCAAGTCAAGGACTGCTTCCTTTTGCAGGTGCATTGACAAGACTGTGAAATCTCAGAGGATGCAGAAAAAGGATTTTTTGCAGGTTACTGGTCTTTAAATAAGCACAACTGTTTCCTCAAGTGTATTTAAAAGGTCAGTGTCAAGTCAAAAACTGAGTCAGATTCTCTACTTTTCTATACTGATGCATTCACAGTCTTAATTTCACATACCTCTTCTTCGATCTAGGAAGGCTGAAAACC
>NW_008240221.1:6820073-6849773 GCF_000691975.1 Corvus brachyrhynchos
GATCATTTTTCATCCTATTGTGATTTTTCTTCCATTTGCTTTCTTCCTCTCTTTATCAGTGAAATAAGAACCAAAAAATTATTACTACCAAACAGAGAAAGTGACTGTTTCATTTCAAGTACACACAGGCCACTATTTGCAGACATTGATTTGCCTTCTGAGAAAGCTTCATGACAGCTATGAAAAAAACTTCCTGCCACTATTCCATTTTTCATGCCCTTTCTGCCTTGCACTCTATGGGAAGAAGGAAGAGAAATGGGAAGTCTTGTCCAAGTTTCTGTAACATTTTGAATTATGATGAGATGGCAACTATGGAGCTCTCCTAAAATGTTTTCAACACTGTACCACAGCAGGTATACCTTGGAAGGGACCTAAGGATAAGTCCATTCCTTCCTGTCACTATTCCATTTTTCATGCCCTTTGTGCCTTGCACTCTATGGGAAGAAGGAAGAGAAATGGGAAGTCTTGTCCAAGTTTCTGTAACATTTTGAATTATGATGAGATGGCAACTATGGAGCTCTCCTAAAATGTTTTCAACACTGTACCACAGCAGGTATACCTTGGAAGGGACCTAAGGATAAGTCCATTCTGGAGAAGATACACCTCAAAATACCAACAATTCATGTTGCAGCACCTTGAAGCATCAGTGGCTGTGCTTGAGACCAGCCCAAGGCAGGTCAGGTATAACACTGGAGAGACTGCGCTTTATAGATAAAGCTTCACCTAAGGACGAGAACAAGGGCAAGGGGAGCAGTTCATCACAATGTTAAACTTGTTGGTCTGGTTCAAAGGGACCAGCAGTTGAGGTTTTAATTTAAATTGTTGTAATCCATGCTTTGAGTTGCATGTTACTGGAATTTCTGTAGCAGGAACCACCTGAACCAGGGGGGGACGAGCCTTACAAGAAGTAAGTGCAGCAGAAATGCCACCTGAGATGGCTTTGGTAAAACATTAAGCATGTATTTCTCTTCAGTCACAGAAATAGGTGTAAAATGTCTGCATGATACCTCTCAGGTGTTCAGATATTATGCATGGGCTTAGTGATTCCCAGACTAGAGTTCTCAGGAGAGAATGTTTTGGTCTGAAGTGTCACAGTCTCAATGAACAGTTTGATGTGCCTAGTGACTGAGAAAAACAGCATTTTGTCATGGTTTTGCACAATGGACTGAACAGAATTTTCAACACTATGTGCTTCCTTGTTTTGGTTGGCATTGGGCAGGGGCTATAATTTAAAGACATCCCAGCCAAATTTACCACTAAAAAACTACTCAATATTCTCCTACTTACCTGAACTTCATTGATTACAGAAAATCCTTGTCTCTCCTTCTAGCACAATGCTCTAGTACTTCTAAAACAGTCTTTGTAATCTCTGCCCCTTGCTCATATCTGAGGTTGACAAACTCACAGCAGGCCAATTCAGAATAGCAGGAGGAGCTGAAGTCTCTGCTGTTTATCCCTGAAGCTACTGTGATTCTGGGAGTTTTCTGACATCTGTGAGACCAGAGGGAGCCTTTTCCAACCTCAGTTGACCCAGCACCCCGTAGCACATAATAGCCCTCCATAGTATCCATACTGAAATATGCCTTTTAGGAAGAAAATTACCATTGCAAAATTGCTGGCAATTTGGAGACTTTTAAGCGGAACACCAATTCCACCAGGCTGAATTTCAGTCTTTGAAGCATTACTATCTACCAGGTTGCACAGAGCACTATTGGATTCCTTACCCAGTGTCATTTATTGGAATAGTGTCCCTTCCTTGGGGAAGCTAATTTATTACTTTGGCTGAACCTCCTTTATTGTTATAAAATTGTATTTACTTTATGAATACCAGCAAAGAGAACCTCATCTTAGATGACATTAAATAGTGGGAATTAGCCCCCAAGGGATTAATTCTAGTGAAGTCTGCACTGAAAGATAAAACTTTCGTCTTAGAGACCATACATGACCCATTAGTTACAGGGAGTGAATCTTGGAATGACGTATTTTCCTCATACTTGTGACAGAAAACACAGGTTTTCTGAACTTCCTCTGATAGCTGGAAAACACTTTATGTATCTTCAAGAAAAGGCAAAAATTGAAGGATTAAGAAAGGATTATCTCTTCAGCTGCCACTAAATTGCTAGTTCCATTTGCTGTCAAGTTCATTACAAGCCATGAGTCAGGCCTACTAATCTTCTTTGTATTGCTTTCCTGACATAAGACATCTCCAAATCTGCCTAAAATGATATTATTCCATGAATTATTGTTGATTAATTCAACCAGTGCTACCAACATCACCAGCTGGCTTTAGGGTAAAATAGAATGATTTTCCCCTCTCTCATTAGCAAGAGAAATATGTTCTTAGCCCTTCATAAATTAAAATAAAAACCAAACCAAAAAGATGTCCTTGTCTTTCTATAACCTGAATTTACCTCATTCCACAGACACTTAGAAAATAGTGTGAATTTTTGATCAATTCCAGTATCAAGCTTCATTCATGATGTCTTAATCAGCATAACAAAGCTATCATTATATGTGATTGATAATTATTTTCTACTCTCATATTTAAGAATATTCTCCTCTCTTCTTTGCATATGATTAAAAGAATAATATCTTTTATTATTTTTTATTCTCCCTTTAAAGCCTTTCACAAAGAGAATGCCAATATTATCACAATGAAAATTAAATGTTCAAGCAGAGCTGCTGCTTTCCACATCTCTTGAGTGGAGCTGTGTAGAGCTAATTGCTTTAATTGAAGTAATGAATTCAGCCTTCAGTATCCCATGCAGGTATTCCTTTACTTTAGCATCTATATTAAGGGTTTTCTATAAAAAAATCTCATTAAATTTAGAAATTTCTTTGTCTGCATATTCTGAAATGTGCATGTTGATTTGTCCAATTATGTGTCTGACTGTACCACTCTTTGTACCTATTTACAGAAGCTCACACAAAGTGTTGAAAATCGTAAGTATTCATAGACTGGTTAGAAAAAGCAATCTTCTTGGAGGTAAAAGAATCTATTTATTATTTACATTCAATTTTATTGTGATTTTTGTTTTCTTTGCATACTCCCAACTGGTATTGCTCTAAACACGACTTTACTGGTAAGGTTTACAGAGTGGCCAAGGGCTGAGAGCAGATTCAGCTGCTATTAAAGCTGACATGATTTGGACTGTGGCTGAGATGAGCTTTTTGAGTTTGATATAACTCATTTTTTAGTCAGCCCTACCCTTAAGGTCCAATTCAACTATACACTGAATTCCATCAAAAGACAGACATTGTCTCCAGCTGGGTTGGATTGGGCCCTCAAGGGTCTCCTAAGCATGTTTACACCACAGGCATAGGAGCCATATATTTTTTTCTTTGAAGAAATAGAGGACTTTAACTTTCAGAAGAGGCAGCTAAGAATGATATTCAATACCACCCTATTAAAAAATAAAAATGTGAAATATTGTTTTCTGAGTAAAGTTAGAATCTATTTGTCCTAAGGTTTTTTTCAGATAATCTTTTTATATAGATATCCACATTATTTCTATTTATAAATGGAACTATTTAACTTGGTTCATTTGTTGAAGGAAAGAAACAGCAAAAGTCTTGCAAAATGTAAATCATGCAAGTTTCTGAGTACTTTTTTTAATGTAGGCAGTAAACACCAATTAACTCAGGGAAAGGTGAATTCATTGGAGTATAATGTATCTAGCTGACACAATGCTACACAAGGATTTTATTTGATTTTATATTATTTGGTATTCTGTGCCACCTAAATGCTATAGATAATGTAAAAACTACATTTTCTAGGAACAATACAACAATCATCAGGAACAACAAGGCAACTAAAACCCCTTGAATTAAGGAGAATCCAGTTTAAATGAAAGGAAACTTTTTTAATTTGTGGACTGCACAAATTTCTGCCGTGATGTATGGGAACTAACTACACCAAAATTACTGTAACTCACAGTCTTAAAACAGAATCACAGAAATGTCTTGTTGCATTTCTTCACAGCTGTGTAGCAGTATATCCCACCCCCACAAGGCTACCTAATTCCATATACAAAGAGAGATGCATGCCTTGTCTATTGAGTTAGGTATTTGGAGAAGGTATTCAAAACTTGATCTGTAACACCAGTCACATATAACTTCTTTTTTTTACTTTGATATAATTCACAATATAACTTGAACACTTTTCTTAAATAAAGAAAAAGATATTTATTAAAGAGTGCGAAAGGAAAAAAGAATCATGATAGAGCTCTAAGTAAGCATTTAAATTTTTTTATGGAAAACTGAAAATTAAATTATTAATCCTGCTTTATTAAAATATTTATTGCATGTTCCTGAACTACTTCTTTTTTTTTTTACTCTGATTGAATATAGCTCATATTAAAACCTCTTCTTATTTTGTGATATGTGGACTTACATTTAACTGCTTTTCCTAAAACAATGTTATACATCTTGTACTATTTCCCCTATTTTCCCCCAGAACTTTGTCTTTTTCACATGACACTGTGAATTTATTTCCATAAGGTCCTGTAAAATGAAGAGTATTATCCCCACTGTAGTAAATAAGGTTTGTTGCCCTTGACTGATTAAATTCAAGAGTTTCTAGAAATTTTCAGTGTCCAATATAAAAAAATGCAGGATCTCATTTTGCAGAGTGTTTATATTGAATTTTATACATTCAAAGCACAATTTCTGTTGACTGCATTTGCACTTCTATAAATCAGTCCCTACAGACTCAAGTTTGACAGTTAGAAAATGAGAAATGTTTAGTTGGTACTGTTATCTGAATTTCACCAACTTAAGTACAATCAGAGAATTGTATTCCCATGCAAGTTCTCTGCTGTTTGGGTCACCAAGTAACTCCTTTAACTAGAAGACTCTTCTTGCTTTTTATGCAGAATTTCAAAGGTGGAAAATTTAGGTCCACTCTGTGGATCACATAAAGTAATACAAAACAACTAGAGGCACCTGTGCGTTGTCATCCATTATGAAAATCAGCATGCTAGACAGATTTGACAGATGCACATTCACTTAATGAGTTTCACAGGTATTTGCTTACAGGGGAAGGCAATCTCTGTGCTAAAGATGGCCAAAACCTCTTAGGAATTATGCAGAAATCTAAGGACAATTCTGTGCAAACTGAATAATTTCCAAATTTAAGCAGATTTTCATGGGGAATTGAAGAGATTTCATCACTTAAATTTCCCTATCAAAACAGGTTCTGTTTAAAAAGGAAAGGAACCTGTTAATAGAATGATGTAATTGTTTCATGTCTTTCGTCAGAAAAGCTGTATTGCTTAGGCTCCCTATTTGAGAGGAGAGCATTTTTGTTGTTTTTAATAGCCTGAGATAACATGCATTGCATATTATTTTTTGTTAAACATTAACCAAATACAAATATCTAGAGATCTAAATTTTTGTTGTACCCTAATGATAACATATCGCTGATGTGTCCCTTCCATGCTGGAAAGTTGGATGACTCTCAGCATTAAATTAGGAGAGATGATTGGCAGTGCACAGCTTCCAGGCACAATGGCAAGCAGTTTCCAGCTCTTTCTCAAAGTTGTTAGGAATGGCTTGATTACAGCTCCAAGTGGCAGCTTATAAAGTTTCTGTTTCTGTCATTTATAGTATTTTCTTGGGTAGTATGTCTGGAGTGAAGAAATTTCAAAGACAATATAGCTCTTTCACAAAAGCTACAAGAAAGTGCAAATGAAAACCTAGGACAGTGGCATGAGGCCATATGCATATTGATTTTAGTTTAGTTTACATCTTCTTACCAGTCTACATTTCCCATCGAAGGAATCAAATCTCAATATGGAAACTTAGCCTGCATTCATTGTCAAGTTTAGGGAAAAAAATACTTCTGGCAGAGCTCTTCTTCATATATTAACAATAGAAAGTGACAGTTAATGTAAGAGATTTTCAATGCACAAATAAAAAATGATGGTGATTTGGCCACTGAAAAAATCTGGGGACATAATTTGCTGCAAACTTAAAATATTAGGTGGCTCCCAGATTTTGTTTAGATAAAGCAACATCATGAAAAATAAATAACATTACCATTTTACCTTATCTGTTCTGTTTTATTGAATTTTATGCACTGAAAACACAAGTATTTTTCATTTCAGATGCTTTTTGTCAGAATGCAATGGTAAACTAGTCTAATAAGACTTTATTACACCAGGACAGAAAATAAATTGGATGTTACTCTTAGTTTCTATCTGTTCCCATTTTATTGTCAGACTGGGAACATACTGGAGCAGAACACTGACAACAGTCAATATCAAACTGTAGCTTTCTGGTCTCGAAATGGCTTTTTTTAATATAGTGCCTCAAAATATTAGGATCTTTAGCTTGATTTAAATATTGTGGTGTAATGTGGTACAAACATTTGATAGTAATAGCCACTGCCTACTGAAGTTAAGTCTGGTGGAATATTCCTTTTCTTGTGGCTTCTGGGAAGAATAAAAAATGGATCTTCAGGTCTGAAAAACAGAAGAAATAAAAATAATGCAGGCAAGCTGTAATAAAAATATTGCAAAGCTCTTTCATTAAATAGATGTCATTACTTGCCAAGGTCTTCACAATTAGAGAGAGTCTTAATTTTAAAAGATATCTCCTTTTCAATATTCTGGAATAAATTAAGATCATCTCTGCTGGTTTTTTACTCTAATTGGATGCAGAAAAAAAAATTTTGTCAATCCTGCTGACACCTGTATTAAATTCCTTTCTGGCTTTGAATGTGCTTTGAGATCTAATTCAGAATATTAATGATGATTTTTATAGCCTTGCATAGTCTGAGATTTGAATTCTAAAAGCTTATTGTCCTTCTTCTTGCTCTCAGTTACTAAGATGGAAGGTTAGGACTAGCATGCTCTTAAATATTTGTGTAGTTTTAATATGTTCATTATTCTAGAATTTTCTCCTATTAATTGCCTATGTAGTATAGCCATATATACACACACATTTATATATAGATAGATATATACATTCTATATATGTGCCATTCAAACAAAAGCAACAACAAAATAAATATGCAAAGGCAGTGTAGTGGGTTGACCGTGGGTGGATGCCAGGTGCCCACCAATCTGCTCTATCATTCCCCTTCCCAGAGGGAGAGGGTAGAGAAATTAAGATGGAAAACGTATCACAGGTTGAGAAAAGGCAGTTTACTAAAGCAAAACAATTGAGAGTTAGCACGTGCTAAGGGGAAAGAAAGTTTAATCTCTACCTCCCATCAGTGAGGGATGCTCAGTCACTTTCTAGAAAGCAGGGCTTCAGCTGAAAATAAACCCAACCAAAAACTGGTTTTTGATAGAGCACCTTTCACTTGGGAGAGCAATATAAACTTTGGTTGAAGAGCTGTTCTGCTATAGGTTTCCCTGTTTAGAGACTTTGTTGATGTAGTCATACTGTCAACCCATTCCTTACCTAGACAGGCTTTCTTATCTCTGGAATCTGGCAGCCAGGGTAGATTGTGTATTAATAAGGGGGTGCAACTCTATTCAAATCAAGATATTCTCTTATCCACATCTTGTCTCCTAATATTCCCTGGTAAGGACTTACAGAGACAGCCTCGTGACCTAAAGTTTTACTTATGTAGTCAGACTTTGAGTCATGCACTATAGCTCAGGTGTTCAGTAGTTTCTTCGTTTTGTTTTTTTCCTATGGTCCCACTACTGATCTGTAAAAAAAAAAAAAAAAAAAAAAGAAAGAAATTAGCTTATAAGAGCAAGTTTATATTCCTGTATTTATCAGCCCTATATATATATTCTACCTGATTCTCTCCGTGTTCTCTGTACTTGTTATGATGAACGCCTTATGCAAATCAGGAATTTCTAATCTCTCTACTTCACCCCGAAAGAGCAAAGAGACACTTCATAATTCTCATAATTAGTCATTTCAAACTTCATAAATGGGCACATTTCTATTTTTACACAAAACATACTCAGCTTTCTGGAATTTACCCACCAAATTTATGTTTCTGAGGCTAAGCACTATCTATGCAGGATCCAGGCAGCCACTGACTTTTGCACAGCTAACCTAAATACCCACAGTGCTTTTAATATATCTTTGTAAAAGAAAGGTCCTGGGGAAATTCTCATTTTCACTCCTTTACTATTAAGAATTAAGAAAAGGTTTTCCCCACTATTCTACCCCGTCCTGATGCAATCTCTTGAACTTTCTGTTCTACATCTGCCATGATTCCGCCATTAGTAAGACAATACAGCAGTGAAACAGTGTGAGAATACTGGTGTCTGCTGATCCCAAAATGCTAGCAGAGCTGTGCTAGTGAGCACACAGCTGTCCTGGCAGTGAGCATAGGTCTGTGCACAGTAGAGGAGGATGTTTTGTGCATGGGATAGGAGATCCACATGGTGTGGGAGCTAACAGGAGATTCTGTGAATGATGATGGCATGCATTATCATTGAATGGACACTGTTGGGGTGGTTAAATGGGAAGGATGCAGAAGCCAAAGCTCAAGAAAATGGTGGTACAGGAAAGAGCATGGTCCTTATAAAACAGCAGGAAATACCAGCACTAGCTACTCTGTTGAAAAATCATCAAGAGGAAGAGGAAAACATCATCCACTGCGAAGAGGTGGCTTACGTGTATCATTTGAATGACTCAGTACTGTGTGTCCAGTGTGTAGGAAGGCAGCAGGAGCAACAATCATGTATGAACAGCTGAGTCTGTTTATGGAGCTGGGATTCCCTTCTCTGTCCTTGGGATGTGCCCCAACAAAAGTTTTTTCTCTCATGCATTTTTACAGTGCTTAGTGCAAACCTGGATAAGGATAGTTTTGCTACTGGTAGCAATTAAAGTTGTGACTAACTATTCCACTGCACATGAATTACATGCCAGCTTTTACCCACCTTTTTTTTTCTCAATTATTTCTATGAAAACATTACAATTATCTTAAACTTAATGCAGTATAAGTCCATATGAAGTAATTGCCCTTTCCAAACCATTCTGAGAAAAGTGAGAACTGGTCTAATAAGATCCTAGGTTCCTGTCTTAGTGTCATACCAACAGTTACATATGGTGTGATTTTTTATTTTAAATATGCTTCAGTGCATTTCTAGAATTAACAACCTCCTTTTAACAACATAGACTGCTGTTAGATATAACTGTACTCCTACTTAATACAGACCTGCTTGAGGCAGCAAGCACCCCATTAATGGAGCACACACATTGTCAGAAGTGGAACAGTGTCTGCTTTATTTGAGACAGAAGTTGGTGATGCTGACTGGCCTAGATTTTTTCACAGAAAACAATAAAAAGGCTACTGTACTAATTTGTCTAAGGGCTACATAAACCTCATTAGAAATTTTCAGTCCCACAAGGGCACAAAACTATATCTGGAAACTGCTATTTAAATATTCATTTCTACCCCCCAAAAAAAGGGAAAGAAAAAACCATCTAATTTTGCAAAAGCTTTCATATCTATGGGAAAAAGAGGATTGTAAATATGTGAATTATTGGTCTGTGGTTACTTCACCATATCTTTTAAACTCAGCCTCTTAGTAGCATTGAATTAATGAATGTGATTTTGAAACAACGAATGTGCTTTACTATGAAGCTGAGTTTTATGTTGTGAATTACATGTAACATAAACAATACTTAATGTAAGAAGGGAAGATTTGTCACTTTCATCACTGTAGGGGTTGTTTTTCCTTTTGAATAAAAAGAACTTTGATATGTAATAATGGCTATCCATAAATTGCTGAATTTTGTCTTCATTTGAATTGTTTCTTTCATGTGTTAAAATAACCATGACTAGTTTTCCTTTTTTTTTTTCAATTTCTCTTTTGTGATGCAGACTGAACTGACAAACTAGAAAAAAAAGGTGCTCTTCTAATCCTTTTCTGTTATTTGCCAACAGCAAGTTCTTTTTTTCTAGTAATATTAAAAAATAATAGAGAAAAGCATGTTATTTGATACTGAATGCTGTCAGGTAAAATTGAGAAATTGAGTAGCAGCTGCCAGATTCATGCCTTGTAAGTAATCATACAGTGTAATTCAGCCACTAGAGTTAAAAATGCAGGTAGCAATAATATTGGTCTTGGTTTAATACTTTTATGACTACATTCTCACCATTTAATATAACTCACTATTAAATCATTAGCTATCATCAGCCTATTTCCCCCCCTTCCTTCTTTTCCTTCAGGGTATTTACTCTTTCTGTAATGATAAAAGTAAAAGGTAAGATATGTCTCCATTTCTCTTTTTATAATAAACCCAAAGCAATTTGCATTATGTTTTATCTTGGGAGGTTTGTCTCCAAATTCTCAGTTTAAATTTGACCTCAGGCTTAATGGGGCTTACATAACTGTGGGAACAATGACCATAGGAGGTACACAGTTTTTAATGATATTGTTCACGGTACTGGTACCATTAGGGGCACCATTCTTAGATTGCAGAACTTCAAATAATTTTGTTGAATGCTGCATTTTTCATAGGTCATGCCATCCAAATGAGGAGTAAAAGGAATTTTCTTGGTCAACATTTTACTGACAAAAAACCAGAAGCCAATCAGATCTGAGGAGGTTTTTTAAAGCATAGTAGTTATTTCACCTCGATGTTGGCATTATTCCTGGGGTGCGGAGAAGCTTTCTATATAATGAAATTCTTTTATTATTACTTTCTTCTTCATCAACATCATCATCATCCTCTTTGTCATTTTCATAATCAATTTTGATTTGCAGATGTTAGTTAACACTTTTGTAAAAACCAATGTCCTTAAAGTGATCTTTCTTTCTTATCATTACATGTATTGCTTTCCATTTGAATTGACTGGATTTAGAAAGGATTAGACATGCTTTCAGTTTGTGTATAATAGCAAAATCTCAACATTTGTTAAAATGACATTTTACTTTGTGTTTCTGGTCCAGTTTCTAGCTGAATTTAAAGTGCAGGATTACACACACTTGCATCAGAACACACTTGAAATTGCTGAGTATATTTTGAGAGGTTTTTTGAGTAAGCTACTTTCTTCCAAAAAGATTTTTTACTTCCCTGAAGACCTTCAAGTTTTCTTCTCAGAGATAGTCTTAAGAAGAACCAGGCTACAACCTCACTGCTAGCCAGAGCAATGCCAGGGCACAGTGAAAGTCTGGGAACTGGACTGTCTTGTAGGTGTTTACTATGATTTTAGCACTTTAATAACAGTTCCATGGAAGGGTCAGGTGTTGAGAGGTCAGGTAATTTTCCCAGCTTGTGATTTAAATGCTGGCATTTTCAGAGGTTAAGATACCTTTTTAAGTAGGCCACATGTCCAGGCATCCTTCAGTTTACCATTAAAGCTATAGCCCTTTTCTAGCAGAAACACAGAAGTCTGGTAAAGTTTTTTTCTACCCTTTCAGATATGGAAACTGATTACTGATTTACTTGCAACTTAGTAATATCAACAGTACATCCTATAATGATATGGTCTAAAATCACAAGAGTCTAACTATCCTCTGAAAACATAGCTGTCTATTTTCTGCTCCTACACCCATGTGTGTTAAGGAAGGCTGAGTTGTTCTGTAAGACCCTGGATGGAACTACCTACTCTCTGAGTGGCTCTGTTCAAGGCAAAAGAGCAGCTACTTCTCTGTGCTGTAAACTGCAGCATGGACTAGAACACATCCTCCTCTTCCTAGCTCTTACTAAAGCAGCAAAGGAACTGATCACAGAAAAGAGCTTCACCTTGAAGAATTTTATAGATAATTAGGAAAATTACGTGTGTTCATGGATGTGCTGCAACCTTGATCTATTAATAAATGATCCCAAAAGGTTTATACAAATAAAACATTGTTAATTTTTTTTTCCTCCTTCCTCTTCTCAACAGTGAATTCACAATGTCAATGCTCAGTTTGAAAATAGAGGAATGATTAGTGCTACTACCAACAAGAATAATGAGAACAAGATACTGAATAGAGCAGAGGTTTTTTGTGTGCAGCACCTTTGATAAACCAGCCATAAAACAGCGTTCTTATTACTGTGGCAACTATTTTAAGAAAAAGGTTCCCCTGCTGAATTTCTCTTTTGACTTTAAACATAACAATAACCTCACACATTCAGCAGAATTCACCTCTCAAAGACACAGCCATGCTTTCTGCTTCCAGAAAATAATGCACTGGTGTTCTCATGGACTTGGCAATCAATTAGAAGAACCCATTCTCAGGGAATATATATATTTATATATAAAAGCTACCAAGTTGCTCCTTTGCTGCTCTTTTAGAAAAGTGTTTCATTGGTTACACTCTGTTTCAGATACCATGACAGGCTGCATTTTCATTTTTCTCAGTGGATCTACTTTTTTATATACTTCACTTGCATGTGGTGCTCAAGTAGAATGCCATTGTAAAAGAGTACTTTTTCAAATAAGAACTTAGGTCATTAAATTCTGCAGAGAATACCACACCACAGAATTTGCGTGCAATGAAAACCACTTGACTGCAGAGATTTGGTGGCAATATTCATAGCTAGAGATGGACAGCAAATTAGGCCTGCTGTGCTACATGCATTGTCCTGCTAGAGTGAGGCATATTAACTGAATTCAACGCTGCAGTCAATAGATGACTTTCCTCCTCTTAAATGTGTAACTCACTGGTGAGCAACAGAGACAGCAAGAAGCAGAAGGGCAAATGGAAAAAGAATCTAGTAATTATGCACAATACATTTTAAGTGCTTATTATCTGTGATCATCTGGTCATTCTGAATTTTAAAAGTCAACAGCTAGTTTTGTAGTAAAAATAAGGTTTAGGGTTATACTGATTATGATGTTCAGAAAAATATAAGTAGTTATATCTACTTAAAAAACATTGCCATTAACAGAAGAACTAAAAAATCTATGTTAGAATAATATGAAAGCAACAAACATTTCTCTTTTTGTAATAACAAAACATTTCACTAAGTGGTTGAAAATTATTATTTGCTTTTCATAAGAGAAGAAATAACTTAAATTCAGACTTTTCTTGTTCAATTTCATTTAGTAACAAAGGAAATTTTATCTCAGTCATATATTTTCAAAATAAAGTATTTTAAACTGTCGTGGGCTGCACGGCTTGTCGGTGCCGGAGTGTGAGGTGCTGTGACCTTCCTAAAAGCGTCTCCAAAGCGAATCCGCTCAGCAGGACCACCACACACTCACACGCGTGCACGCACACACACACAGATAGCTCCAGGTATGATCGACGACAAAGAGCTGGGAAGGGTCTTTGTATGGGGTTGCATGGACAGGGTTTATTGCAGCCACACCAGGTGAAGGGTTCCAGGGACAAAGAACGATGGAGGGTCCAGGTTTAAGTACGGGAGCAGAGGGAGCATCAGAGACAAAATGATCTGAGGGTACAGGGGCAGTACACAGGCGGGACTAGGCTACAGAAGCCAATGGGAAAGCTCTGAGGGAGTGGCAATGGGGCAAGGGCCAATGGGGGAACAGGGAATGGAGAACCTTCTAGGGCAGGGACATATAAGGTACAAAGGGGCAGGGAGGCCAATGGGCCAACCAGGGAAGCAGAACTGGGGTATATTAGCATAGCAACACAAAGCATCCTGGGGAAAGCCCCTTTTATCACCCTAACCTGAGGAGAAATCTTTGGTACTAGGGACTGTCTCACCAATGGACTTTCTTTGTCCTTTGTACCACAGGCCCCACCAACCACCACATTAAATGCTTATAAACTCGTTAAGTTTGAGTAAATTTTCATGGTAGAGCAGACGTCACCTTTCTTATATCAGAATGGCAGCCAGTCTCTCTTTCAAAAGTTATGTTCTTTCTCTTAGAATACACAGCTTTTATTTCTTATTGATGCTACTTCAGTAGTTTCAGATTGGTTTCACAAAATATCAGATGGTGACTTGGGCAGTATCCTTCTGTATTTATTACTGGGCAAAGCTGCAAGCAGACAAAAAGAAATAGTCATCAGACACAGAGGTAGGAAGCTCAGAAATTAGAGAAGGTTTTTAAGACTGCTCTGCAAAAGTCTATTGTTAAGTTTATACCAGCTTCCATCTTAAGTATATTATCCTACTAGTGGTTCTTTCACACTCCATTTACCCATCCCTCTTGCAGTTAAGTACCTTGAAAACCAGAGTGCAAACCCTCTGGGACACAGGGTCAATTTGTGTGCTGCTCAGCATATTGGTAGCCGTGCCTGGCTGGGACTTTCAGGTACTCCAGCAGTGGCTGTCAGCACATTTTGATAAATAACACACAGACAGAATTCATGTTATGCTGTACTTTTGAGGTCGGTTTGCCCACAGAACTGTTCTCCTAAAATCGCTTTCCTCTTTCCTGAGTGCATTTTTCCCTTCCTATCAATATATTTCCTGTTGCAAGATCCACATGAAAGTATATGTGAATATATGAAATCAATGAAAGTACTCATTACATATATTTGGCTGCTTTTCAGTGAACAAATAAATAAGAATAATTTTCAATCCTGGCTACTTGTACTATAAAACTAGATTTTAATGTGATGCAATTTATGTAACATACTCAGGATGAAAAATATTCATCTTAAAATAAAGTCCTGGTATAGGCATACTTTTAAAAGGGAAATATTTTACACTTATCAGGTTCTGGAGGGATGTTTAGAGCCACAGATAAAAAAGCAAGATCTTTATTACTCTAATTTCTTTCATGAGTTCCATTTTACAGCATTTAATTATTTAAGTAGGATCCTTTCACCACTGAGTTACAGACAGCATGGCTGTCTCAGAAAGAGTTAGGGAGAGGAAAAAGCATGACTCTACGTAGATTGGTCAATTTATTATAGAAATTAGGTAAAACATGATTGTCATTTAGCAGAAATTGCATAATGCTGTTTGTTGATAAATGCCACTAAATTAAGGATATCATTCATCAGGTAATTAGAGATATTAAGTATAAAGCTGAAACCTTTTTTGTTAGCATGTCTTTAGGAATGTTAGTTTGCTCAGGACATACCATCATTTGCAAGGTCACTTTGGTTCTTGAAGGCTTTTGAGCTTTCTTCTACAGACGTGAATATGCTGCAATTCCACACGCCCTGGGAACCTCATGGTGTTCCATCAGCAAGCAGGGGAGGGTGATTCAAGATGTACTCCTAAAAAATAGGGGTTTGCTAGCCCCTTTTTCATCTTGGCTTCATCTCTTGTGAAATGTAGATACTTCTATCTGACTTCTCATATTAATGTAAATCCACTTCATAAATATACTTGAAGTACAGGTCTGTCAAGGGAATATATTACTTCAATTCTCACAGAATGAGCTATAAATAGTATGGAAGTTCAGCATATGAGATACAACATTAGACAAAGACTACTAATATTGACCTTAAATCTTATTGTTTGTTTCAGTTTTCTTAAAGTATGATTTTGATGTTCATGTTGTTGCTATTACTCTTGTGGTTTAAGTACAACTGTGGAAATAAATATACTTATGAGCTATGACCACTGTTTCCAGCTTAGCACGGCAGTGTCATTTTTCTTCTGAAGCCAAGGTATGGTTGATGGTCTTCTGTTGAGGTGCTAGAGACATTTATAATGAATGAAGACACATGTATGTCCTCAGTCGGTCTTCAAATGTGATTGTAGTGGGGCACTCAAGTAGATGATGTACTGAGATAATTTGCTCTCTATTAGGTTTAGGTGGCTTGAGAGCAGGGCAAGACACCTGATGGCAGGATCACCACATGGCACTAACAGTAATTATGTGACTGAGCCAATTATTTTATCAGCTCAATGTGAGCAATTTTTTCTTATCTTGATGTCACACTGCTCCATGACAGGAAAACTGAGTTTAAATCCCATCCATGTTCACAACATCATGGACTTCCTCCAGAATGATTATTTCCATCTGAGTATGATGAATTACTTCAGAGTTTTCAGAAATTAAGTTAGGTTCATCCCAGACTCAGAAGTGATCTGCTTCTATATCACATTCAAGTTACACAGATTTGCTTGGTTGATGGTTGGACTTAATGACACTAGAGCTCTTTTCCAACCTATATGATTCTATGATTCATGAAAAAGGTGTTGTTCTTCTAAGGTAAAACTAAAAAGTATTCAATTGTCCTTCTTATTTAAAATCAGCCAGACTGCTGCAGCACCAGAGCATCCTAAAACACCCAGCTGTGATCTAAACACTAACATCTCTCAAGTGCAAAGAAAGAAAGAACAATTTCTACTATGGCTTTTGATTTAAACAACTAGCATTGACAAGGGAAGTACTATCCCACTTCCTTCCTTACTTCATATCCCTTTTATTAATGAGGGATTGAAATAGAGGAAATATGCCCCGACCAAGAACAGCAATCCAGCTCCATCAGCACGATGTCAACACAGATATATTAGCCTAGGAGTGCCACACAAATGTCAATGAATTACTTGTGGACACTTGCACCAGTGTCCCTGTGCTGTATGCACATACCAGCAGATTAAGCAGCACAAGGGGCGACCAACTGTCAGAGCAATCCTGTATTGTTTCTGCCTCAGGTCAAGTCTCCCAAACAATTCATAGGCACAGAGACAGACTAAAAGTTAGCTTCAGAGACACAAAATGGCCTCTTGCACTGTTTAGTTCATTATTATAGGCCTATTTGCACAAGCCTGTTTAATAATATACTCAGTACTTATGAGAATAAAATGGGAAGGATTCCCTCATTTTCTAATTCTGGGAATACTTCTTTAGCCATAAAGCTGGATAAACCAATTTTCTTCCCCATGGCTCTTATCTATTAATGTCATCTGTCAAAAAAGGAGAGTTCTGTTTGAATACCAACAATCACAAAAACTGCTGTAGTTGCAAATTCTTTCCTGTTAGGTTATGAAAACTGTCATTTTAGAAGTCCTTTGAAGAGACTCCTGTTATTGAGGTATATCAAGAAAATAACCTTACCAGCAGCAGTGTTGTCAGGGCTTGACATTGGATGATGTCAAAAAGAGGTCAGGAAGTCAAAACTCAATTCATTGGGCTATAAGCAAATTCAATTCAACCACTTTGATACAGTGGTAGGTCTAGAGACTGATCTGCTCTTGAAAGCTTTCAACCTGTGCATTTTAATGCCTCATACATGGAGTCAGACTCACTGGAGAGTGAAGAAACTCTTACCTTTCTTATGAAATAAACCACAGAGGGCCCCGCCATCAAGGGCTAGGAAACAGCACAAGAGTTATTGAAAGTCTTGATATTTTTCCTTCTCTTCCAAGTTACCTGAACTCTGGCTAAAGTAGTTATGAATTCCAACCTTTCATCTCTACCTGAGGGCTTGTCCATGATAATTCTTACATGTATGAAAGCTCCTGTGGAACTTTTCTCTCTGGTTTCATCCCAAAGTTTGCTTGTGACTAACCTGCTTTAGTAACCCCTTTTGTTAAAAGTGTTATTTTTTACCACAAAGAAAGAAAGAAAGATTGAAAAGGTAGTAATACATTCCCAGAGAGATCTACATAAAGCTGTAGAAATATTAAATGAAACAGCAAACTCAAAGACTTTAGTTTTTGCCTTTAAATGTGAAATTAAAGTAAATTTATGGGAACAGGTTTGCAGCTCATGACAAGACATCTGTTTTTCACAGTGGAAATCTGTTTAACTGGTAGAAGTCATTGCCTTAATACATTACTGAGTTCAAGAGCTTGGTAAGCTTTAAAACAACTAACCATTTACATGGATACTGTTATATTAGATAGAAAATAATTATTTTTTCAGAATGGTAATAAATCTTCATGTTTTTATACAGAAACATATTATTAGCTGTCATATATATATATACAAGCATTAGCTTCTAAAGACCTGTCTCTGAGACTGACTGCTAAGGATGCCTCAAGGGCAGGTTGCTGGGTTCGTTCCTGAGACCAAGGCTGGCTGTTGTCACACGTCCCTCAAATGGCACACAGGATCCCCAGGGCTGAGGCACCTACAAAGCAACCCAGGAGGTAGCTGAGGGATGAATGGTGGGATCAGTCCTGACTACCTGCAGAAGCTACTTTTACACAACAGGTCATGCCTCATGTCATTGCATATTAAGCACCTTAAGCAGATCAGTGGGGCATATCCTAAATATCCTTATTCATCTGTACCATTTTAGAACTTAGAGTTACTTTAGAAAAGCATAGAAAGAGATTTACAAATATCCACAATTCATGGCAGTGAACCTACACATTCACTTTGTAATGTCAGATGTTTACTGTACTCACTGCTTCCAGCACTAGTCTAGTTTTGTTTTAATAAGGTGTCTTCAACCTCCATCATGCATTCACCACAGTTTTGTCTGCATGGGAAGGCTGCAATGTGTAATATTTTTTAAATGCAATTATAGGTTCTTCTATTTATGGGTCATGGAACAATAAGCGAGTCTTTTTCAGTCAGATCAGTTGATACAATTTTTAGAGATGATATTCTGCCTGATTATAGTCTGACTGGTCACCCATAACCAGTGTCCACCAGCACAAAGTTGTTCCCTGATTCCTCAGTTTTTTGTACTGCCCTGGAAGGCCAGAGCACAAGCTCAGGACCAGGATTTAGACATCTGAGCACAATAATTGCCTTTAAGAACCCAGAGCTCAGTAAGGGGTATTCCTGCTAAAGATTATGGACTAAAAACAACCTAAATATTAAATAATTGAAGGTTATATAATTTCTTCATCCATGCATGTATTTTTTGATAATTTTTTTTTTTTCTTTTCTCTTTGATCATCTCAAAAATTGTGTGATTCACAAGAAGGATATTTATTAAACTCTCCATAGGAACATAAACCTTCAAAGGAGCAAGCTTGCTCTTCTTGCATCTCTCTGAACCTTCTCCAGTTTGATATTCACATTTGACCATGGTCATCAAATAAATTAAATTTTATTACATTGTGGGGTTTATTATTATTATTATTATTATTATTTATTATTATTATTATATCAGGCAAAGAAAATTCTACATTGTTGGCTTTAACATATTTTTAGAGGAATTATATTGAGCTTTAAAAGTTGAGAAATTTATATCCATTATTAGACTGTTCTTCAAGATGCAGTTAATTTTCTTTAAAAACTGAACAAAGCAAGCTTATTAGCATTTTGATGAAATTAGGAAGAAAGGTCTAAGAACTTGATGGTATTCTAATGTAAAATAGCCATTTCAAGGAGAAAAGAAGTGTTAGAAGGAAAATTAGAACAGATCCAGAAATTCAAAAGTTGCACTGGAAAGGATCTATGCTTCATTGTGCATGATGTACCAAATACCTTTTTGATAAACTGCTTTATAATCGGGTTTGAGACCAGGAGTCAGAACAATTAAAAAAAAAATTAAACTAAACAAAACAAATAACAACCCTAATCTCCCGCAGTTATTAAGTATCTCACTTTTGAAATAAAGTGCTAGAAATACATTTTTTTAAATCAAAACTACTTCAAATAAACTCCAGTTTAGGAATGACTATGTGCATAGTCCAAATCAAATATTTAGGAAATCACATAGGGAGAAATGCTTACTTTTCATTATATTCAAAGATCAACAACAGTGTACATGTGTTTATTTGTTTATTTATTTGTTGAATTTTATAGATGACTGAATTTCACAGATGAACTAAGAAGTGAAACAGAACATTACACTTTCATTTTTAGACATTTTTCTAGAATTTTATTTTTCCCACACAGGAGAAATGAGAAAAATTCTAGTGTTGTATGACCAAAACTTGTAAATTCATTATTTCTTTCACCACAGAGGTAATTTTCAGCCCATTGGTTAAGAAATTGTTCAGAGATGTTCAGAAGCAGGCAATACTTTCCTTACCTTTTACAAATCATGCCTCACCTGCTTGTGGTTGTAGCCTGAGTTGGCTTGTTTCACGTTTCACACTGTTCTTTCTTCTAACTCAGCTTAAATTCAATATTAACTTCAGGTGATTCAAAGATACATTTGTTTTAGAAAATAGTAATTGTAAAATATTTGTTCAGACACAATGCTGAGCCCTCAGGGTTCAAATGGAGCTAAAGACAATGAAAGAAATACAGACAACATTAGTAACTCACTCTACTGTTTTAGAGAAACACCCAAACATATATGAATGGTTACTGTGGAGATCTATTCTAAAAGACCTGACTGGTCTGATACAGTTTAAGCCTTCCTTTATTCTCATTAAAGGCAACAGAAACTTTGTAATCAACTATTTTCAAAAAGTATTTCAGAAATCCCCCTTTTAAAATGGAAATCTAAATATATATGCCAGATGACTTCTCTTAGCTGACAAAAAGGTGTGGTACTGAAGAGGGCTGAGTTTCTTGAACAGTTGGCTTCAGACTCAAAACACTCTTTTTTGTCCTGCACTGAACCATTGTTTGGGCTCTTAAATGGCAACTGCTAGAGAACACCAGCAGTCTGAGCAGTCAGAAGTTCTGATTTATTTCAGCCTGTTCCCTTTAACTGTGGCACTTGTCTAGAAGTAATTTTCAAAACATTCTCCTTCCAACTTTCTTTTCTTTTTAGTCTTTTAAGCAGAGACTGCCAGTTTTCATACTCAAAGAAATCTAACTGAAGGTTTATATGTTGATACAAAGACACGTGCATTCACAAACTTATATGTTCTGCAGTAATTTTAAACATAGCTAACAAAACAATCTGGACACAGTTGACTCAGGGTCCTCTGGGAAAAAAAAATGTTGCAAGATTTAGTTGGTTACAAATTTGTATGTACAAAATGATGTTTACAATAAAAATTGGAAAAATCCATCTATCTTTCAGGATATCAAAAGCAAAACCCACAGAATGAAATAAAAATAAGAAAAAATAGCTTCTGAAGGTGTGTAATGAAATGTTACAAATAGGGAATTGCAACAATAAGCTAACGGATATAAATCTAGTACAAATCAATGCTTCTTTCCAGTAATATTCAACTTTAATAAGAGAGTTTTAATAGGCTCATACCTTTCTGCCAATTTCAGAAAAGACTTCTACTGATCAATAACATTTATTTTAAAGAAGACAGCAAAGTGAGGGGGAGATGCTGGTAACTGCAGACACGCTTTTTCTCAGAAGACATCTGAATAATGGTCTAAAACTGTGAAACACGGAGGCAATATACCAGATAACCATCAGTCCTGTCTGTCACTCATGAAGCTTTCATTTCCAATCTACTTTTTGTTTATTTTCCTATTTAGTGCCTTAAAGAACACAGACTAGTTCCTACTGTTTGGAACAATGCATTTTCTTGATTTTGGGACAGCAAACTTCCTACAGATTTTGCCTCAGAAGAAATTTCAGTAGTATTGAAATATGGAGACAGGACCCTGGACACAGAACACTACAGAGCATATTCCCTACTGCAAGAAACCTTTTTGTCTCAAATCCAGGCAACAGACTGAGACCCTGTGAGTCCTACTTTTATGCCTGGCTTTCAGAAATGAGCTTATATTGCTTCTGGTTCTGCTGCTCCAGCCTCAAGATCTCTGTTTACATGGAAAACCCTGTGCCTTTAAAACAGTTTTTCTTTATTTATTTTTTAAAAGGCTTTCCTTTAAAGCATTTATTGTTGTTATTTATTTCTCAGATCATGCTTCAAAAACTTTGTGATCTAAATAGAGAAATAATTTTATGAGCTTCATTTGCTACTCTCCAGCCAGTTCCCATGGCTTTCAGCATTGAGTTTTCTTTTTTTCATTATCCAATATTTCCTTTTGTATCTCTTCCCAGCACAAAATTGCACCATTACTCATTATTGCTCATTGAATTCACAGCTGTACCTGTAAATAAAAGAGGGCAGGGAGTGTTCCCTGGCAGAGAGGTGAGTGTTCCCTGGCAGAGAGGTGACTGTTCCATGTCATTAAAATCCTTTATACCCAGAACAAGGTGGCCATATCCGGGCTCTTTATTAAAAGTGATTGCTGGGCTACGAGACTGGGACATTGCTAGTTGAAACCAGGCCAAAATGAGGTAAGGACCTCCATCAATGATCAAGTTCTGGAGCCCAGACCAGGACACTGTTTAGATTACAGCCTCCTGTTCACTTGAGAATGGTGGTAGGGTTTGGGGCTGGGATTTAGGTTGGGGGGATTTTTGGTTTCTGGGATTTCATGGGTTTCATGGGGTTCTTTTTTGGTTTTTTTTGGTTGGGTTTTTTTGGTTGTTGTTGTTTTTTGGGGGTGTTTTTTGTTTGTTTTTTGTTTTGGTTTGGGTTTTTTTCTGTTTTTTTTCTCGGGTTTTTTGTGTTAATGATAATTTGTTTCCTTTCTGTTATCAGTTCATTAATGAGTTCAGGAAAAGTGAAATACTAGGGTTCCCCAGGAGCCAGCCACCACTTTCCTGGGAAAGAGATGGTGCTGCCACCTCTGCTCATTCAGGGATTATAGCCAAAGAAGAAGGAAAGCACAGATCAAAATAAAGTTTATAAAATCCTTAAATTGGGATGGTTCTTGTGTCCAGGACTAGGATTCATTCAGGGATTTTCTGTAATGGGTTGTGCAAAACCTGGGCAAAATTCTTGTGTTTTTATAAGAATTTGCACTGCCTAAAGACTGTAAAACTGGCAGCAAGCACATATGCTATGTCCAGGGCTGGACAACCACAACCCATCTTAGTCTCCAGACAACCTAGCAGAAATTGATTTCAAGATCACATACCCCACTTTTTAAAGATTGTACCAATCATAGTATCATAGAATTGTTTGGGTTGGAAGGGACTTTAAGATCCTCTAGTTCCAACTCCCTGCCATGGGCAGGGGCACTTTCCACTACATCAGGTTGCTCAAGGCCCCATCCAGTGAACACTTCCAGGGATGAGGCATCCACAGCTTCTCTAAAACTCCTCTGGGCAACCTGAGTTGCCCAGTTTGACCTGAAGATGCTAATGTTCCTCCTAATCTGAAGCTAGCTCACATCCTGACTACCTTAGAGTCAGAGGAACTCAGATTTGCCTTCACCTGCTCATGTTATCATGTATTTTCAAGCAGTTAGCCCAGGATGCCCCCAGCCAGTAGCTGACTCCAAGAGGTCCAAGTTCATGGTATGTATACCCAAAACAATGCTTGGAAATGCCTTGGATTAAAAACCTGTAAAATTCTGATACTTAGTAGTTGTCAAGCAGTAGTTGTATGCTAAATAAAAAGCCATGGTTGAACTAAATAACACTTTGAGGGACATTGAGTATTTGAGTACACCTGACTCATACAGGTACATGCTGAATGTTTGAAGCTTTCCTGCTGGCAGATGCTTAGTTTTTGTAAGTTTTTTTAAATTTAAAAATAACTTTTGGTGCCTGTTTTTCTGTATAGTGTTTCCATTATTGCAGCATAGTGGTTTGATGACTGTGACATAAGGGTTTATCAAAGAACATGGTGTAGATATTTGTAAATAAAAAAGGCAAACAAACAAAACAAACAAACAAAAAAATTATTCTAAAGACTATACAGTTGATTCTGCAATGAGAAGCAGATTGTGAGATTCACAGAGGAAAGTGACATGGTAAAATATGACGATATGATTATTCAGGTACTTTCTTCAAAAATATTTGAATTAGGAATGAGCAGCAATGTACCCCAAAAGCCTAAAAAAGAATCTGTTGTTGGAAAGACCAAAGGGGTTGAAGGTGTGGTCAGTGCCTCTCTTTTTCTGTGACACTGTTTATTGCAGCAAACATAACCCTTCGGTGTGTGTGCTATGTGCAACACACAGACAGCACTTTTTCTTTTATAATATGTAGCATGAGGCAAATACAAATGAAACTAAAATAAAATACATGAATGAGTGCATAAACAAAAATGCCTTATGGTTTTTTTTGAAACAGCTGCATACAGTAGCACTGGAACTACCTTTTCTAAAAATTACCCAACCATTTTCATTGACTTCATGTCTTGATAAACCAAGTTTCATATCTTTACACATTGCATGTCTTTCAAGTTTTAGAGCAACTTGAAGGTGTGCCTTTAACACTGTCTTCCAAAATCTTGTCATAGCCCTCTAGTCTGGATGAGCAAATGATCAGATGCATGAAAAAATGGTCAGGTGTTTGGGCTTCAAGAGTAGTGGTTAATGGATTAATTCCAAACACAGAAACTAGTGGTATAACACTAGGTTTTGATATTGGATAGAGCACTTTCACCTATTAATCCCTAGGTCTAAATATTCTTTTTCAAATTTTCCAGACATAACCTGTATTTAAAATTACATATCTGTGTTTTTATTCCTGAAAACTGTTCAGAAAAATCTATGAACAGAGATTTCTCTCCCTGAAAAATTATGCTTTAATGTGAGAGACCTGCTTTCATACTTCAGGCAAGGTAACTTTGTGCAACTCTGTGTTCTTACTGTGAACTCCAAGTCAACAATATTTACTCAAGCTGCAAGGCACACATTGTAATTTATTGCTTAAGTGATTTAGCAATGTGTTTATATCCTGTCTTTGTCTAGTTTAGTAGGTACAAGAACATTTAGTAATTATTGCTATTTAAAGATTAGTAGCTGATGGAGGATGATGGTATTTTAGTAAATTGCTTCTTTACAGTAGAGTGATGGTGTTGGGTTTTTTGTTCCTCAGCTATATAGGGTTTCTTTTCATTGGAAATGTGGACTGTATTAACTGTCCTGGAAAGACTGAGTAGCTGTCCCAGTGTGGGTATGGATGAAGTCATATTTATCGGATGATGATTAGGGCAGGCATAGCTATTTCCATAAAAGATACTTCTGTATCAGTGGAACTGCACCCATTATACATTTGTGTCCAAGCTATTCTTGTTAATGCTGGGATCTGGGATCATAAGACAATTCAGGTTGGAAGGGACCTCAGGAGGCTTTTGGATCAACCTCATGCTCAAAGCAGAGACAGCTCTAAGGTTGTTTAAGGCTTAGTCTGGTTGGATCTTGAAAATTTCCAAAGATGAAGACAGCCCCTAACTCTCAGAGTAACCTGTTCCACTGCATGACCTTCTATCAGTTACTTATATAAGCACTCTCTCTCATTCTTCTCCTTTCCTGCTGCCCTGCCCTAATTGCTTTCCTTCCTTTCCTTCCTTTCCTTCCTTTCCTTCCTTTCCTTCCTTTCCTTCCTTCCCTTCCTTCCCTTCCTTCCTTCCTTCTTTTCCTCCCTCCCTCTCTCTTTCCTCCTTTCTTCCCTTCTTCCCTCCCTCTGCTTATCATCTCTTTTCATGTAACTTACTCACCCTTCCTCTGCTTTTTCTGCAAGTTTTCAATTAATAATAAATTAATAAGTAATAATTTTAAATACTAATAAAATAATATTTTTAAATAAGTAATTAATTTCTCCCAATAATCTGTTGCTGCTACATCCTCATCAATGTTTCCTTGTATATAACATTAACAACACAGCCACGCTTCTTGTATCTATCAGTCATATTATGTATATTGACTTTCAAATTATTGCATTCATTTAAAAATCTGTCACTTTTGTGGAAATTGGAAAACACAGCATTGTGAATACTTCTCAACACTGAAATTATTTTTTCTTTTCTTTCTGCTTTTCTGTATAGATTTTTGAGATTTTAATTTTCGTGGCAAAACTTTGTCATCAATAGTAACTGAAATAATATTGCAAACTTTCCCTAACTGTGTAGGGGCTGCACTGTTTCAAACAGTAATTTGAGAATTAAATTAAGTTTTACACTATCAGAGCCCAAGCACTGTAATTTTGCCATCTCTTGCAAGTGGATTTGGCACATTTTTGGCCTGGGGCAGCAACCATGCTTCCATGGACTACATGGGCATGTTTCTGGAGATATTACAAGCAACTGTGGATTGGGTTTGCATAGCAAGGTTTTGGTAGTGAGGGATTACAGGGGTGGTTTCTGTGAGAAACTGCCAGAAGCTTCTCCCATGTCCAACAGAGCCAATCCTAGGGGGCTCCAAGTGGGATCTGCTGCTGGCCAAGGCTGAACCCATCAGTAAGGGTGGTAGCACCTCTAGGATAACATAGTTAAGAGGGAAAATCTACTGCAGAACAGCAACAGGAGAGAGGGGTGAGAATATGTGAGAGCAACAACCCTGCAGACCTCAAAGTCAGTGAAGAAGGAGGAGGAAATTGTGCTCCAGGTGCTGGAGCAGACATTTATTCCTCTGTAGCCCATGATGCAGCCATGGTGACTCAGCTGTGCCCCTGGATGGGGGTCCACAGTGAAGCAGAGATCCACCAGTAGCACATGGAGGACCCCATGCTGGAGCCCCCATTCCCCATCCCCCATCCCACTGCATCAAAGGGGATGGAGGAGGGAAAGTAAAGAAAATGAGCAGTGAAGAAGAAGGGTGAGGCAGGGGGAAGTATTTTAAGATTTGTTCTTGTTTCTCTTTATCCTACTCTGAATTGATTGGCAATAAATGGAATTAATTTCCTCAAGTCAAATCTGTTTTGTCTGTTATAGTAATTGTTGAGTGATCTCTCCCTGCTCTTATCTTAACCTATGAACATTCCATCATATTTTCTCTTTCCTGCCCAGTTGAGAGAGGAGTGATAGCATGGTTTGGTGGCCACCTGGCATCCAGACAAAGTCAACTACCACACAAGTGTTTAATTTTCAATGGATATTTTGAAATCCATCATCTTATTTTAGAAGGTAAGAGCATCTACCTATAGACATGTACTTTACAGACATGACCAGAGCTTGCCTGCTATCTTCAAACTCAAAGTGGCACAAAAAGTGCTTGATGTGTTGACATCATTTAGAACCTTAGGTTATCAAAAGAGACAGTAATGTGTATTTCTCCCAGCTTCATTATAGTATGGAAGGCCCACAGAGAATTATTTTTCTGATTGAGTGATGCTGTTTCCTTGTGTTCCTTCAGCTGCGGTGCATAAGGTGTTCACATTAATGCAGGCTGTGTGCACACAGCATTCTAATGTCTTGCTCAACTCTTTTGCTTTTTTATTTTTCATAAAATAATATCTCTGTAAGCTTATCTCAGTTTAAAATCCCTAATCTATCAAACATAAGGCTAATTGCTAAAATAATTTTTTAAATTTTGAATGGTACTGAAAGCTCTGTGCTATTTTTACTGGGGATTACACTTGTTTTCAAAAAGCTTTTTTTTTTGCACTTTTCCCTAGTGCAAAAATTTACTAATTTGATTAAACATATTTTCTGTCATACCCTCCAAAGTATCAAAACTTCTAAAGTACAGGGTTGGATTCACAAGAATCTTTAAATTCTCATAGTTTCCTTGTCTATGAGGACCTAGTCATGCTATTATGCACAGAGGAAAATTTCATTATAACAACATGACAAAATTAAATAAAACAAGATTTCTGCAGATATGACTTCATTCAGTACCTACAAATACATGCATATGTATTGTGCAAGTGCACACATACCCACCTGCCTAATGTGCACATGCAATGCATGGAGAGGGGTCAGATTCCCTCTCTGGAAGCACCAAAGAGTTTTTGATAAACTGATCAACTCTGCCTGGGGACCCAATAATATCTGTGGAAGCATCTTGTTCAGAAAATGCTAATAAACCAAAGTTTGTGATGGCTGAATTTGAAAAATGCCCCAAATTACGTTGACACTAGGAAGGTTACCCCAGTGTAAATCTGCAGGGAATGTGACTCAAATTCGTATTTCAAGGTAATTTTTATTTGACATTTCTAGCATGCCAGGTAATATTTCAGGTCGAACTAGTTTAATCAGGTCTTACATAGGAACTGCCAATACATTGTGTCACTCTAGACATGTTTTATATTAAAGAGCAATGTGCTTTTCTTATTTTAATGCAGCACATAGGCAGCCTTCTCCTAAACTCATGAGTGAGTAACTCCTGTTACATTCAGTAGAAGTTATTTATCTCATGGAAGTGAAAAACAGGATTCTCTTTATCTGTTTCAGCCCTCATAACTAAGTTCAAATTTGCTATTGGTAGCAAAGGTCAATATGGAGTGTGTCAGAGGACACAAAGCACTTTTACTTTCCTAGCTAGGAACATAGAAATTACTGCAAATAAAGAATTCATTAGTGCCACCTATTTGTGAGAATCTAAAACTGCAGATAATCCCTGCAAAACTGCATCCAGTTAATAAGAAAATATGTCTACCTCTGCCAACTCAGGTGAAAGAAAAAGACATATAGGCCAGATCTCAAAGACTGCAAGGAACTTCTTTCAATTCTATGTTGTTCAAAGATCAATACAGAAATATTTGTATGTACAATATACACATGTATAAGTGGAAGTTATATTTATTGGTGCAATTTAAAAGTATATACTTATATAAGTATATAAGATTTCCACTTGCAGTTTCATATACATCTCTTCTTTTAAAGAAACCCTGGTGCAAGAAGGAACTAGCTATCATAATATATATATATATATATTAAAAAATAAGTTGGAAAAAAATTTTAGAAAAGAAATTTTTTCCTCTTCTTTACCAGTTATCCAATACTGTATTAGATGAAGAAGGATTATACAAAATGTGATGAATAAAACAAATCCAAGAAAAACCCTTGGAATATTATAAATGCCCTTGCCTCACCTCATTGTTGAAGCAGTGGATATTGCTGAAACTGATGGGTATTTTTTCTTTTGCCAGTTAAAGTCCAGCTGTCTGGAGAGGTTTTTTGATCACGTTATCTTCATTTCCTTCTGAAATTAGACACTATATTTTCAAGTTCCTAAAGAGAGCTAAAGCTTTGAGTGACAGGAGGGAGGTTTATCATGTTGACATAGAGCTTTAAACTTCAGAGGCACATCTGTAGCCTGAGGTATAAGACCTGGAAGCATAATTGTTGTATAAGTATTTATACATATGAAGCATTTTAAAATATGTTTGCCTGACTGCAAACAGGCACAGATTTTTCAGAAAACAGATAAAGAAAGGATAGATTACCAAAATATTTTTCATCATCAGTTAATTCCTTTGTTGTCATTGACTTCCATATGAGAATGACAGTTTAATTTGAAAACATGTACAGGCATGTGTTGTAAAAGTCCTCTGGCTGAAAATATGCATGCGTTGGCATATAAATAAGTAACAATGTAAAAAGGGATGAGTCTTTGGGGGCAAAAATCAATTTTATAGAAACTGTAATTTCAAGCATCTTTCAGCTGAATGATTCCTGTAACACAGCTTGAACAGAGCAGCACAGATTTTGAATCCATATAGAAAATTGTTCACAGTTCACATGTTGTTTCCAAGACAATGAAGATATCATGTACAGGGAAATGGAAACAGATGGTTTTAAAAAAATGCTGAGAACTTTGCAAGTCTTTTCTGTCAGAAGTTCTGCGAACTCTGCCATAATAATGACACTAGCCTGTCACTAAAGAGATGTCACCAGTATTTAAAAAAATATTTAAATTCAGATATGTAAACAAAGGCAAATGAATTTCATTCTAGATAGACAAGGGGTTAAATAAATACTGTGCTTACAATAAGGCTTCAAGGCCAGGCTGGATGGTGCTCTCAGCAGCCTGGTCTAGTAGAAGGTGTCCCTGCCCATGAAAGGGGGTTTGGAACTAGGTGATATTTAAGGTCCCTTCCAACTCAAACCATTCTGTGATTCTATGGTTCTGTAAACTTGCATAACCACACCTCTGTAGAGATGTTGAAAATTCCTCATGCGTCTTTTCTTCATGTATCTGTAGATGCATCGAGTCTCTCAAACATAAGGTTTTATTTAGTCATTTTACTGTCTTTACAAATATATTTGACTCAGTGGCTTATTCTTTCAAGTATAAGTTGTATTCTTTAATTTAGTTGGCTGCAATCATGTTATTGTAGATCCATAATTGGTTGAATGTTATGTCTGATCTAAGGCTCAAAATCCTGCTGA
>NW_008240221.1:6849787-6927427 GCF_000691975.1 Corvus brachyrhynchos
GTTTTAATTGAGTCTGTGAATAACCTTGTAACTAAGCTCAGCCAGGTGATTGTTTGAGGAAAGCAAACCCAAAATGGTGGTGAATATACCAAAAGAAATTAATTTAAAAAAATATTATGATGATGCAGAAAATATTCCTCAAACTTAATATTCATCAGTTCAGCATAATGAGAAAATAAACATTGAAAGTCCCATAACGCTCTGTAGAAGTAGAATGTTGCAGGTCGTTCTATATGCTAGCAATAATGCCTAGGTATTTGATAGAAGAAATCTAAATCACAGTAGTATATCCTAAAACTTATCTAGGATGTGTCTTACTGGAGATAAAAAGTCTAAGTCAGAAATTGGAAAAAAAACTGAAAATTTTCAGTTTCTTTTATTTGTACTGAGATTTAATGATATAATCAAAATATGATTCTGTTTCTCAAGACCCCTGACTCATTCAAGGCGTAGGTTTGATGATGATCATTTGGGAACAGCTGTTCAAGATTTTGTTTCTTTTCATTGTTAGCTATGCGGTTCCATGTTTTATTATTACACCCTAATCAAGCCCTCTTTTGAAGACAAGATGCATACTCATGGCTTCAAAGTACTATTCTAGTTTTCAAGGCTGTTATCCACCTCCAAATTTCACCAGAAATAATTTTAAATATTCATGTCCACTATTTTTAAATGCCCTTTAAATACCAGCTAATTATTCATATGTTTTAATATGTAGTGGATATTTATGTGTCTTAGTATGACTTCAACCCCTAATGAGGTATACTTCAGTTGGAATGTTAGATTTTTTAAATTCTGTTTTCTTGGCTTTAGTTGATTGGCTATGTGAGAAAAAAAATTGCTGACAGATAATTTTTTTTTAGAAAATGGATTTTATATTTTACCTTATTTTTCAGATAGAAAGTAAACACAATGAAGATGCTGGAAAGCTTTTTTCCCTAAGGCAACTTAGAGAATACACTGACATCTCTGAAAAAAATTAACTTGTTAACACATCAATATAAGGATTGTAGCATTATTTTAATGAACAAACACATAACTGCTCTCAGCTGTATATAAATAATAGCAGTGGGATGGCCTACAGGAACCATATTAGTTTTGAATCCAATGCCTATTATGGGATAAGAATTTGTCTGTTTCAGCACAGAAGGAAGATATCTTAGGTATAACATCCTTTTGAATTCTCTTATCATTGTCTTCCTGCTTCTTAGAATCTCTTTCACTCCTGCAGTGTATATCTATTAGAAATTCCTAAGATCATTAAAATTATCTCACTATTTTTTATTACTACTATTGGCACTCTAATGAATAAAGAGCCTGTTGTGTAAATTTTTCTGCGATGCGCTGATACAGTGAGATACCTCAATTTGTGCTGATCCATACTTGAATTGCCTCTGAAGATCAAACTGTACAGTGTGGCTGTGGTAATTCATCACTGGCACACCTTCTTCTGAATTACCCTCATCCATCCCTCCAGCCTGAAATAACAATTTCAGATGTATTTTCCAAGGAGTTGTGTCTAACATTTATAGATGTATGTCTTACAAAGAATGAAATTCTGCATAAAACTGATGTTCCAATGATGTTCCTACATCTGATGTAGATGCAGAAAAATACTTTTCATTTTTGAAACTTGAAATGCCCTGGCATAATCTTATTTATTTATACATTTATTTGCTTACTTATGTGCATTTACATAAAGCTTCAGTCTGACAATCCATCAGATTTCCTTGCAGCTCTTTTTGAAACTGGCAGTTGTGCAAAGAAAATTTTTTCTTCTTTTGAGAAGCTGCTCAGTTTCAGAGCAGAATAAAGTTGGCTTTCCTAGTTTCTTTCTAAGTTAATTAGAGAGTTGTTAGAGTTCTGGTCTGTTCTGAGAACCTCTAGGAAAAAAAAAGCTATGTAACTGTTAGTTATTATTTGTTTCAAATTAATTGATATGATATTTTCTTGTATTTAAAATTCAATATTTGTTTTTTATTGTTATACCCAAGGGAATGAAGTATAGCATGGACCAATAGCCCTATGATAGAGTCAATTACATGTATTATTTTAAGACTCAGAAGTGCTATAATCAAATTGCAGATATGAAGTTGCAAGAGGGGCCATTACACTGTTGTATCTTCTGCTACATCTATCACAGAGCAGCTTGCTGAAACAAACTGAATACACTCCTCCTTTGCAAGGGTAAAGCTCTCCCATGGTCAAACCCACATTTTTTCCAGTACAGTATGTTTAGTAGTAACCAAAAATCCTCTGCAAATAAAAGATATCTTTGTTCCATATTGCTTGTCTTTTTACCAGTATGTTTTACTAAGTGTATAGTCAAGGTTTCAGACTGAACACTAAGAGTAGTAAGGTACAGGTGGATGATACCACAGTGCCTGTGAACTCTGTGATGTATCTTTTGCATGAATACACCACTATCATCTTTAACTTCAGGCGAGTCTGTAGGAAGGTGATAGCAGAACATACATTGTTATTTTGTAAGGAGATTTCTGTGATTCATTCCACTCTGATATGTCCTGCCAAGCCTTTTCTCAATCAGCAGCTGGTCACTACAGAAGCTGCTCAGGTGACGCATGATATAAAAATCGACCTATCAAAATCTAACCTGTTAGACATTCATGAATAAATAACTTAGTCATACAACTTCAAAGAAAGATGCTGTCCAATCTGTGATTTAATCTGCTTCCAATCTTACAGAAAAATCTTTGCAATGTCACACACTAAAGCAGAAACTTCAAAGAAATGCTGATTGCTGAGAACTGCAAAAGAGGGGTTTTTTCCCTATGCTTTGAGTTTTAGAAATAAAAACCAAGGGTTTTTTTCTTCAGATGCAGTCATGATTTTGGTATCTAACCACAAAGTTTCTGTATGAATAGTGTATATGTAAAGAAATATGCCCAAGTGTAGGTCATTACATAGGGAAATCTGCTAAGTTTCTCTAAGAAAGTGCCAGATAAAAAGAGACAAAGTTATGGCTTTGGCACCAAACTAGTCTGGATGGTTGGAAAGAAGGACAAGGGAACAAACAGCAAAATTTTTTTGGTATTAGGAAGGCTTTAAGCTAGGGCTGTTGCATCCTGGTTTGATCAACTTTAGAGCTTCAAATTTGTTTTGATCAGCTAGAATTGCATAAATTGTGTAGGCACTGGAGGCACAGTGCTTACCTAGAACTTCTGAGCATGGTCACAGTTTTAAAAAGAGGTGTGCAGATTTGCTGCAAAGATTTTGCTTGTTTGCTAGTTGCCCACAGGCAAAGTTTTCATATGATTGGTACTACAGGTCACCTTCGGTCACAGTACAGCAGGGGTCAAAAACATTTGACTATCATGTTTATTAGTGATACAAATAATCTGGGGAATTCAGCTAGATTTAAAAGACATTAAATGGCAAATATAATATACACCTGATTCTGTTAGAATACCTCTTCCCACTTTGGAAATCAAATGGCAAGCAGAAACCAAATGGTCATTTCTTGGCTTATGGTGACTGTGAAAGAAAACATATTAGAATGAAGCATAGGACATTTCTTGCTGCTTGCAAGATATTTGGAAGAGATTATCTTTTTTGTCAATGGTGAACTCATGTAGGATGTAATCAATAGGATTATCTCATAGAATATTTGTAGAGTCTGAAATAGATAAATAAAATATACAAGAGTTGGATATAAAGTTTCTATTGTGCCTAGGAACAAACATGATTTGAGTTGCTTGGGCAAGACTCAGTGAGAGTGTATACCAGCAGCAAAAGAACATTGAAACTATTAAAAGACAAGTCTTTATTCAGTGAGAGGTTTGCACAGGCAAGAATTGCCAGGTCAGTCTCTCTTAGACAGTGAGCTTAATCATAAGCTGCTTTTGTCCTACATATAGGAAAGTGCTGAGCATTTTTAGAATGGAGTAAGTAATGTATGTGTAATAAGTATAGGAAAACTTGATATTCAGTTTAGGTGACTGAAAAGATGAGTTTGCACCTATTATTATCAGTTGGAGACCTGAGACTCAGAATAAGTTTATTTGATGCCACATGTGAAATGTCCTATATTTATTAAATGAAGTTCATTGAAATGGTGAAGGAAGATCATCCCTAAGTTACAATTCAAATTTTACCAGTGATGTCTCTTTTTTCATTTACAGTAAAATCAGAGTCTGCTATTTTTTCCAGGATAAGAGAAGCACCACTGCCTTTCTATCTCAGGTAATGATCCCATTTGAACACACTAGAAAAAACCAGAATGATTTTCATAGGTAGCTGTGAAAATATCTGAAAATAAGTTCATGATTTTGCTTCTTGTTTCCAGCGCAGAAGAAAAGGTATTTAGGAAGCGAGAAACAAATAAAACAGCTATACACTGAATTACATTTTGTGGCTCCAAGCTGAAATACCTGTGACATTAACCAGACAAAAAAAATCTTTATTATTCCATAATGGCTCTTATGTTAACACTCAGCTTGTTTCTGCAGCATGACTTCACTTTGATATCTTGTTGTAAAACCAAATGACAAATTTTGTTAATGAAAAAAAAGGAATACAGCTTTATATATCTGAAACTTTTCAAAACATGATTTGAATTTGTGATCTTTTTTCTGACGTTGGAGGACAATACTGAATCTCATTTTGCAGAGCAAATATTTTCAGAGTTTAGTCTCTGCTCTTTGAAAATCTTGCATAAGGGTTTTAGAATTTGGAGCTAAATGTAGACTTATTGGAAATTCTCCTTAGAAAGCTGATATTTATGCTAAAAAGCTCAAGCTCTGCATGACATTCAAAAGGTGCAACAAGGCAGTAAAATTTCAGAAATAAAGAAAAGAGTGAAATTTATCATCCTTTTAACAACACTGATCAAATCTGCACAAACCTGTATGAACCAAAGCTGGATATTGCTGGAATAACATAGCAGGTTTTTCTTCTTTTATTTTAACATGTAAACATTAAGACTAGTAATTTAAGCAACAGAATATTTATTTCTCACTGATTAAGACTTTGTATGTTTGGAGGTTATCTATTTACTTTTTTTAATGAACTTTTCTTTGTGTAGATAATGGAATAAGTATTTGAAATTAAAACAGATTTAACCTGAAGATCTTCATGCATTTGCAAAATGAAAATAGCAAGTAGAATGGGCTGTGTATTTGAAGAGTGTAATTGCAGTCAGAGCAGCCTGCATGGCCCTCATTGGTATTCCTGTGTACATCTACATCTCTGATGCACCCTGTGTATATTGTATATATGCAGGCTGACTTATGTAGGCTGCCCACTCTGCTCTGAGTGTCTTTAAGGCATCCTTAATCTTTGACCTCAAAGACAGGCAGTTGGTCAAGACAGGATCTTGACTGAATTTTTATTTTATGAAAAAGAGTAAAATACCTCAGCATGCAGCACAGGCCAGAAAATCCCTGGGGCTAGGAGAAGCAGGATCTCCCCAGGATTGTCAGGGCAGGTTCTGGCAGCCAGGACCCATCCCACCATGCCAGCCAGCTCCAGGGCAGCCAGGGAGCAGCTAGAGGCATTCCCAGGAACTTCCCCGAGGTTGGGGACAGACTGAGGCCAGCAGGATGTCAGCCCTGGGCTTGGGCCTGGCTTGCTGGTAGACAATACACCAGCATATATATATGATAATATCATATCATCACAGATATCCAGCAAATATCTTTAGGCAGGAAACAAGCAGAGCCAAGAACTGACAGCCCATCTTGAGTACTCAGTTTCAGAGTGGTATAGACAGAGCCATGGTGCTCACTGATGCTTCTAAAATCTGGCTGTGCCCTCAATGGCATTAGTCATTCAATCTCTTTCTATCAACTTACATTGGTTTGAGGGGAAGTGAATGATTATGTGGGCAAAAAGAAGAGGGGAAAATGGGAATATTTTAAAGCTGCACATAAGAGAATTGGGGGAAAAAAAAGCCTCCAAAACTGCAGAACTGAGACTTGTAGGTTATTACCGCAGGCCTGGTTCCTACGGTATATCACCGTGTCCCGCAGCCATAGGGAGGAGGAGGAGGAGGAGGAGAAGATCCAGCAGGCAGGAATTGTGCAGCAAGATTGATTTAATTATTTTACAAACTCTTTTATAGACTTTTTTCTTCATAGTCTAATTGGACAAAGGACCAGCCACCCCTTGGGGGCGATTGGCCAAAATCCTAAAACATCCATTATCAAAATATTTTCTACTATACCATAAACAAGACTTTCCAAGGTTGCAGGTGGCTTGGTTGTTTACATTCCCTGCTACCTCTTCTGTGAGAGAGAAAAGTCTCTCACGGACTTAGAAAAATAACAAGAAGATCCTCACTAACAGCATTTTTGTACCTACAGTAGGTTAAAACCAAAACGTCTCATTATGGGGTCTGCCCTCCTAAAGAGTGCGTTTCCCATGGCTGTCATGTCAGTCGTGCATAGGAAACTCTTAAATATTTTCCAGCTTCACGTTTTCAACCCAGAGGAAATTCTCAGGAGGATGGCCAGGAACTTTTACAAATTCAAAATCTATAAAATCACAATGCTAGTGTATGTTCCATGGATTCTGGTCAGAATCATCTTAGATAAAAACAAATTTCTGGGCTGACAGTAACTTCCATGGAATTAAAGTACTTTGTAAATTGTTGATTAAATGCAATGAGCAGCAGCATGCTTAAGTACATGAAATATTATTTTCTATAAGATTTTTGATTATCTTTGAGAGATTATCAGTGTCAGATAGAAATAATTTAAACTGGAATGAAGTTTATTACTTTTTAATACAAAATTGTGATGATTTTCCATTAGTGTTTAATGGCAAGGGACACAAATCACAGAGTTCAGGGATTCTAAGGCAGACACCCTGGGTTTATTTCTGTCTTCTGAAAGAAAGGAAACTAAAACCATAAGAGTGACTGGGGCTCTATGAAAGGAATACAGAGACTAATTTATGAGTGGGAAAGCTTAGGCTGTGTTTCACAGATATGGAATAACTGAAAACAATTCATATTGGAGGACAGCTGTTTCTTCTTCCCCTCAAAAAATAAGTGAAGCATATTTACCAGTCAAAGTCAATAGCTGAAATCATCATACATAACTAATTTCATAGCCAAAGACGAAACTTATGCCAATAAAACTGCCTGGCAGAAATTAAACCGCCTATTTCCTCACATAGTTATAATCTTTAGTCATATTACTATTCTTAGCTTGTTTCTTATTACCTTTTACCTTGGATTTATTACTGGTTTTCAATCTTAAGTTTTAATTATCATTCCATTCTGAGGAATATTTATATTAATAATAAAAAAAACATGTCATGAAATAATTTTAAATGACACTTTCAGATTTTCTTTCCATAAACTTTGTATACTTATGTGTGTTGCTTAATATGTGGGGTTTTTTCCAGAACCCTTCTTAAAAACTGAAATCAGACATTTCCTGTCAGATCTGATTGCTTAGCACTTTCCAGATTTAGTTTGAAAATATGACAAAAGTCTCAGCCTTTACTATGCCAAAAGAGTGAAGGAATTGTTAAATCTTGTGATAGAGTTTGAATTATAGTTTCTTTCAATCCTTTGATCCTACTTTTCTTCACTATCAGGTTTTAGTCTGTTTAGTATAATTATGTATCCTTGCTAAACTTACCATGAAATAAAATGTAAATGCATTGTCCAAATATATTCATAAACAGCCCCCCAGCTGCAAAACACTTTTTCAAATAAGATATCACGAAGGGCTGTAACCTTCTGCAACATCTATATTTAATGACATAAATGAAAGAGGATGGCATTAAAAGTTCAAAGCAGCAAAGATGATACATTTCCAATCATGCTGTCATAGTGATCTACAAACAGCAGACTCGTACTCAAAGAAGTGCTGTTTCATTTACTGAAGTTCAAGCATGAACTTCAAGTCTCATCTCAAATAATATCTTATTCTTCTGGTACTTCAAATCCACCAAAGGCCATTAAAGTGCCGTGACAAATATATGTGGTATTTTGGTAGATTGATTTCTTAACACAAGAGAGTTAAATTGTTTTTTACTCATTGTCTCAGTTTGCTGATCTACATTTACAAGACTAGGATGTTAATATTGTTAATCATCTGATATGACTGTATCTGTATCGAAAAGACTGTGTGTAACAGAATGCCAAATGTAATTTAACTTCTTCCAGTCAAGATTCTAAGTAAAAACTGCCCTCTGTCTTGTCAGTAGTTGAGGCTATGGGTTGTTTAAAATAACTTAATCTGATTTCCCTGAAATTTTGAATTGGCTTCATCTCACATAGGTATCTCAAGGCATGTTGTCTAAGGCCGACACAGGCAGTATGAGATTGCCATGGGTTTAGATTACGTGGAGAAACAGGTACTTTCAAGTTCCCTTAAGATGGTGTTGTAGAATAATTGAATTGATCCCCACAGGTGCTTTGATCTGCCCATTGTTAATTTAAAAAGCCAAAAGTATATAATTTGAATAAGATGTCCAATTTACAGCAGTCTGAAATTAGATGAGATGAAAACCACTTTTAAAAAACAGAAAAAATGATGAGAACATTCTTAAATAATGCTGTGATAGTTATAAATCTTTTTAAAAGGAAGTGAGCGCCATACAAACTCTTCAATATGCTTCACTGCCCATTTTTAACCTGCCTTTTGTTGGGCTGAACTTCAACCTGTCTATTTCTTGTCCATAAATTGATCTCTGTACAGCATTTTATTACCTCTGTGCCATAACTGACAAAATAATCACTCTGAATCTTGTATTACTCTCTTAAGTATTGAGTGTGAACACAGTGGAAGGGGTTGAGAGTATAAATTGGCCAGATCATCCTCAGGACTGGGCATAGCATCTGACTTAATAATGAAGACAGTTTCATATAAAATGACATGTATTTTTCACCTAATGGCTTTATTATTTTATGATGTTCCCCAAAATCTATAAAACACATATATAATATATTACAGGCTGAAATAGCACACTTTTCTGAAACACAGAAATTCCATATCAGGCTGTCTGAGCAAAGTGTATCTTGCAGGTAGTCCTTCTCCATTATTCAACACTGCATTAACCTCTGTTTAGTTTTGGCTTTTTGTGTCAATAAAGGTGGAGATTAATAGAATCATCTTCAGAAGAAAGATCAGAGTTCTGGAGAACATGAGCAATGAGGAAGACTGAAAGCTTTGCATTTTTATTTTCAGTTTAAAGAGAATTCAAAGGGGAGTATGACCTGTAAAATGGGGGTGGTAGTGGAGATTTAATACTCCTAAAATACACATTAGAAGTGTTTTAAAGGGTATCCTCAGACCTTGGTGTTCTTGACAGTTTGGACAAGAAGAAACTGACATAAACTGATATATAGAACAACAATTCACATAGAGATAAAAACTGGTAAGACTAGTGGTAGATGGCCTTAGGCCATCATGGGAACCTCAGAAAATGGTCATCTTAAGGAAAAGTCTAATCAGATGTCTGTTAATAATGCAATATGTAAAGCATATGATACTTAGGCCTAAAGATAGACTAGGTAATATACTACAGGTCTTTCCTCATCCTATGATTCTGTGATTCTATGCAATTTAAGTGTTATAACTTAATATATGCAAGTTATATTTAAATATGCAACATAACTTACTAAACATATTTTAATTCCTTTCCAGGTTTTGCAGGTCAATTGAAATTATCTCTAGCAAAGAACCTATAGCAAACCTTGCTCTGAAAAAAGACTTTCATCATTACAGACTAGTCAATTTAATAAGTATGAAACAGAGAACACAAAGGTGAAAAGAAATCATATGGATTTGCTCATAGAGTAAGGTGCTGCTCAGTGTAAGAGTAATAGAACTAGGCTCAAGAGAGCTTTTCACTGTGTTACCAGCTTTCGAAAGCTTTAATTTGCAGCTAAAGGAACTATTCGTAGGAATCTCTTTTCACGTTTGGTGTTATGTGATTGCAAATATTTTTAAGAATGGTTATGTAATTTTGAGGAAGAGTCAGCAGAACAAACATCTGCTTTGAATGGGACTTCATTCTGAAAGTGTTTGGAAAAAATACATAAAGATATCTAAGAATTAAGAAATAATATTAAATAGGAAATTGTCCCTTTTCTATTTAATCTCAAATGCAGAAGCAATGCATGTCCCTTGACAAAGCCCAAAGGAAATCATTAATGGACACAGAACTGCATGAAGGTCAATGAGATGGCATATTCTTCCTAGAGAAGTGTAAATAATGCGACACGTCTAAGGGATAACACTGTTCAGCTGGCAGTCAGATTGTTTCCAATGAAGAAATCTGATGAAGCAGTTGCGGTTTTTGTACCACTATTTAGTCTATTTATATGTGATCTGTTCATAGACTATTGTCAGTACTATTTTGCAGCACTATTTCTTCTTCTTCTGTAAATTTCAGGAAGCGCATACATTGTTTTATCTAATCTGAGTGGCACCTGACTAGATTTCATGGTGCTAGCTTTCTCCTGAATGCTACCTATTGTTCTCCAAAGATTCCAAAGGAAAGTATATGCAACACTGTTCATATAATAGCCACGGACACAGAAAACATTACTGTACAGATCCTGAGACAGAAGCATTTGAGCATCCATCAAAATTGTACACAGATAAGAGTTGTTCACACAGGATTATTTTCATCACAGAAGGAAAATATTCAGTGCATTTTAACACCCTGCCCTACTAAATGGGTCATCCATCAGGTTCTGTTTGTGCATACACTATAAAATCAGTCTCCCACCTGTTAACGTAAGAGCTCCCAAGACACCTTACAGTGTAAGGACTGAAACAGAATCGTACACAGAGTTAGGCAGATAAATACCTGAGAGCTGCAGGCATGCACAAAGACTAAAGTGAGTAGCTTTTATTGATGAAAGTTCTTCACTCATGACAGCAGCCATACTCACTGCACCTAGCATGAAATCTGTTCTCAGACAATGACCAAAATGAATGCCTAGAGTCAAGTGTAAAATGAAGGCAAGGACACTTCTACCAAGGACTACATTAGCTTTGAATAATGTGCAGCTTAGGAATTTCCTCTTCCAAAGTGGTTTGTCAGTATTAAATAACCTACAGTAGATTTCTATTCCATTAATTTTTCCAATCTCCCTATGAAATGTGTAAGCTCTTAGCAACCACAGCATCCAGAGATAACAATTTCCACAGCTGCACATTATATTAGAAACTACCAATACATCTAATGCCACCCAAAACTTCCACTAAGTCAAAAGAAGGGTCAGCATTAAATATGTTTGGAAAATTCAGTCTTACTGTAGTTTGGCTGTTATTCAAACCAGTTTTCCACCATAAATCTTAGAACCAGATTTATTTCAATGAAATTATAGGCTGTACTCTGAAATTATGACAGTTTATGAGAACAGTATAGAATGCAAAATAAGCAAATGTTTCAAATGAAATTGTTGTCACAAGGAAAACAGCCCATTTAAACTATATATTTTCACTTGTTTCTTGATAGTGAAACCTTGTGCAGCAGCTTCATTGTTCTGTAGTGGGCATTTAGGGTGTAGAAACACCTAAGGCTGTGAAAACACCTACAGGAAAATGGTCTGTCACACAGTAAAATTTATAGAATTTATAGAAACAAGCCATTTTTCAGCCATGTGGAATTTAATATATCAATAGCTTTATTCTTGTTGTGCACTAACTACAGTTAAGTTGTAGCAAGAAACCTCCTTCACCTGTGACACGTGTGACAGGAGACAGCATCAACATCTTGTAGCACCCATAACATATAAAATACAGCAAGTAACTGATCTGCTTGCTCTCCAGAAGAGAGAAACTCTTGCCGGACACTTTTAAAATACTTGATGAAAGTCAGTTTGGAAACCTTTGAGGTCAGCTAGCAGAGACCTCTACAGAAAAATCAGGATTTCCCATTCTAATCATTTCTCTGATATTCCCTCACACACAGGTCTTAAAAAATATCTTTAATGCAAGTGAATTTCATATATTAACTGCTTCTTTGGCTTTCTCAGACTATTGCCTGAAGGGCCCTATCCTAATTTTTTATTCAAGTCACTTTTTAGGTCCCCAAAGATATTAATGGTGCAAGATGAAGCATTAAAAGCCTTACCCTTTAAAGTTATTTCCTAAAATATTACCTAAATATTCCTCTACAGTGTATTCAATTTCCAGATTTTTTTCTGATTTTTTTTTCTATTTAATTTATATTTGTCAGAGTTAATCATCTATGTTGATGGTAGAAGAGACCCTACAGTAAATAAAGTTATAACAACCCCTGTAACACTCATTCCTTACCTCTGAGGTATTTGCATGCAGTCATATCACTCTTTATAGTCTTTCCTTTCAGCAGCAGCATAGTATATTAAATTGTCTTAATTTCTTCTCATATGTCACAGCCTCTAATCCCTCTCGCTGGATTTTTTTCTAGGTTTATAAAAGTTCTTTCCATACTGTGCATATTCACAGAAGATTCAAAGTGCAGTAGCAGCAACAGGCTACAGCTTATTGGGACCTATAAAGGTTCATATGTTCATTCTCATTTAAATTCACTGAAGAATGGCAGTTACATTTTGCTGAAGCAACACACTGGAAAATAAAGTCTTATCTGCCAGCCACAGTGTCCATGATTCTTTTCTGCTCTTCCTGCACAGAGAGTTCTCTGATAGGGCAGAGGTACAAAATCAGGTAATCATTCTGCCTGGCATCCACCCAATGCATTTTTACATAAGATCCATCTAAATCCATTCTTGTGCATAGAGACTTTTGTTTTTCCTGAAAACAGTTATCCTTGCCACTGAAAAGCAAAAAGAACACTTGCAAAAGCAATCTTCATATATTTTTTCCCCTTTTTCCAGTTTCTTGACAATACTTAAGAGTCCAAAACTTGATTTCTGGCACCATTACATACATGACCAAAAATAAAGTTAGTAACAAAAAAGACATAATTATCCCTACAAACTCTTCCCTTCTGCTTACAGTGTTATTGTGAGGCTGGATGGGGTGGTTTAGAATATGGCAGATACCAAAAGCAGTATTGCACATGAAAAGAACTGAGGCAAATAACCCCCAGAGATACTAAGGATGTTTCAAGGCAAAAAAGAAATCACCAGCAGCTGTCCTCCATGAAGCAAGGCCCAGGCAATTGCAAGGCTGTTTAACCTGTGTGATCGGCTGACATCACTGCTCAAAATACTACAGCTGCAGGTTAAGGCAAAACTAGAGAGTTCTTTGTCACCCGCCAGATATGAAATTTGCCAGCACTAGCTTGCAGCAGTGCTTGGTAATTTCTGATTCATCCATCAGAAGGATGTAGGACAGTACTGAGTCGTAACACTTCCTCTGTAATTGTGGTCTTATCTATAAACAAGCTAACTTCAGATGCCTCGACAATGTAATTGCAACTTGTCTACAGATTTTCCTGCACAAAGAAATAGAGAGGCTTACAGGGCTGTGTTGATGGCACTTGCTAAAAGTCGTATGTCAACTAAGAAACTTAATCTTACTTTAGCAGTACAGCTAGAAAATTGAACATTTTAATAGAAAATTTGATTGCAGTAAATACCAGAATTGGACCATGAGGTGGTTTAAAACCAGCTGGGAATTAAACTCAAAAGAAGCTGCTCCCCTTCCCTATGCCCTCCATCCGGTGAGAGAGGGACAAAGGCAGAGACCATGGCTTGAGACGATAATTTATTGAAAACAAACAGAAATGGAATAAGAAATGCCCAGTAGAAGCAACAATATTAATAACAAAAGAGATGATGATTTACAGACAAAAAGGTGTTCACCACCTTGACTCAGTTCTGCATGGCTGACGAGACAAAAACCAAGATAGCAGCCATTCCCGCACCTCGCCAGTGCCATGCAGTTATTCCCAAGACAAAGACAAGATGGTGAGTGCTCTCTGAAGTTGGCATTCCCTGAGCCTGAGACAACAAAAACAACGAAGAACACCTCCCCAGAAAAACAGATTATCCTCATTGCAACCACTCTGCTCCTCTGGGCTTGGCTCCTTTCAGCTCCACTCAGCTCTGCTCGGTCTAAGCTGTGATCTTCTGTGAGCTGAGAAGGGATGGGCAGCAGTGGGAGAGGAACAGACTTCAGTGTTGGTCCTGGCAACTTCCCTGAGGAAGAAAGGGAACAAAATTATGCACCTGTGGTGTAGAGTCACATTTTTCTTCCCCTGAGCCCACACCCCCAGCGATGATGTGGACAGTATAGAATAGCAATTAAGCCATGCCCACACAGTTCTAGGCCCTACCCCTTTCTGCAGCCAGGACAGGCCATGTCCCTGTAAAGCATCTGTTAAGACAAAGTGCGTTTGCTAATGATGTCCAGCACACGTAGAGTTTCTTATTTAACCCATATTACAGTCCTTTTGTTCAATTCCTGGTTTTAGTCACCTGAGTTTCCTGAGTAGCGTGAAAATATGACGACTTTATAGTAGGAATAAGGATTGTAATTTATCTCCCTTAAAAATTAACTTTAAAGGTAGTTAGTGCAATTATTTATGATCCTATTTGTGTTTGACTTTTTTTGGGGAACAAAGAAACCTTTACAGATGCAACAAGGCAGAAAGCAACTAGTGAAATGAAAGCTTTATTCTGTACAAATAAGTTTCTACTTTTCATGGCTAGTTCATAAACAGAAAACACTATATGTTATTTTACTTGTAAAAGTCACTAAAAAGTGCTACACTATTCTTTTTACCATCTTACTTCTCACTTAAAAGTTTAACATCAGTAGTTCAGAAGCAGTGTCCCCCTTGTACTGCTTTTTTTTACCATATTCATTTAGCCATGTCTCTGGTTATTTCCGCCAGTCCTGATTGAAATGTATTTTCAACTCCATTATTCACCATTTTTAGCAGCTTAATCTCAACAATGCATTCAGTATGAACTGGTTTTCCTAACACTCTTGTTTGCTTCCTGTGCTACCACATGCTTTGATTGATGCCCTGATGGTCTGTCAGGCTCTTTTCCTTTTCCCATTCTTTTCTGTATGTACTGTATATGCTTCACTGTCATGTCTCAACTCTTTAATTAACTCTCTCTCTAGTTCTCCCACATTCATCCTTTGTTGTTTGTTCTTAGTGGATTGTTTTACTTTTCTGTCTTTATTGTGAGTTTGTCCACTCTGAATGTATCTGTTTGTTCCTTAATATTTCTGGTCATGGGATTTGGGCCATTTGTAATATCTAACATAATGAAGTGTATGCACAATTAAATGAAAGTATTGTGAACACCACATCAACTCCAGTGACAGTCCAATATTTACCTCATAATTCTTTATGGATTTGGGCTCACTGCCTCCCATCATACACATTCCCTGTACAGATAAAATTTTGCATTTCTAATTATTTATCTTTTAAAGGCTTTGAAGAGAAAGGAATAATCAGATTAATCCTGTCCTTCTCCTATCCTCTCTTGTACAGGGGACGAGGATGGGTTATTTTCAAAAGGGAACTGCTCACTGCCTAAAACTTCTTCCTCAAACTGTGTTACAACTTTTCCTAGCTTAATTTACTGATCAAGAAGTAAAACCTAACAATTATACCAAGAATCAGAAATTGCATAAACCGGAACCATGGAGTTAATTTCTTCTTTGGGAATCAATTAGTTTTAGTTAATCTATAGCTTGAAAGGAATCTTTCATATAAGTTCCTAGAACCCTGGGTTTGAGCAATAGGAAAATTGCATAAGAGAGATGTTCACCTCATACTTTGCTCCAATTATGGAAACAGCTACAGTTCAATGGTATTTTACAGATTTAGTTTCAGCATGGTTTTATCTCAGTAATGCCACTCTGTTCTACAGGTGAGCCTGCTTTGTGCCCATCATCAAAGGCTTTTTGTAAGGAGATAATGGCTAAAACTAGAGAAGTTAATATGCTGCAGTAATAAAGCTGAGAACTCACTACAATGCATGAAGAACTAAATGTCCCTGTCCTGTGGCATCTATTTTAAATGAGTAAATCAAGGAAAACGTCATGCTTTGAAACTCCTGCCATTCTGTTTACACACGGCTGCCATTACAGAGTTCTCTTTCATTACTTGAACTTCATGTTTTCATTCAATATTTCTTGGGAAAAAAAATCACTTAACGTCTATCTATTAATAAACATATACATTATTTTATTTAAGGAATGGGAGGGAAAAGGAAGAGACAGTGAAAATCTGAGTGGGAATAGTTTTTCTAACCTTCATTAATTTTTATTGGGTTTTTTATTTGCAAAAAGGAATGAGAACTATATTTTGTGAAATACTATACAAGCAGGTCCAGTTTCTGTCCTCTGCTCATTTTGCTTAGGGCTAACATTCATTCTGGATGAAATATGACTACAAAGTTATTTTGGGCTAGGTTTTTCCAATTTTTATATCTCTAAAATACTTATTCCAAATAATGGAGCATTTACTAGGGAAAATGATAGGTCTTTAAGATTAACAGGGTTAAAAATTTAGCTTATGACTAAATCCTTTAACAACAGAAGGAAGTCATAGTCAGCTGTGATTATGAAGTCTATCTGGATTTAGATTTTTTTTATCTAGGCAGAACTTGTATTGCATATAGCAGCAGGTACGCATACAGTTTTTGTAGATCTGAAGTCTATTTATGTGTGAGTTTAAAATAGCTAATACAAAAATGGATGTGGACACATAAGATATTTAAAATAAATGAATAAATATTTAGTACAAATTATTGAAAACAATTATTTAATTAGAAGTGTTTTAAAAACCTTTGTTCCTGTTTTACAGAAATGGCCAAAAAAAGGTAATTGCCACAAATGATCCGGATATAAACATGAATGTTTATGTTTAAGGCAACATTTTAATTCAGCTTAATGAGAAGCCTCAGCAATGTGCCTGTGGTTCGCCCAGCCAGGAGGAAGCATCTTCTCTCCCCAGGCTGGAAAGTGAAACATGATATGTGTTCCATATTGTTCACTTCAGACACATGCACAGCCAAAGTCGTTACCAGTACGAAAGAATTGCACAGTAATGCTCTTCAAATTCTTCCTCAGATCTTGGATAAAGGCCAGATGCCCAACTCAATTGAAGTCCTTCACAGAAAGCCTCTGAGATCACTTACTTCTAACACTGTCATTTAGGATGGAAAAAAGGAAGCATTTCTTACTAGAGAAGGATTTTTTCCAAGGTATGATTTTAAAAAATGAAAGTGGTCAACATGGGGGAAAAAAATAGGTTTGTTTTAAATATCAAATTAAGGACTGTTATTCAGCAGGGTCTATTTTAAGGGACTATTGATCTTTACAGGCTTGTGTTTATGTGGCAACAGTTGTTTTCTCTTCCAGGATGTGTTAAGTAATTTCAGTTAATCCTAATTATTAAGTAATCTTAGATCTCTAAAGGCTTGTACATTTGGTTTGGTTCTTAAAGTCAACACCTTTTTTATGATGAGTTAAAATAGATAAAAAGGCACTTACTGCGACATTGAAAGTATTCCTGTTCAGGTAACATCCAGGTAGTTAATCCAGGACTCTAGATAAGCTTTGAAAATTGTGATTGGGATAAATAAGAGCCCTGAAAGACCACATTCTGATATGGTGTATGATCCAAAATTAATCCAGATTGAAGATGTTCAACATTTGCAAAAAAGTCATGGCCCTGGGAGGATATAAGAAAGATAGAGAAACAAAAATGAAAACTCTGTCAAATTCTTCTAATCAAAATTTTGAATTCTTAGGCACCAGAAAAAAAAACATAAGCAAAAGATTTCTGTGGCTTTCTTAACTATATAGTGTGGTATAGAAACTATTTTTTAAAATATTTTAACAAAGAATTCTGTCTTAAACTTCTTATTTTTCAGCAAAGACTAACAGCTGGAGAATCTACATATGTGTACACTCCTGTCACTTTTATAAATTGCTTTTCAAATAATTTATAGCTGGTACATGTTGCTACAGAAGTTCTCATTAAATTGCCTTTGGGTCAAACTGTTAAATTAATTTTTATATATATTTTTAGTGAGAATATCCATACTTTTAAAGCTGAAATGTCATGAGGAGAAATATTTGTCTGAGATTTAATGTGTATAGCAATATCCTGACTTTTCCTTAGCATTCAGGAAAGGACTGGAAGATCTACCCAGATATATAATTATTTAAACCCTCTATAATTTGTGCATATACAAAAAGCATATGGAATTTATACCTACAATGTTTAAGAAGAATGTTGTCCCTTTTTTTTCTGTCTGATAACTAAAATACTGGCTGAATAACTTTATTTGATCCAAAGCTTTTCACTCTAGAAAATCAAAATAGAATTATTGAATATGGTGTCAATAAACAATTTGAGATGCATAGCATATATTTTTATGACTCAGTGAGAATATTTTATAACTACTATAACTCATTTTATTACAAAAATTGATTGGAAAGAGTTTTTTATATATCTATCAACACTGATATCAATATATATCCTTCACATTTATATGTATGAGAGTGTGTGTGTGTGTGTGTGTATATATATATATATATATAAAATTTGCATTTAGTTAAAGTACTCAAACTCTTGAAACGTGAGTATATCATTAGTTCAGTTATATTTAGAACAAAAATTATAGGTCTTGGAAAGGAATGTCATGCAGCATAGTACAAAAACCATATTTAAATGTGTTACTTTTACAGATATGAATGTACATAAGGAGATAAGAACACAAATCCTTGATCAGACAAATTTCTAGAGTCTGGACTATGTTTTTGAAAGTGGTCAGTCAAGTGGCAGAAGAATAGCATGAGTATTGGTGATACACCCAAAGTACCCAATTTCTGACAAATTGCACTTTAAGTAGAGACTAATATTTTTCCTTTTTTAAATTTAATAACCCTTGAGGACTTTGGCACCATAAATTGGCTTAATCACTTTTTAAAATTCAATTGCACTTTGAGTATCTGTAGCATTTCAACAATGACTTTGACTATAAAATTTTATTCATGTAAAAAGATTTTTTTGTTGTTTATTTGTTCTTATTCCTACCTAAATAGCTAATCTTTATATGAGTTACTAACTGTGGACACAGTAAAGGAACTGGAGACTGATGCTGGCACTTCTGCATGTTTTATTTCATAGCTAAGTGCAGGTACAGTGTCATTAAAATCAACTGGTGCTGTAAGTCTCAATATCTTCATAAAGGAATGCATTGATGTCATCCTGCCTCTTCCATGCATTCATAAAGTGAGATAATAATGATTGTTTACTACACCCCCTGGAAGCCAGGTATGAAGCAGTCATTAACTTTATAGCAAGAAAATAATGACTAGCTTAGTTATAAGGAAAACTGAAAACCATATAAAGAGCTGCAGGAACTAGAATAGAGGGAAGGTGCAGAATTTTTTCACTGAGGTCCACAGGAAAATGGTAGGGAAAAAGCTAAGAGGCATTTTCTTGGCATAGCTATGCCAGAACACAGAGATTGCCTCAGTCACCCCACAGGTTTTAATTCCATAGATTTGTTTCATAACGTCTTCTAGTAAGCTCAAGTTGTTCTTTTTCATGCTCTTTAAAAATCAGCAGTAAAAGAGTTTTGATAGTGTACTTTGATATTCCAGAAACCCAGTGAGGTGCCTACAGAAAGGGAAAATAATTTTGTATTAAATTAATAAGGATTATCTATAACATTTTTCACAACTGTGTAATTAAAAACCTGATGTGTGTTCACTCAGCATGGAATAAAAAAACTTGGTCCTAAATATCTCAGCAAAAAACTAGAATTAGCATCTAGTACAAAATTAAATGGGGGCAAATATAAATTGTTGTTGTTACTTTACTACTATAAAATTGGAAAAAAAAAGTCAGATTCCAAGGGGTAAACATGACGTATGGATATCAGGGAGATGCATAAAGGAAAAATATGTTTGAATGAAGGTAGAGATTGGGAAAACTTCATAAGTACTTACCTTGTGCCGTTGTAACCAATGTTCCTCTTATGTAAATGGAATAAAGAATGACATTCCTGGTTAAGGAAAGCAACTCTACACATCCTTTGCCTTAAATTCACACCCAGACACTTGTTGTTTTACACTCACTTTTTTGGCAGTGTGGTTACATAGTCCATATGTGCTCACCTGCTTTGAGGCCTTCAGTTATATATGGTTTTAAAAAATTTGAAATGACCCATGACAGTTTCTTTACCAAGCAAATGTAATCTTTGCTCAATAATCTCACAATTAGTATCTTTAGTAATCATCATAATATTTCAATACGTAGAAAAGCAGCAGTCCACAATAAAACAGTTCTCTTCATTGATATTTCACAGTTCTGTATTTTCAATAAGAAATTTAACACTAAATTAGTAGCTAATGCTCAGAGGACACCTTTTTATAATATGCTGTACCTTTTTTTAAATATGCTTAAGTGATAAAAGCAATCAGTTAATATTAGAAATGGAATTGTCCAACTCCCACCTTCACCGAGCTCAGGTAAAAGTGAGCAAGTCTTCTGGGCAAGTTAATTCTGCAGGCATCCAAAGGAGAGAAGGTAACAAAGATTATAAATCAGGCACACTTTATACTATATATTGAGTAATTCAGATATTTTTATACACTAAGGCTAATGAATCCATTATTTTGGCCCCTGAGATTGGCAGTTTTATACAATCACCTAAAAATGATTAATAGATACAGTCCTAGTGTCTGTGATCAGAAACTTACATCATTATTGTTAGAGCAAAATGTTTAACTGCTGCTAATTTGGCTAAAATTATATGAAACTTGCAAGCAAAATGTATGTTTTAGTTACAAGTGAAAATGTTCAATTGCCCATGAGCTATGGTCATGCACCTCAAAAAAATAAGTATATTGAAAGTTGAAGAGCAATTGTTACATCAGCATAGTAGTAAGAGAGCAAAAACATTTTTTTCGTCTGGAAACAGAACTTATGTATTGTAAAATCACATTAACCTCTAGGCAATTTATTAAACATACATATTTTAATATCTTAATTGCAGGGTGGATAACTGGCTATTTAGGAAGAAGATAAATGTTGTGGCAGACAAATAAATGTAACAATACAAATAAGGTGGGGGTATGGTGAAACCCATTTTTCTGTATGACAAGTAAATTCAAAGTAAGCTTATGTACCTGATTCTGGAATTATAGATGCTAAGATCAGTTCACTGATGAGTCCTAAGTACTGCTAGTAGAAAGCCCACACAGCTTCCATTCTTGCTCTGATATTAAACTGTTATTGACATCCCAAATGGCACACAAGACAGGATGAAAACTGGCACTTTTTTCTCCTGCCTCCACACTTGTTTAGTCTTGAAATGGATTTCAGGTACAGAGTGGTTTTAAAATCCCTTGAGCCAGAAAGTTCAGAAAAGAAATATTGAGTTTTATTTTAAGCTACAAGGAAAAGATTTAAAATCAAAAAAATAAAACCAAGAAAATTCAGTATGAATTTTCAGCTTGTCTGAAGATTTACGTTTAAGCATATACACTTATGGTCCAGCCTTGTAAACTACAGCTGCACTCACAAATCCCCAATCAATACCAGCTCACATGTCTAATGGAATAATAAAATGACAATGCAGTGAATCTCTTTTTTTTTTTTCTGTTTTAATGCACTGGAAAAGTTTTTACTTCCTAGCATGAAGGACAGAACTTACTATCTTATAAAAACTTATATAAACTTATATTCCTAAAAATCAATCTCACCTCACATCAGATGTTTTTAAGCTCCTCTTGTTCTCAACCAACCATAATCACTCTGTGTCTCTGACTGTTTTTGTGGGACACTGGGGATTGCTTTGGCCCCAATGGCTTAGTGTTTTAACTTGCATAGAGCTGATTCTGGGTGAAACTGTGGTGAAAATGCCTTCTAAAGTAGAAAATGCCTCTTTTCCCTTTTAAAAGTTTTGTAGTCAGTGCAATTGCTGAGATGATTGTGCTGTAGGAGGGCTAAAAATTGAGAAAATAAGCATCATTATGGGACTACAAGCATCAAAATCTCCTTGGGGATGGTCAGTACTATAAAATGGGTGCAGTAAAAGTGGCTTTGACTCCTTAGTTATTCTTAGTGCAAAAATACTCATTTTTCTCTTTTCTAAACAGTCAAGTTCATTGGAGACTTTTCTCTTTATTTCTTCTCCTCTTTTCTGCCATTATCAGCTTCATGGAAGTAATGATTACACTGACATTGCAGACGCAAAGAACATACATAACAGATAATCCAAATATCTTATAAACTCTGGTGTAAGTACATGGTATTGCACTTATTTCAGAGGAATAATGCAGGTTACCTAACATAGAATTAGTTCAATCCCTTCCTACAATGACTGTGTAGAAACCAAAACCTCAGTAGGATCAGTGAAAAGACTCTCAGGGTTTATGTACTGAACACATGATTTTGCTAAAAGCATCTATCAAATTTATGAAATACTACATCAGAGACAGCAGAGAAAAATTAGTTGTTAATGATCATTTTTCAGTCTTACTTAACGCATATGTTTTTTTCTGGTATCCCTTGCTCCAATCTGTCTGCTAGCCTGATTTGCCTGGGCACAAAACAAAATATTTTTTTCCCTTTCTTTACTTTATGCCAATGTATTGTACATACTTCTTAATGATAAATGCAGCTACATTTTAATAGCATATGAATTGAAGAAGAAAAAAGCCAGACCATTAAGGGTGTGTTAAACTCAGATACAGACGGATGATATAACTAAACCCTGTAACTAGGCACTGAATCTAAGGACAACAAGGAAACCAATTTATTCTGTATTTACTTTGTGCAAGCTTTGCCCTCATCTGCTGTGAAGAAAATTATTCCATGTAAATACTGTCATGCAGGTATATTTGCAAGCAAAAGTTGAGGCTGAAAAGAAATTCTACCATAACATCAAAGTAATGTGGTGTTACAGAAAAAATATTTTAAGTCTTGAGCACAAACTCTAAAGACTGTAGAATCTTTTTAAACTATAAATTTTAAAATTGTAAAATACTTATTTTAACCTTCATAGTTTAATCACAAAACTGTGGGTTTAACTGCATTTGTACAGTTTAACATATTAAGATGTTAGCCATGAGATTTAAACTTGTAAAAGTAACTAAAATGCTGTAAGATACTCTTTTTATGTTCTGTCTACTTGACATTTCTTGGGATGCCATGAAAAGATAGAGCTTTTCAGCTATACCAGATGTGATTAAAATTTCTTTTTTTCATTGGAGGGAAATATGTAAATGGGTAAAAACCCTGGGTTCCCCCAACCATTATCTTGACAGAACACATCTGTCTCCAGCAGCCTTATTTCAATGTAAGCATATAGACACATTTGTATACTTATTTTCCTCATCTGTCTAGATTCCAATTGTTAGATTTCTTGTAAATGGAAAGTTAGGAAGTAAATATTTAGCCTTCTGCATAATATTTTTCCCCTGGTTTCACAGAAATTCAGGAACAATTGCTTCTTTCAAATGTCTCTCATATCCCATTTACCAAAATTTGTCCACTTAAGCAGCTTTCAGGAAAGATGGTGACCATCAGCAGTGTGAAGAAATGGGGACTATTTAGTCCAACTAAAATTGAGAGGATGTTATCTTTCTCCAAAATGGTCACCAAAATGGTCGCTTTGGGCTTTTCTTCCACGAGGTGGAAAATTTAATTCAATTTCATATTTTAAGAAAAAATTTAATTCTATTTCGTATCATAATATTGTTCTTTGATATAAAAACAAAAGAATATTTCAGCATGGCCCAGAACTATTTAAGCAGTGCTTAGTTCTACAGCTCTGTGTTATCCTATCACTAATATAAATAAAACTGTACAATTTTAACAAGCTTCCTTTTGTTTCTAAATCATATAATTGAACATAAATTAAGTATATGTGACAGCACAGATTATGGTCTAGCTTTTAGTGACTGCTACAACGTAAAGAAGGGGAATCTCTCTCACTACAGTACCTGAAGTATACATCTTACACAAAATCTTATGCGCAATTTGATGTAGTGGATTTACCGGTTATCAGTATGTTCATCGGTGTCAGACTGGAAAAAGGTTAGTGGAATGAAACTTAAATACCTGTAATGATATATTTCCAAATAATTTCTTAGTATAATTTTTGGCCTGGGCCCGTTACTTCCTAAAAAAATTCTAGGCATGGTTCAGAGGTTAGAAGAAATATGCTGGTTGCAGACTAAGATAATTTCATAGTGTGGATGTAGTCAATTTCTGCCAGCTGAACTCAGAACTGGAGAAAAACTCTGGCACTGCTCTGATTCATATAAATATAGCTATGAATAAATATTAATAACCCCTTTTTCCTGTACTTTTAAAAACTGAAAAAGAATATAGTCAAAGTGTATTCTTGGTACAGTGGCACCTTGATTTTAAGGGCAAGTCTTAGCAATGTCTGAAAATGCTGAGAACTGCCTTGGTATGAATTGCAAGCAATCAGAAATGACCCTTCTTCACAAATATACCTGGTATGGTGTAAGATGATGTAAAGTCCATGTCCTTGCTAGGCAAGTTTATTTGAAAGGGGCTTAAGGTACTACTTTTTCCTGAGCAGTGCAAAGGAGAACTCAGCAAAAGTTCTCATGAGGTTGAAAAAGCCCAGACCTTACTGACAAGCTTTAGATTATCACAAACTTGGTAAAATTTAAAGCAAACATTCAATTGAGATAAAGCATTTCACAAAGCACTGACTTAGCAAACTCTAACCCATCCAACCTTAAATTACCCATTATAAGCGTAGGAAATTATAAATAGAAAAAGAGAGAAAGAGAGGAAAAGAGAGAGAAAAGCAAGATATAGCTATCGCCTTGGATCCAGTATGGTGTCTGTTGCCATAAAATCCAAGGACAATAGGGATGTGACCACGTGAGTGTCTGTGCAGTGGTTTTTATCTGCTCTGGCCTCCTGTGGGATGTGGAGCAGTGCACATCCCCCAGCACGGAACTTGCCCTACCCACTCACACACGCACACACTTTGGTTGTTTTGAGCAAGTAATCATTTCTTCCAGTCTCTCACAGAAGATAAGAGGGAAAATTTCTCTGAACAGACTTTCATTTAAGTATTACCCCATTACATGCTTTTTGTATCTTTTTAACAGGGGCTCTTGGGACCATTATTTTGTACAGCAGCATAACAATGTTTTTTCCACTGGCTGGGACCATTATTTTGTGGTACTGCATTGAGAAATGTAGTGGTGTCTTTTCCAGTTTTCACAACACCTTGAGATTTCTAAAATTCTGAACCCATCCTCTTCATTCATGTCAAGCAACATATTTTTGTTATTATAAGTAAGCAGAACTTAATATTGGCCATGTGGGAATATGTTTGGGTTTTTGTTTGTTGGGGTTTTTTTTCCCTAATCCCCAAATACTTTGTTATCAGTTGTACAGCAGCATAACAATGTTTTTTCCACTGGGAAAAACCAGCATTTACAGTGATTGCTAGACAGATCTTTGTTTTGTACCTCGTAGTATTTTATTTTTGTAAAGACGTCATGTCCAGTACATAGCCAAACCCGCAAATCCAGTCTGACCCTGCACCGAGGTTAGTCAGATGCTCTGAAATAAAGAGGACTGGAAATCACTGAAACCCTGTGATAGAACATGGCAAAGACAGGGTTGCTGTCTCTATTTTGAGTCTGAGGCATGGAGCAAAGGACATGTCAGGCTCTGTCAGAACAAAGATAAATAGATGGGTAAGGTAAAGTGTAACAGCCAAAACTCTTGATGTGCAAATCAACATCTTTGGCTACTTAAAATTGCTGTTTGCAGGGAGTGTGGGGGGGGGAGATTGTTTTCAGTTGTGCTACCTGCAGTACACAGAGACACCCTCGGAATGACTCTGTGGGACACTGCTGATCCCTTAGGCTGGTAGTAAAATGTGAACATTGGTTTCAGTCACTGTGCTTTCACACAGGCAAGCTGCCCATCACAGGGGGCAGAGGATGGCTGACTGGCTCCACTATTTATAGTTTCCCTGGACTACAAATAAAAATCACAGTAAAATTCTTACACTGAAACCCTTTTACTGCACCCAATTCTTCTGTACGTGGAAGATTTTTCAACTTTTTTTGAAATGGAGAAGGTTAGAAATGGGCACATAACAAAGTTATTTTTTCTTCCCAATCTTTAATCATAACAATGGACAGATTACTGATCTTTAACCTTGAGTGTGTTAGTTTTCTAATGCTCACCTGTTTTTTTTTTTCTGTTCCCATGTCCTATTAAACAGTTACTTTATAAAACAATGATTTCAGAAGAAAAGAAAGTAATGACTTTGAAAGGCACCCTTCAAAATGGTTTCATTCCCACTGAATTCAGAAAGTGTTTTTGTCCCAGAAGATCTGAACAGTGCCGTAGGCTGACACAATTTGTTTTAAAGTTACTGATTATCCAAAACAGTTCCTTGACAAGAAGGAAGGGATTTACCCTCCTGTCTTTCTTTGCGCTGTGCCCACAATAGAACCCTTCTCTCTTCACCTTTGATCCAACCTTTTGGGAGAATTTTTTTTTTTTGGTTCTTTTCTGCTGTGTGATTTATCTGACACCTCCCTCTGTGCTCTCCTCACACCACATACAAATCCAATACTGACAAGCCAGCACAGTTTAAATTATTCACGCTTCAGTGTACGTGAGCTGCAGCGCAACAATCAGCCAAGCAATCATTCCTTTCATTGCTCTGTTCTGAACTTATTGACAAAAAATTGCAAGAGGAAACATAGAATCCTGTGTTGCTAATGAAAGCCTGAGTCTGAGCAAAAAATTTCCATATAAGCAAACAAACAAAAAAACCTTAGCAAGAATTATAATAAATGTATGAATACATTAATAAACAAAAAAATAATATTAAAAGACTGTGTAACAATTATTCAGCGTTATTTTGCCTATCTGATATGATAGCATAATTACAAGAAAATCAAAATCTCTGTTGTTTTTTAACAAGTTCCAACATTGTCATAGCAAGATCATTTAATTGACTTCTGGTATACCTGTCAGCAGTGAAATCAAACTAGTAGGGACTGTAAAGGAGGTCAGGAAACAATTGTATCACTTGTGTTGTTTCTTAGAAGAAACAGAAATTTCCCCTTTCCCCCTTCCTCTTCCCCAGTTTTATAATTGCTTTTTTTTTCCCTAGAAAGCCACTGGCAAGGAAAACTCTGTTAATGGCTTCAGGGCTACAGCTTGAAGTTAAAGGTAATGCAGATATTCATAAACAGTTATATGGGACTAATTCCTCCAGAAATTTTAAAAGCTGAAGTTTAGTCCTTTTACAAGAAATGTACAGTTTTAGTAGCTTCTCTCTGTGTTTCAGGATTACAAGGAAGTGGCAGCTGCTGATTGTCCTACCTTCAAAGAGTAAAATCACACACTGAGCACCTGGTAGGGCTGTTCAATTTTCTCTCTTACAGAGTGTTCAGCCCAGACAGACAGCACAGGACTGCTAACAATTCCTTCTCCCCTTTCTAACCCTACATTAGATCCCTGTCAGGTCTTCTTGACAGCCTTTTAGAAGTAGAAGCGATCAAACTCACTCAAATGCATATAAAGTATTTTAAAGTAACAAGTCATTCAAAAATTATCATTCAACATTTTCAGAAAATAAAGATTCTGTTGGTGTAAAATGATGCTGCTTTCAAGAACTTTCATTCACTGCTATTTCAGGAATCAGGAGGGAAGGATGGGTGACGGGGAGGTTATTTTCAAGCCGTTTGACTTGCTGTCTTTAAGAAAACAAAGGTATTGAATAAATGACTGTCTTTCATGTGAACAAAGCTAGTTTTGGAAATTCTTCTATTCAGGTTTAGATTTCCATGCTAAATTCCATGGAATAGTATGCCAGAAGTCTAATCTGAGTACTGCCCAAGTTTTCCCTGAAGACCAGATATCAAGTACCAGACACAGGCCTAAATAGTCTTTTATGTATAGACACAGGGAAGCATGAATCACATTTTCTGGAGTCTGAGAGCACAATCTAAGCGGCTACACAGCCAAAGGGTTTTATATTTTCCCACTAGATCTGAGCACTTCTGACTGAGGCACTGTTTGGCATCAGAAGGAAATACTTCTGATCCATATATTTGTAGTTAACAAATATGTCAGTGGATTCTCTTGCTTGGACACAGATCAGTTCTTCCAGGAATGACCCTCATGAGAATAGAAAGCTTGCTTCAAAAGAACCAAGTCATATACTAGAAGCCATCTGACTTTGGCAACATGGAGCACCTCTTAACGTGGAAAAACAGTTTCTCTGCTCCTAAGAGCAAAGTTAGTTCATTTCAACTTAGCTCCATACTGCTTCCTGGGAAGCATAAGTTATTTCCAGCTGTGCTAGATGCCAACAGTAGCTATTCTAAGTTGGTTCTGATGTATTTTCATGGGCCTAAGTCTTTCCATTTCAGGGGAAGTAGGTGTTCTAAACCATCTGGTGAGAGAATCTGATAATGATGGTTTAAATTCTTCTCTTAGGCACCCACAAATTATCATACAATTATCATAAAGTATTTATTGGTTATATTACCATCCACATTGTTCTGACCTCTTTCCAAGCTGATCCTATCTGAAGGGTATTATTCCTTTGTAAGCAAATGAGAGACAGTGAATCAATGGTGTTGCACTCAGGATGTATCTGACCCATTTTTCACTGTGACTGTTACCATCATGAATCCATTTCAGTTCTGCTAAACAGAGAGTAGAATGCACATTTTCTAGAAGCACTCAGGAAAGCATGGGAAATCATCCTTCTATCTTGATTGTCTGAGAGATCTGTCAGTAGCATGAGACCCATTTATGAGATGCAATATCCCAGGAAACTGGAGTATGTTGCATAAGGGAAATAAGTGCAAGCTAAGATTCAACACTATTTGCTTAATCTGGTCACAATTTCTTTACATTTCTATCTGTGGAGAAGATTGCTTTGAAAAGGATTTTGTAGATACTTGAGTCAGTCCCTGACAGATACATCATACATGTATAAAATCTCAGGATATTTTGCAAAAGGAACTGAGAGAGGTAGGATGAATGTGTTGATACTCACCAAACAAGACATCTAAAAATGACGTTTCCTGTCTAAATAGTCATGTAAAAGCTGTTCCTAATCTTTGTATAGCAAGAACCTAGAAGATTATTGAGACCTTGTTAGATTGAGGCAGGTCCAGAGTTCACTTCCCCCTACTCATCTTAGACAACATCTTAGCTCTCCTCCTGTCTGTTTTAAAAATTGTCTTAAAATGATTTTGAGAGATAACTAGGCTGGAGATTCTGTTTCCCATAGGGGAAAAAGAGCCAAGGCATGAGGATTCCCACTTGTTAAATACTTGAAGTGCATAGTGCTCTCTATCTCTCACACACATCCCTCAAAGCATGCAAAGATTCAGTATTATCCTACATATTTATCTGAAAATTATGTGATTTATGTGATGTAATTTACATTCATATTTACGGGTGAGGTGAGCAAAACCTAAGAGTCTTATGTGTCTTCCTTTTCACTCAAATATAAAGTGCCTTATAGCAATTTTGGTTTATTTCTATAGCTACTTATAAAATGGTCCTTATTAACATGTGATTCATGATAGAAAAAGTAACTTAGGGAATGCAAATATTTTTTTTCTATAAGTATAAATAAACAAGATCTGTGGTATAACACTGGGGTACTATCCTAACAGAGTGACAATGCTGTAAGCCATCTATGCCAGCAGATGTAGACTGGATCCTGTCTGAATCAAGCGTCCTTTGAGTTCACACAGGCTTGTTGTTGGGAAAACCTGGTGGTTGTATACCAGATGCATATAACCCGCTGATTATCAACAAAAAGAAGGGGAAAAGAGGAAGGACTAAGATGACAATATACAGACTTCTTATGCCTGAAATAATTCTAAAGAGTAGTCAAAAACCTCAGCTCGGAAATGCCAGTCACCGTCACCAAAAAAAAAATAAAAACAACCAAATGCCACTTGAGAGAAAAAAATAAATATCAGCTTATCTTCTGAAAGTGACAAAAGTGAAAAAGTACAACAGAGTAAATATCAAACACACCCCACAGAAAAAATTGTTCTATTCCAAAGCTCTGTTGCCCAAATCAGTGGGTAATATGGGATTTCCTAGCAGAACAAATTGTTTTAGTATGAACACAATTGAGCAGGTGGGTCAAATTACTATATTGGGCAGCTGAAGTACAGAAAACAATCTGATCTTAACTCCAGAAGAACAAACATGCCAATATGTTGGTTGAGTCAGCAGTGCTTTGGACATGTGCTTGAATGGCAAGTTAAAACACATGGCAGAAATCTAGGCAATTTTGTTGGTCCAAATATTTACTAATATTTTAAGTCATAAAAAAATCAAAATTACCTATAGAACACTTTTTGTTCTTATTGGAAATGTTCCTTTTTTTCTTATTTGTATAGTCTAGACACTGTGCTCTAAGACTAAGAGGTCAAGAGCCATATTTTCAAACTTTTCCGGCAACCTATTAATTTATTAATGAAAACTGAGTCACATGAACCCAGGCTTCAGAAAAACTCTGAATGGTGAACAGCTCTACATAGAGTACTGTAACTTACTCCCCTAGACATCAGCAGAACCATATCGGTGTACATCCACAGAACAGTTTGACATTGCACACGTAAGTGCAAAGATATGACTGGAATGATTTTAGAAGAGAGCTGGAACAGGGAAGGTAAAGAATTTTGGCTATATCTGCAATACTAAAGAAAATAATCCCAGGCCCTCCTCTTTTGTCCCCAGCTGTCACAACTTGGCTGTGTCCATTCTGTGAAGCCTCTTAGTCCCCTCCCCAGCAATCTGGATGCATTTCAGATATGTATTTAGCCTGTGCCAGGCCCCTGTATTACATCTGGGAAATAATTTCAAGAGTGTTACTCTGCCAAAGTGAAAGGCCGGGTAGGGATTATTGCAACAATCAAATAAGGAGCATAAGCAACTGAGTTCTGGTGCCTGCATAAGAGGAATATTAATGCAGTTCTACCCTGGCTAAGATCTGCAGATAATGCTATTGTAGCTCATATAGCTAATGATGCTCTAATCATCTGTGGAGCAAAGCAAAGAGAGGAAACCAAACTACAATGTGGAGATGGTGAAGGAGAGAGAAAGGATGGGAATTGACTCATATGGAAAGGGAAAATGCTGATTCTGCTGAGCCACTGCTGTCATTATTTGCTTCTGCTCTCCCATCTGGCTGTCAGGGAAGAACAGAAAAGTTCAGTCTGCGCGTGAACAGTATTCACTAATTGCTTAAAAGCTCAGGGTTAAAAGGCTTTAGTAAGAGGCCAGGGGTTCTTTGGGGGACCTGAAACTGAGGAGCATCTTTGGGAACAGAAGAAAAACATGAGTTGATAAAATGGAGATCCTGAAAATATAAGGGAGCAATGAAGATGGTACAGACTTTAGGACTGAGGAGTTAAAATTCAGATGTGAGCAGTAGTTATTTGAGTTTTGGAGGGCTAAAGGGGCATTGAGACACAGTCAGAAGGCTCATTCAGGAAAGAAGAGGAAAACAAAGAGTTCAGGGGAGTGAGGAAAGATGCTAAAGATGCTAGTTGTGCCTAAGAGTTCTTAAAAGAATTCATTATATAAAAGAACTCTCCCACAGTTTGGAATTTCTTCCTGTCAGGACCTAGATGTGTAGATCTTTCCTACCAGTAATATTCTACACAGACAGACTGACCAGTCTGATAATCTCCATGCTTTCAACACAGATGATAGAAGGTTCAGCCAGGGGCCTGGATGATATTTTGAAGACAAGGGCAAAACTGTGTTTTCATTACTCTGGTACTCTGGTCCTTCTCTGCTGGTTTGGGGGAGGTGTGTGTGGGATTTTTAAAACAAAACAAAACAAACACATTATATTTCATGTCCTGAAGAAAAATAAGCATAGTAAAAAAAAAAAAAAAATAGAAAGGATTATTTTCATTGCTTGCAAATGTTAGTATATAAAAACATGGGAATAGTGAAACAGTCAAATCAATTTGAAATGCTTGGCTGCAAAAGTTATTTTCAAGCTGGATATACAAGAACCCAATCCCTAATCTCCTGACAAACTCTCTCCTGACATGGGCAAGAATATGCTTTCATCAATATAGAAAGCTTTCACTGAAATACTTGAAAGAAAGATCTGGATCCAAGCAGTAAAGGAAAATTGTAATGTGTACATTCAATGCAGTCTTAAATGGGCTCCCACAAGTCCTCATGGGTATTTAAATAAAAGCTAGATATTTTTATAACTGCCTGTATGGTCAAACAAAGCCACCTTCACAAAGCCACAGTTCACTGCCCAGATGGGATCAAATTATACAGCTTTTTCAATAGGACTAACTCTACCTACAATCCAAACCAGGATAGTGCAATCCAGTTCTGGTCCCAAAGTAAATGTGTTAGAAGTGCAGGAATACGCCTACAGGCTAGTAAGCCACCTGAGAGACAGAATACATTAACACTCTACACAGTCATGTCATGTCAGTGCACGCAAATTTATCTAAATGGTATCAGCACCAGTTTTGTCCCATGCCCCAGTGCTTTGGGACACTGGGGAACTGACCTATGACTATCAGCACGTAACAGTCTAAACAAACTGCATAGGATTTTTCTTATCTAGTTTGGGCACCTAAAAATTTGTTTTGGTCAGTAGTAATTTCCAGGGATGATTCAACACACATATTTAGGAGCCTAAGGTAATTAGTTTGGACTGTAACAGCTAATGCTTAGCTACCTAAATTAGATTAAACTCAGTATGTAACTGCAAATATCTTTTGAATATAAAACAGTTTCTTGCCCTTATAATAGCTACACTTTCATCTGAAAAGCCAGTGCTTTTTCTTTCTGAAGGAATAATCACTTAATATGTATTGTAATGAATTTTTAATGGGGCTGAATGAATAGGGAGGAAAAAAAAGGAGAGCTTTAGAATTATCCCATAGTACATAATACTATTTTGTAGAGTCGTTCTCTTCAGGGTGAGAATCTGACTCAGGTCAGATAGTGCTTGGCCTCTCTAAGGAAGACTGCCACTATACCATGGTGTCAATCAAGGTGATTTTTACTGAGCATATTCTTTGGGAACTGCAGCTCATTTCCTCAGAACTGAAGTAAGGCTGGAAAATCATTTTTTTGCTCCATCACATTAAAAGAACAGTCTGTTAGGATGGCCAAAGATATCTTTGAATTGGTGATCTACCAGTAAAATTGTAGTGAAAAGTCATTGTGCCAATGGAAGAGCAGAAATTTTTAACTACAGGCTTTGAAAATTAAGAACTGTGTGAGGAAAAGTTGTAAATCTGTGGATACCTAATAACATGAAACAAGGAATATCTGGCTTCTATAAGGCTCTCTGTCTACTTTTCAGGTATCCTCAAAATGCAGCTCATGTTGCTGAAATCAGCTAAAAGAGGGTTCCACGGGGTAAGATAAGGACAGGCATTACTGAAAATACACATTAACCTATACTGATTGATCCCATCTGCTTACGAGAAAAATGTTCTTCTGGTTTTGCATCCTTCACAGGAAAATATTGGCTTTGATTCCCTATCTTCTCTTGTATAAATAGTATGCTCACGTAATAGTTCCAAATGTAACTATTTATAATGGTGACATGAATTAGGTAGAGAAATGTCAATGACTGCTGCTTGTAACAAAAAAAAGTAAAATTGCGTATCAACTCCCTGTGACAAGCAATATCACAAATGGCATGTCCTGAAAAAAGAGAGGATGTACTGAAGTAACTTTTTAGGGCTGTGCATGGTAGATTAGACGTGAAGTTCCACTTAACATTAACTGAAATTATATGCTTAAGCTACCACAAGTGATGTTAAGATTTCTTTCTGTGCTATACGGCAAAAGCCATTGATTTCCACTAAAAAATAAAGCTCCACAGTCAAAGAAGTAGATGCAGAATGTACTCCTGTGTTGTCAACAGTCACAGATTGTGAGCACCAAAACAGTCACAGTTAAAGAGAAAGGAAAAACTAGCTTTCTCAAGCATGGCTATAACACCTTTTACTCACAGTTTACTATCACTTACAATTTAGTTAGTGCTCTAACTAAATTCCCAGCCTTCAAGTAACATCTAAGTCCTCATCAGGCCTTTTCAGTTCTTTAGATATAGATATGGGACTAAACTGCAGAAACTAATAGTATACCAGTGATAAATTATGAAGGCCTTTTTATTAATAACCAGCCTTGTTGCAGTGGGGATACTGCAACATGCATATATCAAACCAGGAGTCCCGTGGAAAGGAAATATATAGGACAGACAGATTCTTGATAGCTGTTTCAGAGAGATGTTTATTTCTCCAGCTGCATGGCCGGGGCTCTGCCGAGGAACTGTTCCAGTCACGGGACCAAGGGTCCTTCTGCCCGCGCAGGGAACACAAACCAACCCATGGGAACGAGGCTGAGCAGGGGCAGGGAAACCCCGTGTCTGTGCGCTCAGGGCCCCTCTCCCAGGGCTCCATGGCAGGGGAGGGACCCCAACACAGCCTCTCAAATGAAGCCTGGCGCTTGAAAACAACCTAAAAAGTGCAGTACAGCTAGAAATTGGTTTTCAAGGCACTAGTGCATAAGATGTACAATCTTATATTTTTCCCTTTCAAATCGAATTTGTAATGGTTTTCACCACAGAGATAGCTGAGAATGTAACAAAATTATCTATGCATTTAATTTTCTAAAAACTCCTGACTTAAACAATGCTATCCGCATTTTTTATTGAAGGGAATTTGAGCAAAATCTGCTTTCTCTGGGGAATGTAGGAAGTCTGCCAGAGATACCCATGAGAGTGGATCAAGGTCTGCCACTTTAACCTGGTGGCATTTAGACTCAAAGTCCTTTTCCTTTCTTCCCTGGCACTTTCTTGGGTTTGTGGACAGTTTGAGAATGCAACTTTGGCTCCTGAAGATTAACTGTGCTGCTGTGACTGACAGCTTCATTGATAACCTCATAATCTAAAGGCAGAGAATGATGGGTGCTGCACACTGGCATAATCTGCTCTCAGAAGCCTGTATTGATCCTTCTGCTGAAAAAGTGTACAACTATATTTTCAGGTGTTCCTGTAATGTGGTGTCACTGTTTAGTTGTTAACTGTTCTTTTGTTCTGTAAAAAGGGGCAAACATGCAGCACTTGACCCAGATGAATAAGCATTTTTGACATTCAAGCAAAGAATAAATAGGAAAAAATTGCAGGGCACCACAAAATACTATTTTTTATGTTTCGACTATTATTTTTCTTTATTTGATGATTAATTTGCGAACTCTATGGTTACAACTGTGACACAACTGGAATCAGAAGGATTGAGGATCTGCAATTGATTTTTATCACTACTTTCGTGCTTTTAAACCTAATCAGGTTCATAACATTACAAAGGTGTCATGTAAGTTGTTCTGATATGCTAATTTCCAGATTTATAAACGAAATAATAGAGGAGTTAAGATTGATCAGTGTATGCCTCAGAAATGTGCAAACTAAAGTCATGATCCCTCTGAATAGGGTCTTCCTGTTGTACAACATGGCAACAGCAACAACAAACAAAAAATGTAAAAAGGCACATAATGTTATTTAACAGTAATTAATGAGAGGGGTGAGGCACCAGAACAGGTTGCCCAGAGAAGTTGTGGATGCCCCATCCCTGGCAGTGTTCAAGGCCAGGCTGGATGGAGCCCTGAGCATCCTGGTCTAGTGCAATGTGTGCCTGCCCATGGCAGGGAGGTTGGAATGAGATTATTGTTGAGGTCCCTTTCAACCCAGACCATTCTATGATTCTATGATTAACTAAAGAGAATTTTTTTCATTCCATTATTTTTTGTGTTTTTCCAACAATTCAGCTAGGAGTCTTTCCTCACCTGGAAATGTGTCTGCAGAAAATACAATGTAAGTATAATAAATGTACCACAAATTGTAGAGATCTCCTTGTTCAGAGATGATATATATTAATAACAACCACTTTTTAATTCAAAACTTTCCATTCACATATGATATCATCTATTCTTGCTGCTTATAAGTTAATACTGTCACAACACAACAGAGTAAATATCAGTAAAAGAAATAAATTCATCTTCCTAACTCTACTTGCAATATTCTGTAGCCCTCTCCCCTTTGTTTTGTGCAGACATGGCAGGAAAGAAATCCATGGGTTACTTAGGAAATGAGACATTCCATTTCATCTTCACTCCTAGTAAAATTGCCATTACACAGGTCTAAGTCATTTGCTGGTCATGCCTTGTCTAGCTCAGTTCAATTAAATCATAATTTTGTACATTTTCCAAATCGGGGTTAAAGATCCTGTTACTCCAATATGATAAATTGCCATTGTTTAGATAGCATAACCTTGACAACTCAGTTCTAGTCACACAGTGTCTGACAGTAAAGCCCTAGACTTCCCATATAACTCAAAAATTTGCCAATCTCACACTTGATTTTCCACCTGCTCTCCTCTGAAGTTTTCATGCGTTTTTTTCATGTTTATAATTTTTTCAGAATTATTTTTCATCAAATAATTAAGAATCATAGTCTTTAAATCCTTGATGTAAATGTTATAAACATGAAGTCAGATTCTGTTTCTGAGTTTGTCTTCCTTCGGATCAGTGGTTTCCAGCTATTCCCATGTTATAGAGAAGTTTGAAATCTCTTTTGTTTAGCTGTAAAAAACTTTGGTTCTGACAACACCCTGTACTAGTGGACATGCAGCATTCCTGAAAATACATGTTCTAGGAGCTCTTTTTATGTTGAAACACTTAGAGAGCTGAACTAGGCATCCTTGTGCTTTCCACTCTGCCCTCCTCTGCTAGAAATCCTGGCAGAGAAACTAAACTATAAGGAGTCCAAGCTTTAGACTAAACTACCTTTATACTGTCAAAGAACTTAGTCCCCTGGCTCCTTCTCAGCAACCCATTCACTAATTGTCTTGGAGCCTCTTATGGAGAGAACCAACTAGTGCTTCCTGAGATGAAACTTAGGTGTGCTTCAGAGAATAATTCACCACAGGGCCATTCTATTGGAAATTTGATTACCTTTCTTACTATTTCAGTGACTTCTGGACCTCCAAATGGTTATATATGCCTTTGTGCCTCCCCAGAAATTTCATCAGCTGATCTTAGTTTCAAATTATAAAAAAAAAAAAAAAAAAAATCCCCCAGAGGCTTTCAGACATTTTAAAATAGATAAAATATATAAGCTAATGATTGTTTCTCACACAGCAAGAGATACAACATATGGTGCAAAGCAGACTTTTGCCTTCTCTGTTAACTTTGACTGCAGCAATGCTTTGGACACAGTCACGGCATCCATGAGCATACTTTTGACCAGAGTGTCCTTGAACACAAACTAAAGAGTCGGACTGGGTGGGTAACCTATGAGTTGGGTTGAAGTTGGTTTGTGCCCTGACTGAGCACAGGGCTCAAAGTGTCGTGATTGTCAGGAAAAACTCTAATTTGCAACTGATTACTAATAGGACTCCCTAAGGGCAGTGTCTAGGGATAATACTGTTTAATAACTTCATGCATGACCCAGTTTGCAGAGGACACAAAACTGATGTGGAAAGTGATCAATACACTGGCAGGCAGGCTGCTGTTCAGACACATTGACTGCACATGGCAAAAACTGACTGTCAGTAACCTCATTAACTCAGCAAAGGCAAATGCAGCGTCCTGCACCTGTGATGAAATAAACCAATGGAAGAGTAGTGCATCTCAGTATTATGAAATGTTCCTATTGTAACATACAGATTTGATTTTTCTAACTTGTGTTTCCACATATTAGATATTCTTGAAATTTGTTGGGCTTTGCTGACTGAGGAAGTTGGTCTAAAATTATTCTTCATTACTAAAAATATTACTAGTGTGTTTCATCTTTTAAACTATGTCTTTTAACTCACTGAAGTCAAAGAGTTGTGTTTGCATCCTTCCCCACTCTGCAGCCTTGGGTTTATGCTAGTGAACTCCAGGTCACTCACTGTAACTTAGTTGTCTACTGCTAAAATATTTTCATGTTTCTTGACATTATTTTTGCCTAAGCCACCCTCCCAAACAAGTCCTTAGAGTAATTCAAAATTTAGCTGGGTTGAGGGACATATTTAAATTGATTTAATTACTAGTAAACACACAGATTGAATGCAACTATCCTATATATTTGATCTTAGGAGAGTTTAGTAGCATTTATTTAATAAGTATTAGTCTGGCAGTCAGAAAATGAATACCTAAAAATTTAGTCCTGTATGTAGTCATTTGGTTGGGGTAAGGAAAAAAAGCAAACCAAAACCACACCACAAAACAAACAAAGAAATAAAAAAGAATCTTTCCAAGGTGTTTATAGCTTGGGTACATTAATTTTCTTCCTTGTCTAAATAATGATAATGGATAAGTGTAGTTAAATACACAAGCAATACTGCAGACTTATCCTCACATTAATGCATGCTGGAAAGGTTTTACAGAGGGAGAACAGAATAAAATCAGAATTGCACTCACACAATTAGAAGGACTGAGTGTTTCATTCCCATGAAAGCCCTAGATTTACACTAGTCCCTCATACATGATTTTTGTGATATTTCAAGCTGTTGAATTGGAAATGGCACATATTTTAAATAAATTCTCCCAGTGGGTTTTGGGTACTGTGTCCAGGAGTCCAATAGGCCCTCAGACTCCCTCTGGGCTCCACCTAAATAGAACGAAGATCAGCCTTCCCATACCTACAGAGCACAATATAGTTGTTGAGAATTTTGGGTATGAGTCACCCAATAAGCATGTTGGATCTGCAATTAATTTTTTACTAGCTTCAGTCGATGAAGTCAAGTCTTCTGTAGTATCCAAGACCTTTCTATTATTATATCTTGGAACTGTAAGTTTGAGAAAGCAGAGAAAGCCTTTTAATCAGAAAGGTTTTTAAATACTTGAGAAAAATGTGAGACCCCAAAATGTACTGAAAGGGCTAGAGTTTCACAAATGTTAATGCCTTTTATATATTCACGTACTTAATTCACAAATGAGCAATATTGATTGAGAGTGTTTCATTAGTGACAATGCCAGGCAGTGGAGTAGAGGTGACATGTAAATTGTCTTTTCCTCACTTGATTTGAAAATGGATTTTGCCATTATGAGCCATTGTTTCTATTCAGTAGGCAGTTCACAGCTGAAAGCATTAAGAACTGAGTTATCACAGAATAATGGTGACATCAACAAGTTCCACTTTTGTAAGATTGTACATTTAAGGTTTTTTTCTGAATAAATTTTATTGATTTAATATGTTTCACAAATGTTCTAACTTTAAAAGATTTATATAGTCAGTACTTCCAAGATGTAGGTTAACTGAAAGCTTTTTGCTGTTAAAATTATAGAAATGACCTTTGATTTCATAAACCTTAGCTTTTGAGTGCTTAGTACAAGGTACAGAAGGTATTTAATAGGCAGAATTTAATTTGACTGGTTTACTCTTAATAGTTCTACAAATCAATTGGTATTTTGACCATTTTTTCTGTTTATTTCTGTCTAATTTAATTTTCTGGAGGTTCTTTTGGTTTTGTTTTGTGGGGGTTTTTAATCTAAGATTGAGGACCAAATTATGTAATTTCTTGTAGGGAGTTAATTTTCATGTCACAAGAAAACTTATGGATCAATTAACTCACAATCATAAGTGCAAGAAAATGCTGCTTCTAATAGAACAATACTTATTAACATATATGTTTCTGTGTCTCCCTGTTTTTGGAAGATTTTCTTAGTGAAAGACCTAATTTGTTCTAAGTGTTGTCAGTCTGTTGGCAAAATGCTTTGCACCCCTACTTAAAACACACTAAAATTACTGACTTGGTCTTAATTGTCAAAATCTGCTCTCAGTCTTGCTAGGTTAAAGTCATCAAATATTATTATAGTCTGCCCAGAAAAAAAGAACATCCACCCTTGGAGATATTTACAAGGCCACAAGCAATGTATTGGATCAGTCCTCAACACACTTCAGGCTTCCAGAAATAATTCCATTCTGATTCCTCTAGAGAAACCCACATCAGCAGAGTTAATGTTTGAGTTAATGACACAGGAAGACTGGTTCCAAAAGTTTCTTTGGAAATGAATAGCCAAAAATTCCTGATGAATTGTTGTTCCTATTTTCAGCATAATTCCCCTCAGAATATCCATAATGTAGACCAAACTGACAAGCACCAACAAGAGAAATGAGAGAGCAGTTTGCAAGAAATGAAAAAATAATTGTCCAGAAGGAAGAGGAACATATGATAAAATGTGAAGATGCAAACTGAAGAGGTTAAAAAAAGGAAGAGTGGGGGATATGACAGACAGAAAGGGAAAGGAATATGAAACTGCAAATAGATGATAAATAATAGTCCAGCAAGAAAGGAAGAATATAAAGAATTGAATGGAAACGACTTACTGTTATCGCCTTTGCATTCTAATCTTAGTAGCTGTAGAACTCAGAATTACGGCACATTTCCCTGTCTCTACTATCATCACTCTTTTAATCCACTTTCTGCCTGCTTATCTTCTTAACCTTTCATTCAAAAACTTGGCCTTTGACTGGCTGATTTGGGTTTGTCTCACTTAATATGACACTCTCATTTCATCTTTTCCCATGGATCAGATATGTTAGTATGTATGGCCGTACATGAGGAAGTATATATAGCTACTTGGTTTTACCAACCTGCCTGTTCTAAATTTAGTATGTGTATTTCAGAGTCTGAAATGTCTGAAACACCTCTATCAGTATTGTCTGGATCCTTAATGGTATTCACAGAATATACAAGATGAGATTTAGGAAGTTACTGTTCAAATAGCTGAAATATTAAAAATTCTAGCATGCACCTCACTGCTTTTCTTTACCTTGATCCCTTTTTGTTTTGACAGATGAAACATACCAAACACACTCCCCAGTTTTATCTCCACTTACTTGAAACCTAATAGCATTATAAGGAGATTTGCTCTCCTGGTGCCTTTACTGCTAATCTCAGATTATCACACACAGAGAAATAAAAGAAAGCAACATTTGGATTCATACCTATCTAATATCTACCAGAGGAAGCCATATAGCAGTCTTATCAATACAATAGGTGACATCCTGACCTCAAAAATATTTTACTTAGTACACCTATCGATAAACATTTACTTGTAATAGCAGGGCTCATTAAAAATGTGTTTAAAGACTCTAATCCTACCTAAGAAGAGAAAGATAGCATGACTGTTACTAGAAGAGAAATACTAAAATTTATTTATAACTCCAGAGACTTAGTACTGCACACTTGATATTGCCATGTTTGCACTTGTCTCCAGCTAATAAAGTCCATTTGAAGAGCAGAATGGATGCTTTTCACTCACTGGGACACATATACTGGGATACCGTGTACATATAAATCACATCCTCACTTGTAAATTAAAATCTTGGATTTGCTGTCTCGCCCTTAGGCCAGGCTGCATGCTGACTCCCACTTTGTACCAAAGGACAAATGCCAGCTGGCCCCAGTCCTACCCATAGTAAGGGCTGTTGAAATAATTTAGCTGTCTAGATGTGGGTATTTCACTGGTCATGCAGATCACTAGTTTAATTTGCTAATACAATAGCTATGGATTTAACAGCTATTTGGAACATTATCAGCAAAGGAGCATTTTTCTGTCCAGATTCCCTGAGCTTCTCATAGTAAATCAAGAAATAAAAATTTCTGTGTGTTGTGCATCTCAGCTGGAAATAGACTTCCTAATGTGCTAAAGAGATTGGGTTCTAAAATATTTTCTTTGACTACAAAGGAAGATGAAGTTGGTTGCCAGAAAGTCAAAGAATACCCTGCAGATTTCTAAACCGCAGTAGAATTAATCCTCTTCTGGATAGGTGATATCACCCACATTTCAGCTCATTCAGAGTTGGAAAGAAACTGTATGAGATCATGAGCATTTTTTGCTAATTCTGGGAAGTTTGAGGGAAAGCTTTGCTTATTTGCATTGTTTAATGTATTTAAATATGCTGAATTTAAATAAGCTGTCTGTTGGGAATAAATTGATGTGAAAGCTATCATTTTATTCTATCACACGTGATGGAATGAAATAAAATGGCAAAACTCAGAAAAAAGCATTGCTGTATTTTAAGAGGTGCCTGTCAATGATTTGTAAGGCAATCCCTTCTATCCCCATTGACCAGGGTACAACACATTTGCAGTGGCACATCACTGTCAAAAGAGTAGTTTATGTTCTCATGTTTCAATGAAAGCAGTTCTGCAGCCTGTAACTGTTGTAACTATACCAACAAAATGTTTCTATAGCAATTTGTTGACTATATTCCCAAATGTTATATCAACAGTACTTAAATAAACTTCAGAGTAAAAACCAGAATTTTATTTGGTATCCATAGGTATATTCACTGGTATATCCATACTGTATATTGAGTCACAGAGCTGTTTTCCTCAAATTCAGTTTTACTCTCAGGAAAAAGATGGATAGGGAGCCTACACTGGATTGCACAAGCAAAATTAGGATCACAGGAAATTAAATATGTCTCTCATGTTAAATGGATTATGAAAAAATAGGCATAGGACTCAATGAATCAGAAACATATTTTGTTCACGTTTTGCTAATATGACTCTTCCAAGTTAAATAAAGCAGTCAAGAGAACAGGTAGATATTAACATAAGCAATTTCAAATGTTATTTTCCTGCTGCTTAGGGAGATATAAAATTCAGCCAAAATGTCACAGTAGTTTTTTAGCCCAAATTTTTAACACAGAAAAAGAAACAAAGAGAGGAAGAGCACGGAGTGAAGCAGTCAGAAGTGCATAAATATCAGTTTTATCGATTCCAAAGGAAATATAATGAGTTGTCTTTTTTGCATTCAGATTTTGATACAGTCTTTAATTACAGGTTCACATAGAACTTTTTTCTTTACTGTTGCTGTCAGGGCAGAGAATGGCAACTGTCCACATAATGAGCAACTATTCAATAGCTGTTTTCTCGTTTATGCCCAGTGAGTGGTTCAACAGATTACTTACTGTGTGTTATTTAAACCCTGCTCTGAATACAGAGTTATTCATTTCCTGTGGGTTTTTTTCTGATACTTGTCAGGGTAGTATCTGAGTGCTCTTCTTAGACTAATGACTACTTCCACAGCCATCTGATGAAATTATCATCCCCATTTTACAGATTGAGAACTGAGGCACACAGATACAAACGTCCAAAGTGCCCACTAATTTTCTCATTCAATCAAAGACACATAGAATCTGATTTTTTGAAGTACTTAGAATTAGACAGCAGTTTAGATGTTCAAAGTAGCATCCCACAGACAGTCATGGCAGCTGTGACTGTACACAATTTCTGCAAATCAAACTCTAGAGCCTCAACAGAGGAAGTCAGAAAATAAGGATCACACAATTATGTGTCTACATGGTATGTTGCAGATATTTGAGAGATATCTAGGGCAGGAATGAACAATTTGGATACAAGAAGCAGCATAGCTGTGCTTATACAACATTCTAAATTAACTATGTAGCTCTGAGAAGTAGGGTATTTCAAGCCTGCTGCATCATTTTGCTGCTTTCCTCCCAAGACCTTCTCACCCCCTCTCATGGCCTCCTGCCTCACTCGCTGTTCACCTGATATCTTCTGCAGCAAACTACTCCAGCGGGCCTATGACAATGACAAGGAGGGCTTTTTGTAACTGCACAGTCCTGGGCTATTCCCTGAGGTGCCTCCTTACTCTATGCTTGATGAAACAATGCTCAGTGGAAAAAAAACAGTATGTAATTATGTAACTCTATCAAAAAAGCGTAGTCACTAGGAAGACAAACTAAGATAGCACTGCCATTTCTTTGACTGCTTCATGGTCACCAATCCTGAGCAAAATACTCTGGTTTAAAAAATAAAAACATTCCCTTTTTCTGGTGGAAAAAAACAAACAAAACAGAACTGGCTGCATGAACACCTCTGGGTAATTTTAGCCTAAGTGACTCACTTAGGAAAAATTCAAGCTTAGCAAAATTATCAGCAACTAAAATCGAGTCCAACATTTAGCAGTCTTGAATTTTTATTTAATACTAATTAATGTTAATAAATAAGATCGATTTATTATTTAATTTTTACGTTTTAGAACTGAATTTAGTAATTTGACATATTAGACATAGGCCTTTGATATGGACTGATGCTTATTGAGATGGAGCAATCATCATTACAAACTAAGGATATGAACAATATTTCCTTTGCATCCAGTTAAACATATCTAATTACTTGGTTAATGGTGGTCTAAAGAGTAAAGTGTAATTAAATATGGGACTTTCTTAAGTATATTTGGATGAAAGCATTCTGAACAGTGCATAATTCATAATGAAAAAAATTACTTTTTTTGTTTTTCACCTAGAATTTGGATTACAAAAATACAGAAATCACTAGAAAATACAATCTTCAGTGCTTTATTTTTCATTCTTATTTATCTTAGAGTCTTATGACATATTAACAGGGAGTTTTCAATCTTGCTTCTTTTTTTCCCAAAATCTTAAATCAGGAAGCTGGCAAATGTGCAAAGCAAACTCATGAATTTTAAACATGAGATAAATCAGGAATTTAGCTAAACTGCTGGCCTTTTTATTGTTTGAAATTCACCAGGTATCTGTTCCAGAGCAGTTTTAGGCAGGAGGATCATAGGGATTATCTAACTCTAGAGAACATTAATAAATTAAAAGAATTTTCAGCACTTAATAGCACTGTTAGCTTCAGCGTTTGGGACCATTAAGGAGAAATACTTCAAATACATGTTAAAATACTGTTAATTGTCACTGCAAATGGCAACAACAGCAGATAAACACATTTTCAAGGAGGAAAGAAGTGAAAGGAAATACTACATGTAATAGAAATATATTCATATTAAAATCTATTCCACTCAAAAGTAGATTTGATTTTGGGTAGAATTCAGCCCCGGTAATTCAGACACCTGACTGGCATGCAGTCTTACAAAACTCCTAGGTGCCTGTCTTGAGGGTGAATTGTGTTTGATGATCCAGTCTCCCTATCACATTCTTAACAGATGGAGAAAGAAACTGCTGAAAGAAGGGGGATCTCCCATCCCATTTTGTGTCCTTTCCTCTTTATATCAGACATCTCTGTATATATACATCCACTCCTTCTTGTGGAAAGTAGTGGAACCAATAGCAAATATCTCTGTGTTTGGGATGTTTGAGAATGGCATTTTTTGCCTCTTAGTCAAATTCCAGATTAGATAATAGCAATTAATAATAGACCCATTTCCCCAAGAAACAGACTTCAACTGCAGAAGACCAAATCCACTTCATGCAGTTCATCCATAGTCACAAAGTGCCCGTGCCAGAATGCCAGGGTCCATGCCAGCCCTTTCCTTGAAACTGGACCCCTATCCAGACAGATGGCCTACTGAGTGTGCAGCCTAGATCTGGGCTCTCCCTCTTGTCTGGGAAGTGGTATAGCTGACAGGTTAACTAATTACTCAAGGAATGACTCCCAGCACAGGGCAAGTTTTGCTCAAAAAGCCATTCATTTATTTAAGCAATGTGTCTACAAGGCTTTGCACTGCAGTGCAGCAGGTAGGCTGATTACTGCCGACTTCGAGTGGATTTCACAACTATAACTCACAATTTGTTCAGCGTTCAGGAGACACCATATTTTTTTGCAATTAGAAACACTTATTAATACACAAAACGGAGTCTGATAAATAATGAGCAGGATTATGAAATGTAGTAAAAAATAACTAATATCTGACACCAAAAAAAGTTCAAACAACGTACATAATGATGTCTTTTGATATTTACAACTCCTTTTTGCTTCCTTTAGCCTTCCTGGCAATGCCGTTTTGACTTTGCCTCAGCTCATGGGGATGTAGTGTAAAATAGGCAGTATTCAATTTCTCATATTTTGCACCTGGGAGTTAAGGGAACAAACAGACAGATACTCAGCTGAGGTTATGTATGGGTCTCGAGTGGCTGCCTGGGTCAGGAGAGAAAAGAAAGAAAAGTCATGGGGGAAGTTTTATTATCTGGAAAGGACACTGGGAAATTGGAGGTGTTCTGTAAGGAGAGTTAGAAAGAAGGCATTAAAGCATATTAGAAGAGAGGTTATAATCTGAGTTTCAGAAAGGCTTGTATACCTGGAGGAGCAGGGTAGGTGTCAGAAAAAAGAAGGTGAACTCCTCATCTCTTTACACCCATGTGTGTGCACTGTTATTAGTGTCCCAAAAAAAAACCCCAACAAACAAACAAACAACAAAAAGAAGAAACAAGAAAACAACAAGAAAAAACCCCACCAAAACTCAACCAACACAACTTTAAATGGGAATATACTAACTGCAAATTCAGCCTCTGGGAGTGATTACTCTATAGAGCGGAGTTTCTTTATGAATTAAACCTTCCTGGCTCCATGCTATAGCAAATTACTCTCAGATGTGGAGAATCTTCTGGAAACGTGCCTTCCACCCACTGTTTATGACACTGTGAAAATGCTGAGTAAGCACTCCTTTAAAACTGGTATGTATGTGAGCTCATCTTTGGCATACAGCAGTATTGAAACAAATTCATTCATAGATATTAAATATACTGAGATAAGGAATATATGAGGTGCACTGTAAGCAGTATTAATCAGATGGAAGAGACATGATTAAAAGGAGATATTTAGAGACGAGGTATAAGGCTGGACCAATACTGTAAGAGGGAAGAAAATATAAAGGTTTAAAAAAACCACCGCACTTAGCACCATTTATCTGAGCAAAATTTAAAGTTATGTACTCCCTAGCTGTTCACGCACTTCTGGAAATTCTACTCCAGTGTGTCTGTGCACATGTTTATATTCAAATAAATAGAATTTTTATCAGAGTGAAGTAAACAAAAAAAACAAAAAACAAAAACCGAACAATAATTAAAACTGAGCTCTTTCCTATTCTCAAAGGATTTTTTTTTTTTAATGTTTTGTAGATACCAGCCATACACTTTCTGTAATAAAAATCAGTTTTAATTCACTCTGAATTCCTTGGGACATTCCAACTTCTTTTGTAGTTTGTATGCTTAGGAAAAAAGGCCTTAATCATCTGCAGCTGACAAAAACAAAGCCACATCATAAGTTAAAACACAAAATGGAAATATATTAGAATAAATTAATCTCTGCTCTGAAATTAGTTAAATGTCCTGTGGTGGAATTACAGCAGGGTGGACATTACAGGTGTCAGCAGTGTCAGGATACGAAGTTATGCTCCACCTTTCCTTTATTTCTTTAATCTGTAGGAGTTTTCCCCCACACAATCTGTGCTGCAGTTAAAAAAAGCAGCATGTTCTTGCAAGCGATAGTTTGAGTAGACAGTTGTTTATTGAGCTGCGCAGTTTTTCTGCAAAAAGTCAGTCCATGGCACGAACCAAAAGTTCTCAAAATTTTAAAGTCTCTAAAAAAATATTTGCTTTAACTTTTTTCTCACCCATCCTCCCCCTTACTCTACTTTTCTTACAGGCCATCAATCCTCTGCACTGAGTTCAGCACTAGGACCTTTAAAGTGAAATGCAACAGGTGTCAAATTCTTGGGGTGTGTTTGGAAAACTACTATTCTGGTGTGAAAACCATCCCTCTCTGAAATGGAAGAAAGAAATGAATTTTTTAAAGAGTCATCCACTTGCTGGCTTCACTTAAAATGAGCTCAGAAGCCCTCTCATGATTTTAGGTAAGCAGGCACAAATTTTTGTTTATATTTTTGCTTCATTTATCTTCAAATATTATTAAGTGCATCCCAACAGCAAAGCATTGCCAGTCAAGTCTCATGGATATATGGAGCTCATAAAGATACTGAATTTTCTTCTACTGAGGTGTGCTAAGAAAGCCTAGCATCTGCTCTGGTATTGATATCATCATTTGTCATCCCTTCAGCACCAGCTGGATTAGGAAAAATACCTTTTATTACAAATGAAAAACATTCAGTAACTACTTTGTTTTCCACCCATTGTTCTCCAAGTTTTGTTGAAAAATCTGAGACCTATCTTCATAGATCATTGTGTGTCAGCTATTGAGCTATGGAAAATCTATTGATAAACCAATAGACACCATTTGAAAAAAAGGCCCATACAGTTGATTTTGAATAGCAATTTGTCAAGCACATTTGTACTAGTTTGAAAACAAACCAGTGGGAGATCACAAGTCAGAATTATCATTTAATAGGAAAATTAAAACAAATGCAGTAATACAAGAACACTGACAGTGTCAGAACACAACCTGACACCCTGTTAGACCGGGTGGTGGTCCAGATGAAGTGGTTCTGTTCAAGCAGTGATCCTGTAGAAGGCTCTGGTCTTTCCCTGAAGGTCCAGTGGTAGCTCTTGCTCTCTGGGAATCCAGTAGGTAGGGCTACTTGTGCTTTTCTTAACCCCAGATTATATCCAGGTGGGAATGCTTGGCTCCTCCCTACTGGGCGGAGCATCTCACAGTGGGTTGATGTAATTCTATGAGTCATGTGGTGGGTCCTTGATGGCCCATTAAATAGAGGTAGTCCCCAGAGGGAGTTATCAGGGATGAGTCATGGTAGGAGATAATGAACACTGCCCCACCTGCTTTAACAGCTTGTGAAGATAATAGAATACATACTTTTGGTTACATCTTACATTGTAACCTTGGACAACATTATGTACTGATTTTAATATGTCAGACTGTATTCCCTTAAATGTGAAATGTTTAGTATTGTTGACATGAGGGTTATAAGATTAGAGAATGGATTTCAGTGAAACTCCTTTTTTTCTGCTTGTATAGCTACTAGTATTGTAAATGATCTTATGCATGCTCCAGTTTTGTAGCTTTATAAAGCACTGCTTTTGTATGCACTCCTACACATGCCCACATGCACAGCCAACACTGACCCTTGTAGCTATGAATATTTGGCATGGAGATGTTTTATGACTGCATGATTCATTTATTTATAAACTAAAAATCTCATTTTTATAAACATCTAATTTACAAATTTAACACATTTGTTTTTTTATTGTCCAGAGAAATAAAATCAAAAACTTCAAAATTCGTCTTTTTATTTTGCTCCCATAAAAAAAAAAAAAGAGCAAAAATGCCAAATTTACAAACCCAACCACTGAAAACAGGAAGAACTTAGTCTTTGTCATACTTATAGCCCACTTATTGGGCTTTAACCAGCTGTAAAATCCCCTTAACAAAACGCTTATTGCAAATTGATAACATTATAACATTCTTAAGTCAAAGATGTTCTCATGAACACATAAGAAGGCAGTAAGACAAGAACAAGCTATTCTATTGAATTAAATTGGCCTGATGATCCACTATATGATATGTCTTTTGCACAACAGAACACTCCTGATATTTAATAAAGTCACATCAAATTTGTGGAAAAAACAGGAAAAAATGTTAAGTGGATCTACAGCATACATATATATGTACAGATAATAATATAAAGCTGCCTGTTTATGCATATACACAATTTTTCATGTACTTATGTCTAGATACATATGAATATATATCTGTATACATCAATGTTATGTGTGTTTCTTTATATTTCACATTGCTATAACCATAGAGTTGCCATTTAGGTCATAAAAAGTGGCTGTAGTTCAGAATTCTGGAAGGTGAGAGGTTATTACAGGAAAGCGTTACAGTGTGCTCACCCTATTCTTACAATTTTTTACTAGGCATAAGCTTCTGGCTGCTGTCAAAGACAGGATATTGGTAGATTCTGAGTCTGACCCCATAGTGCTGTGCTTGCTTTTACGTGTAAATCATTTTTATTTTTAATACCTCAAAGTAAGATCCTGTCCTATAGTAAAATATATATATTACTCACTGCATGTGATCTTCAAGGGCTGTCTCAGCCTTGGACAAATGTTTCATAGTGGTGCCTTATACTTCAGATCTTGAAAACCAAACTTTTGCTTATCTGGGTCTTCAAAAAGGGATGATCTCTCTTCCTTCATGGCTTTAACTCTATGTGACATTGATTCAGCCATGTATCAGGAGCAGTTAAAAGTTATTTCAGGCACCTATGGAACTTGCCCTTTCTTCCCCACTGATGTCCTTGCCACAGGAACACATTCCCACAGGATCATGACACGCCATTACTCTTTCAACAAAACAGGCTTTCAGCAAGAGTTCCTTCATTTTCCGGCTTCAGATGAATTCTGCTTTGACAGCTTGTCCATAAAAGGCTCATAATTTTTGATTTTGGCTGCTAATAAAATTGCTTGTTGGCCTCAAATTGATATTGTCTGTTATTTAAAACAGTTAATTTTATATTTCTGACAAAATTCAGCATAATTGACTACCATCTTTCCAGACTGCTTTCTACTTTTCCATTCTCTTTATTTTTTTTTAATTTATTTTTTTAATTCCTCTTTTAATTAAAATGGCTATGGAATTCTCTGAGTTAAATTCATGCCTGGGTTAAGAATTTACAAAAATTCCCTTAATTCAGTAACTTCACTGTTAATTTGATTAGTGAAGATGAATCTTGCAAAGATGGCACTCCTCTGGCTGAGCCATTCTGAGCTGGAGGATTTTTTCTACCCATACAGAGATCTTTTCTATTTTAGCAAGATGATTAGCTAGAACTAGGTATTTTCTCGTTGTCATCTATCAGTAGAGACCTTATATATATAAATGCACAAATAAATGTATATTATGTGTGTGCATGAAACTGTAATGATGTTACAGACTTTTCAACAGTAATTTTTCTAATGATTCATAAGCATTCTGGTTCACTAAGATGAACAAAATTTGAGGTAGAACTTAAAAATTGTACACACAGGACTTTTCATCCTCTGACTAAATTCAAACTCTGTGTTAGAGACTGCACACTTATTAGCATGCAATATACTTTGCTCTTTTCTTTCTAAGCCTGAGTCAACACAGCCATGCTGTCTTGAGTCAGTGCTGCAAACATTTCTCATTTCATAAAGAGACCTTTTAAATTTTAGGTAACTTGCATATTCTTAAAAGCTAGCAAGATGAGTGGTAATTACCACGTAGAATTGCAGACAGTAGGAGACTTTGGTCTTCTACTCCTGCTGATATATGCTAATTTAAAAAAAGGAGAAGTGATATTGTTAGCAGTAATCTTGAACTCTGTGTGGATATAAGAAATAACGTGACATTACTGGTTCTTCTGTGTTAAGGTTGAATAGCATGTTGCAGCAGTACAGACAGCAGTCCCTAAGTTAAATAAAAGAAGGAGATACTTTTAGAAGAACTTCGCTGGATTTTTATCTCTGTCTTCAATACTTCAGCATAAGTAGACTTAGTTCCACTCTAGCTAGTCATACTTGTGTCCAAGATGAAGATTACATTTTCCCTTTCATGACAGAATCATAAAGAATAGCTAAGGTTGGAAGGGAGCTCTGGAGATTGTCAAGTTCAGCTCAAAGCTGGGCTTGTTAATTAGCCAGATTTTAACATTATGAAGGCCATGTTAATTTTGTATTAGAATGCAGTACCTGACCAAGGTGAACAACTCACAAAATTGTAAGTATGTTATTTTAATCCTGTTGCTGCTATTAATCATGATTGTCATTTCATCTTTCATATACCCATGTTGGCCACTCTTCCTCTCATTTTGCATCCAGTACACGTTCAGTTTATATTTCCTGGGAGTACCTCTATATCCCATTTTATTATTTCAAATATTGTTGTAGACATTTTTTCATTTCTTAGTGATAATAAATTAGTGAAATTCAAATTATATTTTAGGATTAAGTTTTCAACTTGGCTGACTTAAAAATGCTGATTTTTTAAGTAAGTTTCCATTTACATATGCAGATTTAGCAGCATTTCTAAAGAGGGCTCTTTTTGCTCCACAGTAGCGTCCAGAGAAGTGTGCAAGCTTTAAATCCTGTGACACACTTCTGTAGATCTAGCCTGCCATGGAAACCTCAGAGAGAATCCTCACAAGGAAAACTGAGGAGCTGGGAAGGTAATAGAGAAGCATTACAACTTGCTTTTACCTCATCTTGTTTTTGTGGCAGAGGGTCATCATCTTCCCCCTTCCCTAACAATAATATCCATAAAATACCTTGAAGGAAGAAAAATATCAGACCTTGCATCCAACTGCAAGCTTCCCAAAAGAAATGTTAGCCATTAAAAAAAAAAAAAAATAGACATTTCCCTCTTTGTAATTTCTGCTGCTTTTCAGTTACATATTTTTAATTTTCCTTGTATTTGCCAGAACATGAAGAAATTGTTTCTTTAGGAAGGAGTTCCTGCTTATTTTCTCATATCAGATTGATAAGGACTAAATTAAAATTTCCAGTCTCACTGACGTCTGAAAATGCATAGAGATGCCACTCACAGAAAGTCTAATCTTTTTCAGGCTGAAGGAATACCAAAAGTCTCAGCTGTGGTTTCTGGGTCACATCTAGCTTAGTTCCACCATGACCTTAAGTCATTATCACCTGGCAGATGTCTTCTGACCTGTGGGAAATCGGTTTGTTTTCAAACTTCATTTCCTATAAAATGCTGGATTTCCTATATATCCATGGCTTGACAGCTAAGGAGACAGGCTGAGAATTGAGCAAGCACAGGCACTGAACACCTCTGCTCTGCTAGAAATGGCTTCTTCACAGCTGACATGAAACCTGGTGATGGAAGCTATGTATAAAAAGCTTAATGAAAACCTGGACAGTCCTTTGCCTTTGGAGAGGCAGGGGGGGGAGGGGTGTGTATGTGTCATTAAAAATCACCCTAAAAATGTCACTGTATGAAGGAATGCAAATTCAAGGCTTGAGGGGAGAAGGGAGAACAGCCTTTCTATTTGTTTTATACCCATTTTGGAAATGTGAGGGAACTGTTTCAAAATTAAATTGCCCGATCCTAAAAAAGGCTAATAATCACCAACTGCTACTGAAGCACTTAATTCTAATTAATTCCTCATTAACACTCAGTTAGGATGCCACTCCACATATACCCAATAGGAAGAAATAAATGAGATGAACAATTGATATTCTGCACTACTGTACAGGGGTTTTTTTCCATTAAGCTCTGTTCAGCATCAAGAGTATCTCATCTAGTAGTGTCAGAAATCATCTCCGTGTCCTCTTTGTGTTGATCAGAATAGATTTTTCTAATATTTTGGAAATAAATCTTATCTCAAATGAGCATATTCTCACTTTGTAAAAGAACCAGATACTTTAAAATTAATTTTAAACTCCAACAAAGTGTTATGGATTTAGGATGATAATCATTTGTTCTCTAAATTGGAGGGATATTGTACCAATTTCTGTTAATTGCATTTTGTGTATGGATGGAAAACAAAGTGCTTTTTGAGAATCAGCATTGAAGTTGCACTGTTAATTTAATAAACCTTCACTTCTGATAAAATTTGGCATTGACTTTACAATATTGCTAGCTGCAGTGATTTTACTGAGAATCTCACAATGTAGGGTGTCTTAAATCAAGCCACAGCCACTGGAATCAAATCTGCTTTTACTCGATAAAGTAAGTTTCTCTCCCTCACATCAGGAAAAAAGAATTTAGGAAGGGGAAAAGGGGATACTTGTCACAGTACATTTGGCTTAGTAGCATTGTTTAACATCTGCACTGAAGTGATATTTATAGATATCTCTTTCATTTGTTTTTGTCTTATTCAATGGTTAACCATGGTTTTGGAAACTTTAATGTACATTACCTGATTCCGTTTTACCTTTGTTCAAAGATTCAAACTTGTATTCTAAATTCAGTTTCTAAAAAATCATGAGGCTTTGAGTCTTCACACTGCTTGAAGTCTCGAGGCACCATCACTGTCTCATAAGAAACAGGTTATAATGGTGCTACATGAATCATATCTGTGAATATCTGCTTGTACATATCCTAATGCATGATAGAGATATATCACTGTCAATGTATAGATTATGGATTTTTTATGTATGTGAATAAAGATACAAAGGTTTATACGTGTAAAACCTATATCTAGCTACCTTGATAGCTATGGACACTTGCTTATAAATGCCATATCTCATAAAATGGAAGACAAGGTGAAAAAATCAATCTCATGCTCAGGAATACAAGTATTATTAAAAATGCTTGTTTGTTAGATTAATTTTGGAAACAGTTGTTCAACCTAATTACTGTCTATATTGGTCTTTTGATCCAGAGTTAGTTACAATTTCTCACAATTCATCATACAATATTATTATCAAGTCTTTCAATTACATTTAATTAATCTTGTGTTTCTAGCTATGGACATTTTTCAAACCATCAGATTACCAGAACCATTGAGAAAAAACATATAGGAACATCTGACATAGATAGTTGTTAAAATATGATACTTCTGGCAGTGAATTCAAATTTACTTCATTCAAAATATTTATTCTGAGACAAATAGTGTGCCTGGACCCTCAGAGATTTGGTGCATGCAAAAAAGTGGAAAGGTCTCATTTTCTTCATGGTTTTCCTGTCACCCTCCACAAAAAGTCCATATACACCCTTTTAAAAAACTCTATTAGAAACTAATATAAGTAGACCTTCTCACAACAATTCCCATAATAAGGACAAATTTTCTAACCAGATGGACCTTTTCAACTGCCTCAAACTACATTTTACAAGGACTATTAATTGAGTCTGTTGTGATTAGATAATTAATACAAGGAAAAGTACTTGAGGAAAAGGGTGGATTTAAAATTTTTAATGATGTATCATGAATTAGCTAGCAGAATGAAATAGTAGCTGAAAAAAAAACTGAAAAAATTAACAGTCCAAAGGTTTTCAGTGGCTGTTTGGAACATCTAAATGTACAATTTCCTGGTCTTAATTTGAAGTATAATAAAACATTTTCATGGAGTGTCAAAAATGGAAATGCATTAGTTCTCTCAGCAGATATGGGCTTATATTTAAAAACAATATATCTATTGGATGTTACATTTTTCAGAGCTGCAGAAGTCTTAGTGTTATAGATTTCTCCTTTTCTTCATAAGCATTTCAAACTCATATACACCTATGAATAACTCTGTGGATTCCAGTGGTTTGAGTTAGCTACACTGATGCAGATCTGAAGGATGGTGTGAATTGTGCTTCTGTCAGGTTTTCTACTATGCAATTCCTTTGACAGCAGCCTGAATTTGATGGAGTAATTGGTCAACCCTACAGCTGTGACTGAAATACCTGCCCAAAGTCAAGGACAAATAGAAAGGTGTCTGAGACATTTTAATCCTCAGAGAATTGTGAATTTTGAACTTTGTTGTATTAAGGGTTATACTTTGTTTTTGCTCTGTCTGAATGATTTACCTGTTTAGATATTGAAAGATTTTTTTTTTCATATATGAATATAAACTTTGGAAGCCCTAAAAAGGATTATTTATCTACCTTTATACTTTGTAAGGTATACACTTATGACAAAAACAGTGTCATTTCTATTATCCTGCAGTCTGATCCTGCACTATTTCAGAATGGAACAATTGAGGCAATTACTTTATAATCCTAGCACTACACCTTTGGGAATTTTTGGCATGTTCTGGTAGGGTGGAATTTTTTTAATCAGTAAGATTTATAATCCAAAATCTTGTTTGTGTAGCAGAAAAAATCCCTATGATCTGGTTCATGCTGAAAGCTCATGATAGAGAGTGAAGTGAAAGGATTGGATACTTAGAGGTCTTGCATGATGTGCAGCGTAGACTGCAGGGGCACTTGAGAGTGTCAGGTATGCTCAGCAAGCAGGTCATGCCCATTTTGTGTGCATCCTACCTTAACCCCAAAGTTTCCTGTTTCTATGGGTTATTTCTGAGTGCTACAGCTCTGCTTCTTGTCCATGTTATTGACCTATGTGAATTAAGGAGTAAGCAGACACAGATGTCATGCACACCCATGGATGAAAAGAACTATAACGTCTGTAAGGTCTTCTGCTCATTTCAGAAGAAAACTATATTTCTTCTTTTTTCTATGAGGTATATTGGAACGTTCAGTCTTAATTAAAGTACCCAACTTTATTAACATGATAATATAGCAATAATATTTAATTTCTCTATGAAAATTATGACAGAAATTGATCATGTGCTCAAACACATCACGTCAGATTGCCCTTCCATTCCTGAACAGACAGTAAAAAAACATTCCAATGTAATATCAGGCTGTCTCTGATGATAGTATAAGAAGATCAGATAGAGTCTGTGTTGCCAAGCACAGGGAAAGAAAAATGGGGAAATAAAGGCCTCTGGGAACTGCCATCTACTTAGAGCTGCTCAGGAAGAAGCACATATATGAGCTAGGGCATGTGTCCTCTCTTCTCCTCCAAACAATTTCCAACAGTGTAAAGTAGACAAAGTACTTCTAGGAACCAGCTTGTGGGTTTCATGAACAAAAGTAGGTCCTTTTCTAATTATCACCTTTCTGAAGCCCCTCTTCTTTGCATATCACACTAACTTTTTGGGCATGAATAGTTAATCCAGTCTTGCAGGGGAGCAAAAAGGCCTCTTTCCCCACAAAACATAGGGAGTGCAGCTTACCCAGCTGGAAAGTGTGTGTATCACAGATCTTTATCATTCAAAGGTTTTATGCTTAAATTCATTAATTATGCATGATATGAGATCACAATTTATTCTTCCCTGACACGCAGATTGAAGAGTTTGGGGGAACCTGACAGATCCTTTCTGGGGCTTCCACAGCCAGTGAAGCTGACAGGGATTCATGTCTCTTTGCCCATGAATAACTTTTATCGGCTAAGATACACTCCACAGTCCTCCAAACTTTGCAGTGAACATGTTGCCTTTCCTCTGAGTCAGAGGCACATTCCTGTTGGGGCTTGCACTGCAGAAACATTGTGCCAATTTATTTACTCTGTTGCATGAGCATCTGCAATTGCTGAAGTCATATCATTTTGACCTATCATCCTCATTCATCAGCCAAGTTAAATTTCCAGATTGCCGGGACTATGAGAAATCTTAGAAGGCTCCATCCTAAAATATAGTTCCAAAACAAATGCCAAAGAAGAACCATGCAGGTGAAAATTTATTTAAAGTCTTTGGTTAAAGTGCTAGAGCCAGGTAAATCTTCTATGCAAATTTCTTGGTCTTCACCCAAAACAGGTATTTATCATAGCACCTACTACTTTTCTCATTAATGTTATTGTGTATCTAATACTCAAAACACCCTCAGTTCTCGTTAACCTCAGAAGAAATCTGTGATTTAAGTGAATTTATGTAGAGATTAATTTGGTAGGATAAAACCCAGGCGAGAGTGGGGGAGGGGGGGGGATATTGGGAGTGGTGTACTTTTACTAAATCCACTGTTTTTAAAATAAGATTTAAAATTAACAAAAGTTGGAAGAAAATAATTTTGGCAATAGTAAGAATGCCTCAGATCACTTAAGTGTAGCAAAAATGTGGAGGTCTTATTAGCAGTTTTGTTAATTAAAATTACTAGAAATACAGTAAAATCAAGTTTGCAGGGAACTTGGACTCTGCTCAATTTCAGTGAAAAGAGTAAAAAAAAAAATCAAACATATTGATTGAAGTGGGGGCCTGAATAATACATTTTTTGATTTAAAATTCTTGACTGACAGTAACCTATGCTATCACTACCAAATGTGTCCATGTCTTTTCAAAATGAAAGCTGAGATACATGTCTTAACAGGAATCTTGAAAAATAACATACAGTTAGCTGTTGCTTAACATAGAGTAACCATGCCCTTGTCCATCATTAATCTGCCTTTGCCACGTTGCATAACTGCACCTGGGAAAATACAGGCACACCCAGGCAAGAAATGAAAACACAGTGAGCAAATAAGCTTCTGCTAATCATGGAATAAGAATGAATTTAGAAAGCATGATGATTTGAACTCATCTAAGGCAAGCTCTGAAACTCTGTACCTTTAGTGGGGAGATGATGGAGATGGAGGAAAAACATTATGTGAAAAAAAATTAATTTAGAAGCCTGCCTGTATATAATTCTTCACTTAGTGGGATAAATAACACTGGGGAGCACAGAAATACTGTAGAACACTGTGTCCAAATGTGACTGATTCAGAAGGAGCTTGACACATTTCAGGGAAGGGGAACTGTGCAGAACTGAAGTTCCCAAGCTGGAAGGACTGAACTGGTGTCAGGCTAGTACAGATCAGATGAGGAGTGGCTCTGACTCCTTCCTACCTATTGCCTCAGGCCCTCTGCATGCAGAAACTGCAGGGTTAGGAACAACCCAGCCATTTCCTTCACACTGAAAGCTCAGAAGGCGCTCCTGTTGGAGCTGTATTTTCAGTGGTCAGCTCAACTTCTGCCTGTAAGGCTGTGGACAGTAGTCTCAGTAGTAGGGAGATTTTCAAACAAGGCATATCTCACTGGGACAACAGAAAATACACCCTTTTCATACTTTTCACCAAAAATCTTGAAATCATAGGAAATATGGCTGATATAATACACAATGACCAGCCATAGTTTCTGATCTAACTTAGCTTCCAACCTTAAATGAGCTTCCATAAAGCTTGGAAGTTACTTTAGTATTCTCTAGTTTGTATCCTTATAGCTTAAGACAACTGCAGAAAGCTATCCAGGAAAATGAAAATCCCACCTGGAAGTAAATCTAAGCTAAAAACATGGGAGTAACTGCAGATATTAACAGAGTAGGAGTTGACATCTGAACTGGTGGCCTAGACAGTGAAGAGAAGTAGGTATTTCTTGGTGCCATTAATTATTTCCTAACGTGGATTTATAAAACAGGCATGAGAAACTGTGCATTTCCAGGGTTGTCTACTCCACACAGGCTATACCAGGAAGTAAGGCTGCTTCCAAAACATAGGAGCTTCTCTAAACAACTAACATTAGGTGAAAATGAGATCCATCTCTAGCAAATGAGGCTTAACTTGCTGCCCTTGCTGTCCATTTTCCTTTTTATGCAGTCCTTGTGCATTGCTTGGATCTTATTCAATTTTTTGGATGGCCTGTTAAAATATAAAATGCTTCAGAATCCCATGCTATTCCAGAAAAACAGTAAAACAGAAGAGCCATTACACCAGTTTTAGCCATCTTGCATCACTTCAGGGAGAGATTACACTTTCATGACTGCTTGGTGTTCCAAGAGCAAGGCATGGCTATTACACTCAGTTTTGAGCTGTACAGCCCTCCTGTTTGATTTACACATGTATGAAAAAGTGAAAAATTATGACCTTTAAAATGCATCAATATGTACTGAAAGAAAATTGGAAAAAATTCTGCACTTCTTGATGTATCTAAGAGAATAATACAAAACTCAAAAATTCAATATTTTTCAAAGCTTTGTGGCTGTAAAAAGAAATGTTGATCTCAGCCATGTGGGTTGTTTGTTTCTTTCCTGAAAATTTATCCAGGAAGAAGAATTATCTTTTCCCAATTAAGCTCTTCAAAACTAACCCAGCTTCAGTCACTCTTCACAGCCAAGTAAAAACCACAAAAGAAAGGTTTAAAAAGGAAAGATGACATGTATTGTCTGGCGCTGAAATTAAAAATTTTGTAGTATCTTTTAAAAGTTCTTGGAAATTACTTCATTATTTATTTTTTTCTTTTTATATCTTGAGCTGAATTTTTGACAGACATATTAACATTTCCTTTGTTCATATTTGAGTGCTGAATTATCTTTAATTACCATGAACATTCTGCCTGCATAAAAGAACTAACAAACTACTACTGTCAACTTTTGCATACATATGTTCTGTTTACACATGACATATCAAAGACTGAGGAGAGGAAAAATTTACTGTAAGTAAATTAATATAAGTGGACCCAGGAGCCTTTTAGAATGTAGAATGGATTACAAGTTGAGAAAAAAATCTTCATTTCCCCATGGACTTTTCAGAATCTTCAGCCTCTTTTATCACAAGTCTGAGGAAAAGAAAAAAAATAACCTTTTCACTTAATGGCCAAAATAATGTATGATAATTTCTCTAGGACAGAAATGGTTTTTCAAGCTCTGTACTGGGGAGGGGTGGTGTAGGGGGGGAAATAATTTTACAAATCTTCCTCTGCTAACATGAGCAAAATATTTGAAATAAAATTCTGGTTGATCTACCAGAAAACACTTCTCATTGTTTATAATAATAGACAATATTCATATTATTCAAATATTAGTTACGTATTATTCAAATAATAATTGCAGGTTATTATGCAAATAGTAGTTACATGTTGCAGATCTAACCATGACGTGGAGGGGGTCCTCACATGGGAGTTGTGTGAAAATATAAAATACAAAATTAATAACAGGATAGTTTGGCTGCGTCAACCTGTTTGGATTGTTGGTCAGCAATAATACACCACTTTCACAGGTTGCCTGAAAGGACAAATTCTAGCCCTTTTAAGACCAAGCTTAAAGTCATTGCTTACTTCAAGACTTAGCAGAAGCAAAACTGCAAGCAGCCACTTTTCTGCATCTCCCTGTAGGAGTATCAGCAGTCACACACTGCACAGGACAGCATATAGAACGATATTTGAAATCTGTACAAGTCTATTTTTAATGTACCAAATTTAAATTAACTTTGGTAATAGCTCTCACATTATATGCATTTACTTTGAGTGCCTACAAGCCATGTAACTCAGTCTTTGCTGTCATAATCTTCCTCAAGTCCAAATGCATGATATTTGTTCTTACAAAATTTGTCAGAAACTGTAATTTTAAGAGATAAGAAATCATTTAACTAAATTTAACAGTTTAGTTAAATTACAGCAATAATTTCACCTGAGAAATTTAAAACTTTAGAAGGGAAGTTACTCTTTAATGAAAGAGTTGTGCTAAAAAGCTTGCTATGCTAAATGATTTTTTTTTCCTTTTAAAATCATATTGACTCCAACACAACTAATGAGTAGCATAAAACCATCTTAATAGCCTTTAACCAACAGGTCAACACTAAACTATTTCTTTGACGAATTTTTCAGCTCAACTACTACGCAAAACAAAAATCTATTCACAGGTATAAGCAGAATGTACAGTATCATTGTGTTTGGAAAATCTAAATGTTTTTTCATGCTGGAGCGACATCTGTGCCTCTCAAAGTGTCTAATTACCTCCTCTCCTTTCTTCTTCCCTCCATGCTCCTCTTCAGGCCAGTATGAGGGCTCAGGCAGCCTCTGCAAGCTGTACAAGCTGCGGTACCGGCGCTGCGGAGGAGAGGCTGAACCACGGCTGCGACTCTCTCACTTGGTGACAGTGCAGCTGGCATCTGTGCCAAAGTGCTGGATCAAGGCCTTCCAGAGCATCTGCAAGGTCTCTTTTAATTACTCTGAGGTTTGCTTCACTGCCCCCTGATAAGCCACCAGACAGAAAACTGACTGAAGGATGTCCTGAACATTTTCTCTCTGTTGTTTAGCCCCCTATTCCGAGCCAGTTCCTGTCTTTTTTTCCCCAGTATAGTCTTCCAGAGTGGTGGTTAGCAACTGGGAAAGTCCTCTGACTCACCACTTTCCTGTGCAGCAAAAGTTGACCTCAAGGATTGTGTTTATAAGAATGAATAAAAGCACAAGGAGGACAGAGATAGGAACTGGATTCTCATGATCCATACTGATTTTCAGCACTCTCACTACTACAGCTTTTGTCCCTGCCACCTACCACCCTCCTAGGCAACCCTGGACACATTTAGGAGGGACAGTAGCACAGGTGGAGGACTTTTCAACTGTCCAGTTCTATAACTCAGACTGAGAGGTTTAGTACTTTCTACCCCACAAAAACAAATGCACTTTTGGACTCATTCATAGCAAAGAATATAAGATCCACTCTTTGGAGTGTTTTTAAGGACGAAGTGGTTTTCACAGCAAACACAAGAAAAATTGGTTTTTTTCTGCTTAATTTTGTTTCTCTTCTTGCACTGAAGCTTTTCTCCCTTTTCCCATTATAGATGACATGCTAAAAATACTAACTCTTGAATTGTATTCAAGCCACCTTTATTTAGTACTCTTTTTCCAAGTCCCAATCCTATACCAAGATTTGCTATTTAGGAATTTTATTCGTGATTGCAATAGGAGCAGAAGAGGGCCCTAGGCAGAGAAAGAATGGATAGATCCATTTAACTCAAAATGAAACCTCATAGTTTTACATATTTTAAATAATTAGAACAGAAACTTGCATTAAATAGAGTCACTTATGAGAGTGGAAGACGAAAAAATACAAAATACCACCACTACAGTCTGGAAAATTAGGTATTCTCTAGTTAGGTTTTACTTGTCTGAGTGTGTTTTGATGCTTTGCTTATTTTGTGTTATTGCTTAGGTTTGAATTTCCCTGCATCCCTCACCTTTACTTTCCATTTACTTTCAGTTCCCTTCTGAGCATGCATATTGTCTCCCTTGCCAAAATCTCTCAATTTGTTTGAACTGCTGTTACATGAAACACTTTAATTGATTGGTTCATTTCTCAAAAAAATTTTGTCATGTGGCATGGATGAAAAATAACATTGAGACAAAAGAAACCCCAAAAAACTCACTCGAAAAGCAGCCAACCCATAGCCAATCATTACTTTAGAGTAGTTACAATACTCCACGCAATAATTCAATAACTTCAAGACATTAGCAAGGACACAATTTTTGATCCCAGCTTTGAGCAGTTATTAAGCTCAAAAGGAATCATCAATCAGGGTTAGGAAAACAGGATCTTTGAAACACTCTTTTCTTCCTCAGGCATACAGTGCTGTGCACTAATTAGGTTTATACTGTATTATTTGCCAGGTTATCAGTTATTTATGACAATATCAGCATTGATAATCTTCTGAAGTATAGGTTAGTTAATTATGTATGACCAAATTCTGAAGCATAGTATTAGTTAATTATGTATGATCAAATCTAGGATTAATTTCTACACTGTATAGCAAAGACTTCATAGTGGATGCACAGATGTCTGACCTTAAAGTAATTACAGATATTTGGGGATCAACAGGGTATGGTATGGTGATTTTGGAAGATATCCACTTGGGACTGGGAGCACATCTAATTCACAGCAAAGACTTCCTTTGTAGTTCTATGTTTTAATGAAGTTACTCAATTTCTGATTTAGTCTATTTAATTTCTTTTACCATCTTCCCTATTGTAGCATAACTGGTCTTATTGCTAATTTTCTTAATGTTACTCTTTTCCATAAATTCCAGCAAGGCTTAGCTAGTAAATTCTTCTTCTGGAGCTATTTCAGGCTAAAATGTGTCCTAAATTGGTTGCAGTTCCACTGGGCTCCTAACACACGTGCACATAAATATACACACTCATGCATGCAACATACACACAGTCAGTCATCCAAAATGACCAACTATGAATTAAATATATATAGATTTGAATGACAGTTTTGCTTCTTTCAGGCCAAGAATTTATTCCACTTGGATTTTTCTTGATTCTTCAGTTCTCACAAATGCAGCAACTTAAATTTATTTTTATTTCTGGGTTGCCTGTCAAAAGAGTGTATATATACATGTATACCAAGTGTGCCTCTCTGTAAAAGCACCTAACACCTCATAGCCAGGTGAGTCAGCAGCACAGCTGTGCAGCTCTGGGTGATGTACTCAGACCTGATATGGCATAACACTGCTGGTCTACTGAGTATTGCACCTCCAAATGGGGTAGAAAAGATGAAGCTTCTTTCTTTCACAAACTGAAGCTAAAGACCAAAGAAGAAAATGATGATAAACAGAAAATCTTCAGGCTAAGTGCTGTAAAGAGTCAGGAAAGAAAATGAATACAGACAAAGAGGAAGTATTCTGAACATCAAATTGAGATTTATGTCGTTTTTTGGCTCTGTTAACGCAAATCCCAGAGGTAGACACCAATTCCAGTACAGCCTGTAATTCCAGTTATACAATCTTGTATTACCACTGCTTCTGTGTAGAGTGCATGGAGCTTATGGTAGCATCTTGCTGTGTCTTTGTGTGCTGTGCTCCAACTGCTCTAGCAGCATCATTATGATTATTAGTTCTAACATTCACTAAACATTTTCACTGCCTCATCTGTTTTATGACTCTTGCCGTGAATGTATTCCATTATGATTAGTAAAACAGAGGTATTTGGAGAAGTATTTATGGAATTAAGTTCTATTAAAATGTTAAGAAGAGGATATTTCTAACAGAGCTTGTTTATTGTATGAGAAATATCAGCCACAAGAGCAAAACCAAGAAGAGCAGAATGCATTCCAGCTGCTTAATAATATTTCTTATTAAAAATTTTATAATAACTCTGCTAAATCCCAGTCTAAATACACATAAACAAGTGTGAATGCATGTACTCACATGGAAAACAATAGCGCTACAGCCACTTACACATTTTCAGCATTTGTCTCACATTGTGTTAACACATCTCCTAGAGTTTTTCAGTCCCAACTTGGAACAGCAGGTGTTGTTCCATGAATCATGCATTACACCCAATTACATTTGTTTTCTGTTGTGAAATATTTTTCACAGAGGAGTACATTGAGAGTAAACCTAATTGAAGCCTTAATAGACAATAACCTCATCTCAGGTAGAACAGCTTGAATCAGAAGTAGCTTTACTGAAACCAATAGCACTGATCTCCATTGCCTTGTAATGGATAAATAAAGCAGAACATGGATATTTTACACTTATTTAGACTGGTCCATGAAACAAGTTGATAACAAGGAAGGTCTGCCACAGCCTTTCTGTACTTCCTGTTTTGGGTTAACCCCGGTGGTTTGCTAGGCACCACACAGCTGATTGCCCACTTCCCCAGCTCTCAGTGGGATGGGGAATGAGGAAAAGAAAAAATAAAAACAATAAAAATTGGGGGCCAAGATAAATAAAGATAAGGTTAATAAATTAAGGATATGTGAAAGAAGAGAGGAAAAAAAACAAAAAACCAACCAAAAAACCAGCTGTTGCAAAGGCAATCACTCACCATCTCCCACAGGTAGAACAATGCTCAGCCACTTCCCAAGCAAAAGATTGCTAACCTTCCTAAAACCCCCTCTTTTCCCTGAGCATTCCTGAGCATGATGTTATACAGCAAGGAATATCTCTTTGGATAGTTGAGATTATCTCCCCTTCTATCCTATTGTGCATACCCCAGTCTAGTCTCTGGAGTGGGGCACATTAAGAACCGGAGAGAGCCTTGATGCTGTGCCAACACTGCTAGAAAATTAGTGGTTGTCAGTTCTGTTTTGGTAACAAATCTAAAACGAAGTGCCATATGAGCACCTAGGAAGAAAATTAACTCAGTCCTAGCCAGACCCAGTACAACTGCCTGATTATAAACTGGCATCATTCTCCTGACCTTTTTTTTTTTTAATTCAAACTGGAGTTCTAATATCTGGAAACTGAAAAAAAAAATTAGTTTACACACTTCATTGATTATTGTTCTGTGTTATTGGAAACTAACTGTGCTGCTTAAACTATGTTATTTAAAAACAATTAACATTCATTCTCTCTTCTCAGTTTAAACACTATTAGCCTGTTTCTAATCAAACTGTGGAAGAGCTACCACTTTCACGAGTCTTTCAAATCATGCTGGCACTTTTTCTGGAAATAAACCAGTCAAATATCTGTGGCAATATATTACATGTATCAGCAAATGAAACATATTGGACACTTTAATTTCTGTATACCTTAGCATTGATAAAGAAAATACAGCAATTTTTCTGGCTTTAGATGAATGTACATGTTTACTAAGGGTATAACTTAAGCTGGTTTTCATGATATTTTTGGAATATGGAACACACTTTAGAGTTCTGTGGTGTGCTCTGAAGCACCAGTGACTGGTCTTCTTTGGAGGACAGACCTTAAGGCAAGTACTACTCTGAGAAGAGCAGGACTACACTGATAAAATAGGCCTTTCTCATTTCTAGCTATGAACATCAATCATAGAGAGATCTGAACTGAAAGTTAGGAACCAGAAAAATGGACCGAGAACCGTAGAGGGGCTGTTGTTATTGGTGTAGCCAGAGTGCTTTGCGGATGTGTCAATTCTCTTTCCAGATCCAAACTCGGTTGTGTGGAAGGGGGATGTTCACTGGGGCTCCACCATACCTCCCAGTACTTTCGGCTTTAGGGCTGACTCCCAGAGGAGCAGTTTAACTGCCTTTGTATCTACATCTGGGAGCAGCATCACAGGAGCAGTATCACATCTCTGTCTGGGGAAGGCTGGTGGGAGAAGACCTCCAGCACTGTTCTAAATGAGAGATTTCAAACTGCTTATGGATTTCAGGAAACATTAATCCATTAAAATATCATTGTTTCTAATAGAAGAAAAGCAGTATAAGAAAAGCAGTGCTTCTAAGAAGAAAAGTAGTGCTAAAAAGGTCCTACATTACCTCACACAGAAACATATTGCCCTTTGCTAGCATATTCCCTTTTGGGTTGGACCCAAAATACTCCTCCAGAATTAATTTTCTGTTTAAGTGGATTACTGTTGTTGTTTCCTGGCTGGAATGGAAGTCTAAAGACCATCGGTTCATTTTACTAACATTGATCAACACTGTAGAAGGCCTAAGGGTTACTTTTTATTGTAGTTATGTAGATATACTGTGGCCAGACTTTTGCTATGCATGCTGCTCCTTTTTCTTTGACCAGTTTATGCAGCTGTGATACTGTTTACAGAATAAATAAAACAATCAAAAGAATATGATGCACATTTTAATACAAGGTGGAACAGTATTTGCAATCAGCTTTCCCTTTACCCAACAGCAAAAAAAAAAACCCAGCTCTGAAATTATCAGTCCTTCCATTAGCCATTCATAATCCCTTACTCTTCTCCCTCTGTTGCAGGTGTCATAACTGTACCAGTCATGTTTTAAAACACATTCTCTAATTGGTCCCATTAACCATCATCAGCGAGACATTTAATTGCTTCTTCTGCAGTTGGTCAACATATTGGAATTGTGTTTCATTTAATCTATGTCAAACCCCTACAGAAAGTCCAGTTACCATACTTCACTTTTCTGTTTATTTTCCAGTGCAGCATGTGTTATAATGTGCTGCATGCTGAGAATTCTCAGGTTATAAAGTACACAACCAAAATCATTGCTTAAAAGCTTTTGGTGATTGCTTATGCCTCTCAGTCCTAATGCATCAGTGAAATCTTTGGAAGAAAATTACAGTGCATGGAGATTTTAGAAAATCCACATTGTTTATTTTTTATTCACATATTAAATATAGAAAATAATCTCACACATTATTATTTCTGTTGGAGCCAGAAATCTCTCACACTGTGCAGAAGAAGGGAAGGCAGTGTTACAGGGATTAATAATGCATCTAATATGAATCTCTTGGTAAAATTAAAGATGAAAGAAACAACATAAAAATAGCATGAAAGCTGAGACATCAAAACACAAAAGCATGGGCATTCTGAATTCAGACTGCCATTTCACTTTTATTACAGATCTTTTGTTCCTAGGTGTGTAACAAAGAACTACACAGATCCAGAGCATCTTTGAGCCAAATTATTGCATCTATTTATGAAAAAAAAAAAAAAATAGTTCAAGAGCTTTATTAAATACCCTATCACATACCAGTAACTTACTTGTGCAGGAAGGTAGTAACATAATGTACTATTGAGGCTCCCTGACACTTCAAATTACAAATCCCTGTTTTCATAGCTTATAATTTTACAAAATATTAATGAATTGGGATGAAATTTTCCATGACAGATGCCTGCCTGAGGCTGTTTCTTTGGTGGGCAATATTCAGTCAAACAACTCAACCATTTGGGAGAATTGAATTAGGGGAAAATTAACATTAAAAAGGGTTAGCTACCTGATTTTGTAAAGACAAACTGTGCTTTGAAGCCCAGACATCACAATTGCCCTCAGGGTGATTTTTTACCATCGTTTAAAAAATAATAAGAAATTTGTCCAGTTTTAAACATGAATAGAAAACTATAACCCCATTTCTGCATACTCTGGACAAAAGGTTGCTAGAATTTGTTTTGACTTAACACCGTCCTCAGTGCTGTGCATAGAACTGCACATGTTCTAGGCCTCAGAGTGGTGAAGGACACTGCACATCACTTGACCATGTAGGAGTCATCCCAAATGAATAAAAGAGCACACTTCATCCCTTGTGGTTCCTGCACATCACAACTCTGCACAACATTTGCTGTGGTTTGCTCATGGTTAAGAGAGAAAGGCTGGACTAGGATGATGATAACCAAATGCCAAAGAAGGCAAAGAACCACAATCTCCTGTGTGGTTCATGAATATTCTACTGGCAAAAAGAAGCTCAAAGAAATCACTATAAAAGTTATCCACTAAATGTAGTCAACCAATATGAAATAGCAACTCCCTTCTTTATTTCTGAAGTACCGAGTATTAGAAAGCTTACTGACAATACTTGTCTCCCACAGAACACACAACAGCAGGGTCATTTGTTGGGGATAATGAGACCACTGCGGGTAAGGAGATGCTACATGATTACTAATGCAAGAAAGAGTGCATCATTCAATGTGCTTGATGAACCTAGGGTATCAATTTTTGTAAAAGTAATGGAGAAAAATTAATTCAGCAACCAAATGAGTGAATGCTGATGGACGGGGATGATAACCTGGCAATGAATGACAAGGAAAACTGAAATATTTTGGGTTTTTCTCAGCCTTACCAGACAAGCCGGCTTCCAGCCGAGGCAGAGGGATTATTTAGAAAAACTAAATTATTCAATCTGCAGAGCCTGAAAAGAGCCCTAAGGCTGTAGAAGGATTGGCCATTGTAATTATAAAGCTGTTTCCTTGCTATTAAAAAAACATGGCAATAACAGATCATGCCTTTAAAAAAGGTAAGGACAATCCTGGGAACTGTCAGCTGGACACACCAAGTGCAATCTCTTGTGGAATGGAGGATGCATATCCTTCTATCGTCCATTTATGAGCATGCAAAATACAAGAAGGCAACCAAGATCAGCACAGATCTACAAAGGCAAATCCTACCTGGCCAACATGGTTGTCTTCTATGATAAAATGATGGACTGGGAAGGTAAAAGGTAACAGTTCCCATAACTTTTACTCCACTAAGGCATGTGGCAATGCCTTCCACCACATTCTTGTGGCTGAGAAACTGTGCCAGGATAAAGAGTATTTTAACTGGGCTGAAAACTGGCTGCAGGACTAGGTGCCAAGGCAATATTCAATGGCTTGAGGTCTAACAGTTGCTAATGAAACAAATACTCTTGGGCTAGAAAGCAGTTCACTATTTCCTCCTGGATGATGAAGCAGAATGTTCCCTCAGAAAATTTGCTGAAAACCTGTTTGAGACATCATGTGATACAGATTCAGCTCTAGGGCCTTGAGAAAAATGAAAACTGGGTCAACAGAAGGTTTGTGAAGCTCAGGAGGGAGAAGTCTTAAATTCTGCATGTGAGGTGGAATGACCTCATGAAGCAGAACTGGGCTGAGTGGCACCTGACAAAAAGGACCTGGGGATTACAGTAATTATCAAGCTGAATATGAGCAGAAGTGCACTACCAACATGAACAAGACAAAGTGCATATTGGGCTACACTAGTTAGAAGCAAGGCCAGCACTTAACATGTCACTCTACACAGCATTGACAAGGCTGCACCTGGAGTGGCATGTCCAGTTTTTGGCTCCCTGACTCAAAATGAGTGTCGGGAAACTGGAAAGAGTCCATCTGAAAGCAAACAACCTGTTCAGGAGACACATATGGACCACAATAAATGGAAAAACATGTAAGTGTTAGTCTAGGAAAGAGGAGGCTAAGGCACAATCCAAAAGCAGTCGACCTCCTCAAAAAGTGCCATTAAAAACGTGACCTGGCCAAACACTTTGGAGTGATAGACAATTTAATAAGAAGCAGCTATAACAAGTGGCAGCTTGAGAAATTCAAATTGGACATTATGAAAACTTTATTTTCTCTGTACAGATAGCACAGCACTGAAGCAGTCTATAAAGCGGTGAAATCTTCATCTTTTCTAAGGCAAGGTTAGAAAAAGCCACACCTGATGTCGATCCAGGATTGATATTAGCCTCACTTTGAGCAGGAGGTGCATTATAAGGACCACCATATATCCCTTCCAGCTACCACTCCTATGAGTCTAAGAGAGAAAAAAACCACCCCTTCTGCTAAATCTTAGTCCCTCCAAACAGTGTAATTCAGGAAATCTGAATTGTCTAGGAATAAAAACACAGCTGGAAAAACATTAGTAATAACTTCCATAGTCCACTCTTAAAAGGTTTTACAGTAATTATGTTCAAAACTCCTTTTTCACTCCATTTCCACAAATCGATCTTATCTGAAGATTCAGTGACTTCTAACTACTTGACATCAGCTATGGCAAGTAAATTTTTCCTCTGTAGTGGACCATCTTAAATCTTTTTCCACCTCCCTCTGTGGAGTTTAACTTCTCTTCAGGGTCTTCAATTTATTTAGAAGGACTGCTCTGTCAAGAAAAGACTTACTGATACAGAGTTCTGCTAAGATGAAAGAATTTCTGAATATAAGCACCAGGGGAATAAGTTGTAGAAATTCACAAGATTCACAGATTTCAAAATTTTAAGGTCGGAAACAGGAATGTGGGAAATTATGTGATAATGCTACAGTTTCACAGAAAAAGGTGTAGTTGGGTGACAATCTAAATGTGAATTAACAGTGCCACTCTGATGCAAAAAGGCATAGACCATAATAAAAGTTAGAAATAGTCAGACAGCCTGTAAACAATTCTTCTGTTCTGTTCTGCTCTGTTCAAGCCTCAGCTGGGTTTCTTTTTCCAATTTTGAGCACCACAGTTTGTGAAAGATTTAAAATTGAAGAGAGCTCAGTAGAATAGTATGAACAACTGGGATTCTAGAAAACATAACTGGAGAGAAGGAAAAACATGAATGAATTATGATTCTTTAACCTAAGAAAAAATAAAAACATTGAAAAGCAGAAATTTTTCAAATATATAAAATGTTGCAAGTAGGAGAGAAGGAATAATTTTCCATGACCTAAGAGATAGAACAAGAAATGATGGGTTTAGACTACAACAGTGTGTGAAATTAGGATTAGAATATTAGAAAACAGTAATAAAATGGTAAGAATAGTAAAGTGCTGAAATAGATTTTCTGGGAGATTATGGACTCTGGAACTGTAAAGATCTTCAAAAGACTGTTTGTGGTCTACCAGTACTCACAGAGATATTGCTCAGGAATGGTGGAGATTAGATAATAAATATGCTAAAGTGTTTCTTTTTATTTTTCCTTTGACTATATAGAAACCAATGAATTTATTTGCCTGTTCCATAAAATACGTTGAGCATTAGATTGTATCGCTCTCTCTATCTTTTTTTCCAAAGGGTTAATAATTTTTGTTTAAAAAATGTAGTGTTTTATCTCTCCTTTGGATGAGATTTGGTTTATCTTTCTTCCAGCTATCTTGTACTGATGGGATTTCATCCTGCTGCTATGAAAATTCCCACTATTTCATTTACAAGGAGGATGTAGGAGTTTGAACTATGTGCCAGAAACATTTCCATACTATAAATACTTCTCAAGCCTTTGTTCATGAGCACAAATAATAATCCAGAAATTGAATATAAAAACAAGATGCAATTTCTGTTAATGAAAATTATTCAACAAAACAATTTTGCACACTTAATACATTTGATAAAATAGCTATTTTCTCATAAGCAATTTGTGAGCAGAAGACAAGAAAGAAATAATGTGTCAAATAAATTATTCACTAAGAACCATGAGCCCAGTTAAAGCTGAGATGAACATATGTGATTTACACCATTTTCAGTTTAACTTATTATAGTTGGTTCTTCTCAGACTCTTTCCTCTTTATTAGCTTCATTTATCTCTAATACTCAACTAGACACATAATAAGGCTTAATAATATTTGGTGTGGGTAGGTTATCAAAGCCCAGTTTCCCTGTACAGGTATCTCTGGGGTTGCAAGGAATTATCTGTTTCTGGTCTGGAAAAGCATTCCTGTGTCAAACAGCATGTATGACTCCAGTCATAAACCCAGCTCACATGCTTCAGTCAGGATGGTTTATTTAAAACAACTACTTTTTTTTCCCCTTTGGCAAATACTCTGTGTACCAAGAAATATATTATTACTCAGTCATCAAATCTATTTTTCAAGTCCAAGTTAAATTCAGCAAAACCTTTCAGTTCAAAAATATTCAGCATTTTTGCAGATTCTAAATATTTTGTTTTGACATTAGCATTTAGTCTTTATAGTTAAGTAGAAAAAAACCCCTCATCTTTCAAAAGAAAATTTCACTTTCCACTTACTTATGCTTCAAATATAATTACCTCCTTTTTCCAATTAAAAAAAAGTGCATATTTTAAAAAATCCCATTCTTCAGGTCAAAAACATTGACATAATAGAAAATTTAATTTTCATAGGTTAAATTTCTTTGGAGGGGTGGTTTTTTTTAATGTCTGGTAAAGTTTCAAAAGCTTCAGAACTCATATGCTGTCTTGTCTTTTTTTTTTTTTTAACTGAGCTAAAAGACTCACTGGCCATATCAGGGCTGTGTAATTGTGAATTTCACCATATTCTGGACATGGGGTTACCATTTCGGCCTCAGGTGATTATCTCCCCATGAAATGGCCACAGAACAACAATCTCTACAAGCTTATCCCAGGGATCAAAGTCTTCAAAGGCCTTTTATCATTAGCAATTCCCTCATACTCTGCAAACACAGCACAGAGGCTGCATGGGCCATGCTTTCACACACAGAATTCCCTCTGTATTGTGGATTATTACCCCCCCAAACTTGATGACATCCAAAATAATATAATTCTTATAGCATTGCATGTAAAATATCAGTGATGGTCTAAGGAACAGGAAAGTGAAATTAAATTAGTATGCAGTTTTATTATTGAAGTTTATTTGTGTTTGACAATACCCCCATATGCCATGTTTGTTGTATTTCACTTATACCTCCCCTGGAGAGATGTCTCCCCTGGAGACAGCCCTTGTCCTATATAATTGCTATCAGGCAACACAGAAGGTAAAGTGAGGTGAAAGAAGTATGAATATTCCCATTGACATAGGGGAAGGTAAGCAGAACAGAGATCAAGGGACAGAGCCAATAATGGATTTAAACATCTAAAGAAGAATTTGGAGAAAATGGAGATGTTTAGGCAGAAACTGTAATCTAAAAAGCAAAGCAACAGCTGCTGCCTAAACTTGGAGGCACTTAAACCCAAGAGAGACTGTAGATTTGAGTTTACAAGAGGTTAGTGCTTCTTATTACAGGCATGCCTGAAGTTTCCTGGATGTAAGCAGCACAGCACCTATCAACAGGGCCTGCCGTGAACTCCTGCTAAATCCCTGGGGATCCTCCTCAGGGCTCTGTGCTGTGTTCTGCAACACCAACCATCCACCACATGCCTGAGCACAACACAAAATCATGAGGTTTTAAAACATGCCTGCCACAAATTGTGATACACTTGCCCACCCATTCCGTAATCGGCAGTAAAATCCAAAACCGTGACACCAGGAAAGTAGGATACAGTCCTTTTCTCTGTTTTGTAGGGAAGAACGAAGCACCTATTTTTGGATGAACATTCTCATCTCAAGGCTATTTCCATTTTTATATTAAATAGTCTTTGAACTATGGGAACAGAAATAGGAACCCAGGTACCTTTGCCTTCAGATGAGTACTCTAATCTCTTAGTTAAAAGTTTTGTTCATGTTTCTTTGAATAATTTCTCAACAAGGGCAAGGTGACAACATGGTAACTGGAAAATAGCCAGGTAGCCTGTAGTGTGTCTTAACTAATAGCTACACTTAAACTGAATGACAGGATTTTAAACCACGGTGGCTGCATAAGCAACTAAACCCAGAACTTTGACACCTAAGATGAGTAATATGCCCATGTTTTAAACAGAAGAGTGCTTCTAGTTCTTTAAATAATAATTGATGGCACCAGCCTAGGCCTCAGTGACATGACCAGGGTCCCTAAAAGACTTTGTACCACAGCTAAGAGTAAAACAACTACAAAACCAGTCTTGTCTCAAGTCAGTTTTTTTTTCCTTTCCTTTTCAGTCAGATTTTTTCTCTACTAAAACAAAAATTTCTGCTTTTTTAAAGGGGGAAGGAAGAAGTTAAGGTACTACTGTCATACCTTATGCAGCTTGTCCTGAGTATATTCAAATCATGCTGCATCTTCTAAACTTAAGGATAAACATAAATTTTGCATGGCTTTTTTCTTCCATTATTATTGAAGGAACAACACAGCTAAGTAAAATGAGCTGTAGTCTACACTCATTTATGCATTATACATAAAGTAGTTGGTTACAGTTTAGTATGCTACATCTCTAAAAAATCCTTCTGTAAACAATAGTTTTGTATGGACACAATCAGCAAAAAAAAAAAAGAGTATGAAGATAACAGGGTTAACCTGCAAGTCAATTAGCTGAGCCAGACTTTTAGGTGAAAGAATTATATACATGAATAGACACGACCCAATGGACCTAAGATTGTTTAGAGGCTGGGAAAATGTTGCTTGGAAATTACTACTGGAAACAGTAATGAATTTACAAATTTGGGCCACTCAATTTTTGTTGAGCAGAAACTTATTTTTAATGGCACCACAGTGCAATCTCAATGACTTTATTCAATACTCATACACCTTAGCAAATGGAATTAATTCTAATTGTATACATTTGTCATTTCTAAGCATCTAGGGCTGTATTCATTCTTTGAATGCAGACAGAAATCTCACTGGATTCAAAGAAAACTGTGTGCATGTATCTCTGACAGCCTTTTCTGTATTGTAGGCAGGATGATGCTGGTCTGGCCATAAAATTGATACGCATTTTGAATGATTTAGGTCTCCAGGACTGGGCTCTGTATTTGAAAAAGAAAAATAGAAGCTTCCTCCAAAAGGTTTTCATATATAGCAAGGTATGACTCCCTTACTGAATCTAGTTCTGTAACTCAGTCAAAAGGGTTCAGCTAACAGCATAAACCACGAGAGTGAAGTTCCAACTGTTTATGAATAGCAACTGTCACACAGATTGAATTTCTGCTTTGCTATTCAGTCAAGGGGTATTTGTTAGCGCTTATGATATTTAGAAAGTAATTTTTGAGTTCAGGTATTGAAAGACTCACAGATAAAATATATTTTATGAAATATTAACTAGCCTAATAGAAAGAACCATTGGATGCTCATTTTATTTCAACATTTAATTTTCATGGGAGTCCTTCAGGGCAACAGAAATATCATACATATTATTAAAAATGAGCAAAATTATAATAGAATGCAGTTACAGAACAATGACTTAATAAAGGATCCCAAAGCCCATATGAAAATGGAAAAAGCCAAGCAAATAACCCTGTTATAATACAAGCAGGCAGATATTAGGTTGCCTACATGTTTCCAATATTAAAAAAAAAAAAAAAATTAAAAGACAAAGAAAGTATAGTGGACAATCTCTCTAGTTTTACATGGGAAATGCAAGAAAATGTCATGTCATACTTGAGAAAACATTTTGCCTTTTCTCTTTCAGTAGCTTGGGAAAGAGCTAATAATAAGATAATCATAATTAAGTAACCAGTGTACACTTAGAAACATATTTTTAATCTATTTCTTGTAAAGTCATTTAGAGACAAATTTAACACATCATCAATGGAGAGTCATACACTGAAAATGAAATTTTTTTATTCCTTATGGTCTGATATTTCTAAAAAGGTTTCCAATCTTTAAAACTGATTTAGGAAAGCCCTGTCTGCAATTGCAAAATGTCAACTGAAGAAAGACATCAAAAAGTTTATTTGCCATGTGATAGTAGTCCACCTAACAAGATTGCATTAGAAGATAATTACATATACTTTTGAATTTATTTTTTTTCTGGCAGCTTATTTTTTGAAGTTGCACTACTCTCTGGAGATATTTTTTCCCTGTACAAACATTACAATGTCATTTTTATTTTAGATTTATTTGTAGCAAGAGCTAGAGGAGACTGTGGAAATTTTCCTAGTAGACTGCCATTATTATCCTCCCTTTACAGAAGGAACAATGTAACCACCTTTATTAAAGCCATGTCAAAATCCTATATTCAGAAGGGACCAATATTCATGACTGTTTCAGTTTCAAAGTACCAGCTCCAGAGTGCCAACACCTTTAAAGAAGATGTTTTTCTTCTGGCAGATATTCAACATCTTGTTACAGCAGTCCTGTGGATTCAAACTCACCCAGTAACTACAGGATCACAAGATAAGCTATGAAAGAAGTTGAGGGAGTAGGTAGTTGTGGTGAAAGTTTGCTATCAATTGGAATCCTCTTACTCATTATTAAATATAATATGAAACTGTCTTTACTGAAGAAAGCCCCAAACCAACCAACCAACAAAAAACCCCAAGCCCAAATAGGGGAAATAAAAATGAAATAAAAATAAGAGAATGAAAATTCTTTTATACCGAACCTACCTGGACCTATATATGATTAAACTAGCAAATTTAAGATCAAGCTTACTTTACCAAGATCTTTCAAACACATAGCCGCTGCTTCTGTGGCTACAATCACTTGGTTGGTTTCACCACAAGGCTAGATTATATTTTTTATTATTTCATAACACAGACAAAAGGTAAAATAAAATTTATGTAAAGAGTATGAACTTTTACACTACATTCCCAAACCAAAAAAAAAAACTTGCATAAGTCTACTACGAATAAGTGAATTCTCCTTATTTGACTATGGTTATGTCTGCTTAGAGGGTTTTGATGTTGTTGGTTTTGTTGTTTAGTTTCTTCTGTCTCTGTACAAAAATGGTGACATTTTGGAACACTCAAAATAACTTTGAGAAAGACATACTCCAGAAAATAGAAGGATCAAGAAATAAAAATTCACTGTTAATTGATCTAACTGCATGGTCATTAACATCCAATTCTTCAAAAGTTCATAAAGGATATTGTTGTAATCCTGAGGAAGGCTTCTTTGTTTACAGTAGTAATTTAAGACATAACATCCTCTCCCTCCCCCCTGAAAAATAGCCAGTGCATTCAGTTCAGTTTCCATTTAGTGTACAGACACAGACATCTAAATGAAAATCTAGTCCCTCAGCTATTTTTCTTTCATACTCCAATGAATAAATATGATGCTGCTGTCAGGGATCTGAGTGCAAGATCTACAAACTCTTCCCTCGCTTCCTCGGGGTTTGCTACTTCTGTTCAAGATCAGGTCTGATAAGATGAACCTTGGATAAAATGTCCAGAAGAAAAGCGAAGTTAATGAGGAAGAGCTTTGAGGAGCTGGGATGGGGCTTCAGGCCCTGACTTGGGAGCTGCATCAGAACTCTGGCGCATGCTTGGGCCAGGCTGCTGAGTTGGGATGGCATTGCAGGATGACCATGACCTCCCTTGGCTTGGCCTTAGCTGGCTTCAGCCCAGCACTCCTGCTCTTCTCCCCTTGCCAGGGCACTGGGAAGCTGCACTTGGGTGCAACTCCAGCTCCTCAGACCCTGCCCCTGCCCATCACCCTGACCTGCTGCTCCCTGAGAACTTAAAGTGACTTCCCTATTTGGGATTCTGTCTACATAACAGCTTTAAAAAGATAAACATACTTAAATGAAGGTATTTCTACCCATTCCTTCTCAAAATCTTTCCTACTACTGATGCCATGAAGATTTTTGCCTTTTCTTTTATACCCCTGTTATACCTTTTTACAACTTCTGTATTCCTGGTGCTTTTTGCCTACATTCTTGGACTTGTTTGTCAAGCTAAGAGACTAAACATTTTAGAAGCTTCGTAGCTAGGGATCAGTGTGCCCCAGACCCCAAGGTCCTCTCCAGAACACATTCTGTAAACCAAGATAGAACCATCCAGGGGAAGGTTCCTTGGGGAGGGGGGGCTCACTTGAACCTCTCATTGGGGAATCTTTGATAGATATGCTAATTAGTAAAACCTATAATGTTATACCCGAT
>NW_008240221.1:6927486-6931713 GCF_000691975.1 Corvus brachyrhynchos
CTCGATGCATATGACCTGGACGTGTACACCTAAGGATCCTTAAAATAAATACCAAGGTAAAATCCCTTTTCCCCTTCTAACTGTGTATGACTCTTGATTTTAAGACCAGGAAAAGGCTCACTACAATATCTTTTTGGTTGTATCACTTGATCAGGAAGCAGAAATTAAGTCTGGAGTCTTTACAAGTGTCACTTGATAAAAAATACACTTGCTCATCCTCCACTTCTTCAGGAGCTGGGTAGAGTCAAAGCAGTTGGCTACACAGGCCCAGCTCACAGGTCCAAGGATCAGTGAAGTATTATTCATACAACTAATTGGTAGCATGGCCTTTTGAAAAGCTTTGGCACGAGTCAGATACTAATCTTCCATACATTTTAGGGATTAAAATGGATTAGGAATAACTCCTAAGAGGTAGTTTGGATGCAGACATTTGGTTTTGGAGTTTAGAACGTTCAGACAGACAATTATGTGGTTATATTGTACCTCAGAGCCAGAGAACAGGTCCTGGACAATTTTATTTACAAGTGACCCTGTGAATGCAAGAATCATGAAGTCACCAGAAGCCAGCAGAAGAACAGAAAAGAGGCAACAGGAAAAACTGTCACCACAATTATCCTCTTAAGTTTTCACATTTTATATTTCACCATCACTGGATAAAAATGGCAAAAGCTGCCCAAGGCTGAAGGACCAAAATCTGGAAGGGACTACAGTGGGTCATCTGATCCAACCTCCCTGCTCAAGCAGGGTTATCCCAGAGCACATTTGCACAGGATTGTGTCCAGATGGTTCTTGAGTATCTCCAGTGAGGGAAACTCCACAGCTTCTCGGCAATCTGTTCCAGTGTGTGGTCAACTGCACGGCAAGGAGGTTCTTCCTCATGTTCAGGTGGAACGTCCTGTGCATCAGTTTCTGCCCATTTCCTCTTGTCCTATTTCTGGGCACCACCAAGCAGAGCCTAGTCCATCCTGTTGAGACCCTCCCTTCAGTAAATGATGAACACAGATGAGGTCTCCCTCAGTAATCTTGAGGCTGAATTGGCCCAGCTCCCTCAGCTTAACCAAAACCTCAGGACTCTCCCAGGCTACTTAGATATAGAAACTGTATTCAGCTTCTACCAAGTGTAGTGTGCCTGAAATAGATAAGAGCTTCTGGGCATCTGAAATTCAACATTAACAGGATTGTAATGGACAGATTTCTATAATCTAAAGTTCATAACAGATAGGAAAGTTTCCACCCTTATCATCATTTTTTTTTATCTCTGGTTTTTTTTTGAAACGTGTTCCTAAATTTTTCTGCACAAATGTTCTCCGCTCATTAAAATCAATGGTGGTTTCAGCTCCGCTTTTAGCAATAGGGGTCTAAGGCTCCAAAGCTCAGCTCAAGGCAGGATAATAAGAGCATTTTAAAAATAAGGTTTAAAAAATAAGCTATTTGGTATCTATTTTGCTACATATTTTAGGGGTTTTCACTGTATTAAATTAAACATAAATGCAACAGTTACAAAATGCCAAGTATAGAAAAAAGCATAAAAAGAAAAAATAGCAATGGAAAAATATAAATTCACTATCTCAGAGTAGATCAGGACAGAGCCAGAGATGATGATGTTATTGGGTTTCTTTCCTATGTTCAGAATGCAGAAAAAATCGTTAAGGTCAGTAATAACAGGTTAGGAATATTGTAAATTCCCATGTCCTGGTGCAAGGAGAGATTATGACCCCAGTTAATGAGGCTGAAGCTGGTCAGAGGGAGTGTGAACAGTGATGCTGCACTGCCAGTGCCATCATCTAAGAGCAGCCAAGCCTGCACTCACTGCTTTGCTAAGTAAGCCCCCAGAAGCTAAACATCTAAAGCAGATGATAAATTCATTAATCAAATTAGCTCAGAAAAAACAGGCATCTCCAGCAGTATCCGTTAATCACAGTTATATAAAAGTTTGCGGTTTGTTGGTTGACGGGAGTTTTTTGTATGTTTTTTTATTTTTAAGGCAACTTCTTGACATTATCCTAAAACTGTGACTGAAGAGAAACTGAGGGAAAATTTCTTGATGAGGGATAGTGGTAGAGCACAAAGCACTGATGAGACGGTGTAGAGAGAAGGGAACTGAAATGAAACAAGAAAATGGGTGCTGGAGGTGTGTTGAATAGAGGTCATGAAGAGAGATGGATTGTAAGGGATTGTAAATGCTTCAGCAAGAGACAGAATATTCTCATTGAGCAGACTTGCAAAACCACAGACGATCACCCAAACATGGTTAAAATTTGGCAGGAGATACTCCACCTAGTTCAAAGTGCAGAGCCTTTCCCACACCCAGACTCCATCCTTCTGCACCTGCAGTTTGCTGAAGCAGTCTGTTCTCCACTGTTTTGCATGGAAAGGATGAAATAATGTTTTGTTTGTTTAGAACTATCTAAAAATTACTCCACATAGCCTTGATGATTGGCAAACGTGGGAAGTGTGAACTGTGCGAGCGCAACCTAAAAAGATGCAAACTTTAAACGGGAAAAATGTAAAGTGTTTAGAAAACAGAAACTGTTGATGAAGGGCTACAGAAAATGGCTTTCAACTTGGACTAGCTTTAACAATGAAGCACATTAACAGTTATTAAAAAAAGAAATCAAAATATTTAAACACTGTTTTACAGCCTTAGCTCTAAGCCTATTAGAATGTCTTCATAATTTAATTTAAAATGTTGCAGTTGGTGAAGGTCATGCTGCAAAAGAACATATAATTTCTGACAATCATTAGAAAAGTATTTACACAATTCCAGAGATAAATAACATCTGTTATGTTTAATCCTATAAAACTTTAAAATGCATATATTAGAAAACAATCTTTCTTTATTTTTTAATTTTTTTTTCAAATTATCTTTCTGGTTCCACAGACCCTGAATGTTAACTTATGTTAACATAAGTTTCCACGGACCCTTAATGTTATCCTTAACTGCTGTAAATCAGCTTAACTCCTGTGAGTCTCAGGCCATAACCCCTGAGTTTATGAGACATGAGAAGTCTGTAACTATCAACAGATTAGTATAACTGCCACAGTGAAAAAGTAACTGATGTCAGTCTTTGAATTTCACTAAACACCTTTTTTTCTCTTCCATTTATGATGTGATGCCTTTGCATACGTTAAAAAAAAAATGAGAACAAGAAGATGCTATTCTAGAAAGACAGCTATATCAATATTTGAATAGAAAAAGAAAAGAATCATTCAAAGTCAACACATTCATCTAAGAAACTCAGCATTTGATCCATATGAACATAAGTATACAGCTTGAACCCTGAAAAACTGAAATTCACTATTTTTATTGAAGGATGCATGTCTCTCTATCATGAGAATAAAGTGATGGCATTATTGTTCTCAGTTAACTAAACCTGAAGACTGGGAAAAGGACAGCAGAGAAGAGAGATATTATCCATAAACACTGAAAGCAGAAATACTTCTGTCTAGATGACAAAACTATTTCCACTGCAAAGAAAGTAGTAAATTTACTTCCAGCTAAAATTGGTACTTTAATATGATTCACATCTGAACCAAAGAATGTCATTAGATCTTTTTCATGAAGTGTCTTAAATATTTAAATTCTCACTTCTCAGAAATTCACATGGCTAGAGCAAGACTAAGAACACAAAAGAACCAGGTTACAATCCCATCATTGACAGTGCCTCATGGGGGAAGAGTGGTCAAACGAACTAATCATTTCTGAGTTCCATTTCCATAATGTGCAAAATTAAGTGTAAAATTGTGTATTGTTATTAGCTACTATGGATGACAGATTTTTAGATTTCATATATTTTCATAAGAAATGGACTGCTACTGCCAGACATTCTCATTTTTACTTATGACAAACCATAGCATGCCTTCTATTCAAATCTGAGGACAACCCACAGCCACTACTTTGTCCAGATGTCGAAAGACAGTCATCTAACCTAATGCCAACCATCAAACATTCCAACTTCTCATCTAGGCAATCACAAGGGACAGGCAGTCCTTTGGGCTCTTCATGCCGTCCTAAAATAGGAGGTGCAAGAGGAGAGAGGAACCCCCCGTCTGGAAATGCCTGTCTCTCCTCAGCAAAAGGAAGCCCAGGGTATCAGCTCAGACTGCACAGGTGCAACCTGAGGTTGCTGAAGTGAGGCGAGGGGCACCCACCTCCAACCTCGAGGGACAGAGAAACTCTTGGCCATGTGCGTTCCTCCTGGGCGGGTTAGTTTTGGGGGTATTTTT
>NW_008240221.1:6932408-6987513 GCF_000691975.1 Corvus brachyrhynchos
CTGGGAGGCTCCTCTGGCGGCGCTGGGAGCCGAGCACTCCGAAGTCTGGGCTCTGCACTGCCCCGCACCCCGGGGGTAGGGGGAAGGATCCGCACTGGGAGTTTCTTCCTTGCACGAAGGGGAGGGAAGGAGTCGGGGAGGGATGGGGACTTAGGGCGGAATCGCTGAAATCTTTTGTATGTGCCTTGATTTTTTTTTTTGTCTTTCGTTCTTTCTCTCCTTCCCTCTGCGTGCACTCTCCTACCCATCTCTTGTTCTCTCTCTGCCCACCCCACCCTCCTTCAGATCCGGCGATTTTTGCCCTCGCCTCGTCCTGTCATTGATGGGAAATCAACTGGATCGCATCACCCACCTGAATTACAGCGAGCTGCCGACCGGGGACCCCTCGGGGATCGAGAAGGACGAGCTGCGCGTCGGGGTGGCTTACTTCTTTTCGGATGAGGAGGAGGACCTGGACGAGCGAGGCCAGCCAGACAAGTACGGCGTGAAGAGCTCCGGCAGCCCTGGGCAGGAGACGCCCACCCACCACCTTCACCACCAGCTGGTGCTGAACGAGACCCAGTTCTCCGCTTTCCGCGGCCAGGAATGCATCTTCTCCAAGGTCAGCAGCGGCCCCCAGGCTGGGGACCTCAGCGTCTACTCGGTGTCAGCCCTGCCCACCCTCTGCAAGCCGGGGGACCTGCTGGAGCTGCTCTACCTGGGGCCGTCGGAGCACCCGCCGCCGCACTGGGCTGTGTACGTGGGCGGCGGGCAGATCATCCACCTGCACCAGGGGCAGATCCGCCAGGACAGCTTGTACGAGGCGGCCGCGGGCAACGTGGGCCGGGTGGTGAATAGCTGGTACCGCTTCCGCCCGCTGGTGGCGGAGCTGGTGGTGCAGAACGCCTGCGGGCACCTGGGCTTAAAAAGCGACGAGATCTGCTGGACTAACTCCGAGAGCTTCGCCGCCTGGTGCCGCTTCGGGAAAAGGGAGTTCAAAGCCGGGGGGGAGCTGCAGGCGGCTGCTGGCACCCAGCACCAGCAGCAGTACTATCTCAAGATCCACTTGGCAGAGAACAAGGTGCACACGGTGAGGTTCCACAGCCTGGAGGATCTAATACGTGAGAAGCGCAGGATCGATGCCAGTGGCAAACTGAGGGTGATCAAAGACCTGGCTATAGTGGATGGGAAAGAATAGGGAGGAGCGGGAGTACGTGGCTACCTTCTTTCTGCCCTACCCGGGGAGACCAGCCTGCCACAGAGTCAGGAGGCTGCACCCTCCTTTCGTGGGACGCGACTGGAAGCAGGATCCATGGCAACATTCCAAAAAAAACCAGCATTCTTTACACCCATAGCCAGTATTTTGTTTGGCTTTTAATAGCATTAATGCTGAAAGAGCGAGAGAGAGGAAGAAAAGAGGGGGGAGGTGCAGGAAGGCTGTTCTCAGAGTATGTGGACAAAGTCCTGTCAATCGATGTTGACCATTCTAGCAACATACCAATAAAATTTCAAATTGAAATTTCTTTTTTAATTTTTATTTCATGGCTTTAATCCATGATAAGTTTTAAGCATCTGGGACTGTGGATGTGGATGTAGCTAAATGAGATTCTAGCTAATATTTGCCTTGCAGCCAACCAAAAGCATCAGTCATACTTTGCTAACTGGGAGAGAAAGGGGGTGTTGGGGTGGAGGATAAATGCCTGTATGTTTTGTTTCTCCACACTGCTGCTTCAGCCTGTAGCTGCAACCCAAATTTTGTCCCAGCCAGCTCTGGGAAGCTATTTGTAAGGAAAAAATACGTTCACATTTCTGGTTGAAATCTCTCACATTTAAAATATTTGTCTTTGCTTTCTGTTTGCAGCTCTCTGCTAAATGTCATCATAATGCATTAGCTCTTTCCACCTCTTCCCTCCTCCCACCCTCCTTGCTTTTTTTTTTTTTTTTTTTTTTTTTTTTTTTTTTTTTTTTTGGAAAAAAGTTGGTGAGCAGCTGTTTTCGTAAAACTAAATTCAGTAGTTAAAAGGAAGTGGTGTATTTTGGAGAATATTATACTCAGAAATCCAGCCACTAAGATCTCATGCTTGAGCTGTGGATTTTGTACCACTGCTTCAATATTCCTTCATAACAGGTCAACAGAATCCTGCAAGAAACAATTTTGAATTCTGCATGTTGCCTCTTTGGAACAGCAATTTATTGCGTATTTACAATTCCACTTAAAGAAATAGATGTAATGTGGCCAAGTTCATCTTGCATTTCAAATTCCCAGCAACTAAAAATTCTGTTCAGTGTCAGTTTAGAAATCCACAGCAGCATTTAAAAGATGCCTTTAATGTGATGTGAGCAATGCCTTGCCTGTATTTCAGGTCCTGTTCACTCATTGCTTAATTCTAAGTTTTGAAGTGAAAGATCAGAGAATTAAATATATTTTCAAAAAATCTAAACAAGTATACTGGGGCATTTCTTTTTATTATTCTGAGCTGCATACAACTTGTAATTTTGTCTTTGCATGTTTCAGTGCTGGAAAGAAAATGCATTTGGTTTTGTTCTGTCTTCCCACATCAATGTCAGATGACAGAAGCAATGCCCCTCTTTTGTATATATGATACACTCCACCCCCATCAATGTACTGTGTCCCCACTTTTTTTTTTTTATTAAACAATGTCATAAGCAACCTTGTTGCAACAGTAATTTCATTTCTACAAAGCATTTGCCTACTGTAGCTGAAGCTGTGAGGGTGGAGTGTACTTCATTATAATGAAAGTATTAGCATAAACATCTTTAAGAAAAAATGAACAAAAACCTGCACCCCTAAAACTGCGCCTCTTCAGTGAAGGCCATCTAATTGGCTTTGTCCTTACTGATACACATGGCAAAGTTATGTGGTAATAGGCAGTGTTACTTTTATCCCTTTCCCTAAAGTACCTTGTTTAGTACAATATAGGGTAAAAATGTGAATTGTAATTACTGTTAAGTTACTGTTGAAATAGCCTCAAACCACAGCATACTTTTTAATAAATGTTTAATATCTTAGCTTTATATAGGCGGTAGTTGCTGTCTGATGTTGATAGCTTTTCCCATAACATAAACAGCATCTTCTACCTAGTGTTTGTGTATCTTATTGTACCATGTTATATGGCCTAAATTGTCTGTTAGAACTAATTTCCCTGTACCACTTGGTGGGAGCACTGTGGGGTTGCAGAAAGGCACTGGCTTTACAACAAGTCACTTACAAAACATTAAAAACCATTAGGAGAAGGAAAGGTGAGCAAAGGCAATTTATTCAAATTTTTCCATATAAAAAATATGCATTAGAGACCTGCAGTTGCAAGAGGCAGGGAAAATTAAATGAAGAGGACATAAGTACCAGAATATTTATCAATGAAGGCAAGAAAAATGAAGTAGAGTCACAGTGTTATCTTTGATTTCTGGAATGCTTTTTCTTTAAATTGCCATTAGATTAATAACATAGGATTAGACAGAGATTCCTTAGAAGAACAGAATTTTTTGTTCTCACTAGTGAGAATTTAAAACATACCAGCTTTAAACTTTTCTCTGTGCTTCCTGTATACTCTGTCACTCGAAACAGCCATTTTAACTTTGGATTTTTTTTTTTTGCAATCATTTACTAACGTGGTTCATAAGACAATTTTCCTTGTCTTACCTAGCTAGATATAGAATGATATTTTGTTGTATATAAAAGAAATTACAGGAGCTAGTGTATACTTATTTATTCAAGCTCTGTCAGACACCTTTGGTGTCACTCTGAATTTGTACAGATAAAGATCCAACAATGTAAGGCCTTAGTCCTTTCCATAAGGACTTGCGAAAATATATTGGAAATAGTAACAGATGGTATTAACATAGGATATGGTATTGCCATGACTGTGTTCAAGTAGCAGTCTCTAATTAGCAACAAGGGTACCCATACAGTTTCTTCTGTTACTTTTCTTTAGCTAGATTTCAGTGCAGAGCTACTGGCAGCAATCTGGTCCTGATTCACAGTCCATTGGAGTTAATGGCTCTTGCTGACCAGTGAACTCTGCATCAGATTGTAGGACGTGGTTAAAATTTGTGGATCTTGAGGAAGAGTGAGATTTAAGTTAACACTTCAGAGACCAGAAGGGCCACCTTTCTGAGATGGGAAACAGTGGACACAGGCAACATTGAGAAAATATGGGAAGAAAACAGATGAATTCTGAAACAAGCAGTGTTAACCTGAGTAGGGAATCTGTGAAAAAGACTGAATGAAAAGTGGATATAGAAAGCTGTCCAGTGCCTTGAAACAAGAATTGGAAGACAGGGAGCAGTCAGCTGCAAGAAAGGCAATGATATGAATGACTGACAGGTAAAAAATGTAATTGATTGTATTCATCTTTCAGGATCAGTGGCCTGGCAGAGTTAACATTTCCATTTCCAGCACTAAAGATATTGGCAAACTGTATTATATCTGTGGAATCTGTTTGCATTCTTTTGTCTAGCTACCTAGGGTAAATATTTACATCCCATTCATTGCTCTTGAAGTACTGACTTGTAATATGACAGCAATGTCAAGATACTTTGCACTCTTTCTTCTGTGTCATGTTTCAAGCTTTCTGTTAGCTGTTTGAGTAACAGTTCTGTAGAATTTCTTTGGCTTAGATATGATTCTCTTTCCAAAATGCAATCTTTTGAATTGCTTTGAGACTTAACATTTTATTAAAAACTCAGTTCATGTCCTCTTGAAACATAGAGAGCCTTTGTGGAATGTTTTCCTGTCATGACCAGAATGTTTACTGGTTATTGGCTGTGCATATTGGGAGAGGACTCTAAGGATGGGTAGCAAAATAGCCACTGTCAGATTTTGTCTCCATCTCCATCTTATGTCTCCAGAGGACTTTGTTTTCATGTTTTAGGATTCTTTTTCTCCTTTCAAGTGTTATGGTTGTATAAAATGAAAAAAAACCCAACCTAAACCAAAACCCTACTAGAATGCTTTTTATGGCAATATGCTACTGATCCATATAGTGGATTTCAGGTTAAAAGCAGGGTGCAACAAGACGTGTCCTTTGAGGTGTGATGAGAAGTGGCCCTTGGTCTGTGCTAGAATGTGCACATTCTTAATTATCTTGCCTCGTTTTACTTAAGTGTCTTTCATATTCAGGTAAGTAATGTGCAAAGCTGCCAGAGTTTATAGACCTGTTTATGCGATGTATTGAATGTCTGTAACTCCAGCCATGTTTGCTGGAGTTGAGGGAACACTGTCTCACACACAGCATCTTGTGGGATCAGGTGCCTCAGCCTGCCCAGCTTCCCACCCTCTGTCTGCAGCTGCAGAGGAAATAGTGGTCTGGGGAAGCTACTGCTAGTTTCAAGATTTAGTTATTTTCTATGAAAGATTTCTACTAGAGTAGCTTATGGACAGTATTCTGCTCATAATTTACTTGGATGTGATTAAAACATTTTATGTGTTGCTGCTTGTGATGTGAGAACACTGTGCTTTCTGCTTTATAACCCAGAAGAAAGATGGAAGTCCTAGTGCCAAAGAAATAATCCAGAAATACATAAGGAGGTATGATTGGGCTACCATGCTGAGGGAGTTTCACTGCAGAATTAGGGTCTAAAGGATAATATTACATGACTAGAGTGTGATCAAGTGCTGCTGTTAGTTTGAGTGTCAGTGTTTCCACGGCAAGTCTGGAATTTATTTGCTTATCTTTTTATTATGAAATATTTAGCTTTTCTGTTCTATGAGTTCAAATTTGATAGGTGAAATTGTCCTGTGTTCATGAATCTTGACTCAATGTTAGTTTGATCTGTCAGGGTTTTCTACAGGTTTATTGTCAAGAAAATTAATGAATACTGGGAACAGGTACTTTACTGAACTGCTAGTAAATCAAAAAGAGAGTAGTGTAGATGTTAGGTTGAAAAAAGGGAATGAACTAAGAATCTTCTGTTACGGGGCATATCCACAGATTTGTTCCAGGTTATATAGATATAATCTATACAGATATAAACTGCCTGTGCTTTATTTTTCTAAAGTGGTTGTGGCATTCTAAATTCTCTCTTTTGCAAAAGAGTATTATCTTGTCTAAATAATACAAATGTCCAGTGAGGTTCTATTTTTTAATACTGAAATTCCATTGAAGCTAACAGTTACTTTATCCATATTTGCCTATGAGAAATAAACTAGATTTTTTTTTTGTTAAAGGATTTATAATGGAGCAGCTAGGAATATGCACTTCCATTTATTAATTTTAAATATTTTGCATCAAGCACAAATGAATTTAGGTTGTTATGTCTAGAGGAATGATAGAACTTCCATTAACAGAGTCCATTCAGGTTAAGAATATGTTTTTATACTTTTTTTTTTTTCATATTTTTCTTATGGAATCTTGGGGCATTTCCGATTCTGCAGATGATGCATGCATGTAAAACTGTTTGCAGGATCAGGACTTTTAAAATAAAAGATCTCTCCCCTTCATATGGCATTAAGTTTGGGCTAAAATCATGGAGTAGGACTTAGCCAGGATCAAGACCTCAGCAACAACCTCCAATGGAATTTAATGGAAGGCTCATGTGTGTGATGTCTACCATAAGGGCCTTAATTATATTTTCTTACTTGTACATACATTAATCATCTATGCAAATTGGCATTTTCCTAGGTAAAGTGGGTTAATGCTTTTCAAACATCCCTTGGACTTTCTCGTGTGTCTGTGTGGGTACATGTGTTGGGCACAAATTAAAAACTGGAGTTTAATGCTGTAGAGCCAATATCTCCAGCTATTTGGACAGGAACTCAGGTGGAATTTGGAACCAGTGTGGGTACAGCAGAAAAGGGTAGAAGAATTTGCAGTTAAACGTCAGGCTGTTCAAGGAAGATATTCAGAGCTAAGCTTGAAATTCCATTCTTTCTCTTCTCCAATGTGCAAGAGGGTGAGTAACTGTGCACCACTCACACATAAAACCATTCACACTTGGAGATCGATGCTACTGCCTAGGCAAAATAGGGTGAGTAAAATATGCAGTGTGTCATCAGCCTTAAGAAGCAAACAACTTTTCACAGTTTAAACACTATTTGGATACAGTGTGGCATTGGTAATCCATTTGAAAAGTCCCATTTTTAAGCTGATAAACTAAACAGCATAATGTTTATAAATGGGAGACCTCAATAAGCCTTCTGGTTAATCTCTATACAGCAGAGGTAAGAGCTTGATCCCAGTTTGTGTAAATAAAAGAGTAACCCTGATTCAAGAAAATTATCAAGGGGTAGAATTTGGAAATAAATAATCCAACCCAGATTTAATTCTGATGTGACACCATCACTACTGTAGGTAAATAAATGCCAAATACCTAACAGTGTGAATAAATACAAGCTTCTGTATTGTGGCATTCTTCACAGCAGAGTATTTTACCCCACAGAAGTAATATTCCTGGTATGTTATTCAATGTGAGTAAACATACCACAATCTGGTCTTTAAACAGATCTTTTCCTCCATGTGTTCTATTGTTTCCATATGCCCTTTCAGTCAGCTGAAAGCAATATAAAAACTAAGCCTGAAAAATATACTAATTGATTGTAAATATTTAGGCAGAAATTTATATGCATATTGACATATAACTAATAGATGTACTTGTATATACATACAGATTTGCTTACCGTGTGTTATGCATACACACACACGATAAGTCTTGACTATTTTGTAAGTATTGGTAACAAATGTCAGTCATTTCAGTATGTATACTATCTATGTAACAGATGGGTACCCAAGACGTTGCTGAGAGGATTTTAGCACTGTTCAAATATTTGTTCTTTAGGATATGCCATGGTCTTCTGACATCAAGAGAAGTGAGTTAAATATGTGAAGTTTGACATATTGCTACTTACTGGAGGAAAAGTATCAAGAAACGCTACACTTTGCAATAATGAAGTACCCTTTTAGAATGAACTATGCTGCTACTGACTTGTGTATTTATAAATAAAAGAATGATCCGGTGAAGTATCCATCCATCTTTCTCTTTGGCATCTTTAAATTATATTGCCACAAGGGTTTTTTCATAATTTGAATGTGCTTCCCCTCATTGTAATATTTTGGAATCATATCACTGAAATTATTAGTGTTGTTCAGACATGCTCAACTATTGTTGTGTAGTTTTTCTATAGTAAAGAAGTGGCTGGCATTGATATTTCTTGATTTTTTTCTCATGTTATCTTTCTTTGAATTGGTAAGTTTATTTCAAAGGCTAAGTGGTGTGACTTTGAAAAGCACTTACTACTGATTTGACATGCTTCATTGAATTCATTAGTGAACTTTCACCAGAGTTATTTGGGCTGCAGCTAGGCTTACACTAACTTCTTTTAGAAACTTTGCTTAATGGATAGAGGATGAAAATCCACTCTGTCAAGACCTGTGAGTGCTTTTTGTGGACTGGATTGCTGATTTTTTAATTCTGAGACCTTGAAAAGGGACATTTCATTTCAAGAAATAGCATAGCCCTATTATTCCGTGTCCTCATCCACAGTTTTTGTTGCACCTGGTGAAAGACTATGGATGTTTTACCTATCCAAAATTCTTTGTCCTCATCAAACCACCTGTGGGTAATATGAGGCCCTTTTCCATGCATCAAGCAACATCACTAGAAATCAGTGTTACGTAGACTGTCAGAACCAACTCCTTGCCCAGAGATTTCTGTCATTTCCAGAGGCTGTGGAAGAAAGAGAATTCACTCACCTATCAAGCTGAAGCCCCTTAAAAAAAATATTTTATTGAAACAAATAAGTAAATATATTGCTACTAAAAGTAAATCCAGTGTAACAAATCATGGACCACCGTAACATTGCTGGTAATTAAAACCTTGGACAGAGCATCGGCAACACTTTCTTTAAAGAAGTTTAAATTGCATGTTCTGTTCAGTGAACAGAAGTACCTTAGATGAATGCAAGGACCTATTTATGTTTATCAGAGACTATATTGTACCACTGTTAATATGACAGAGCCTATTTTTGCTTTAGACTCAGACCTCGTTACATGATATGTCAGCCTACCTGGCAGGCTTTCTGGATTAGTATTTCCAGCCTGTTCTGACTTCATACCATTGATTCTTCAGTTAGGTGTAATCAAAGGTCATTAATAGTGAAAAGTTCACTTTAATTGACCCATTGACTCATTTTAGTTATGGCAATATAAAAGAGTGTCAGGTGCTAGACCCTACATGAAGGGTTAGTTAATATGCAGATTCATCCTGGCAGTAATACTGCCTGGGTCCCATTAGCTCTAGCTAAGGGCTGTAGAAGAGTTTCCCACTTTATCACTCAAGCTGAAGAAACAGGAAAAAAAAACTGGTAGAAAAAAAAAAAAAGGTTCTAAAAAGAAAAGTCATACTCAGCAGAAATCTTGGGCTTGTTCTTTTACATTTGTGCTTTGTATACAGATAGAAACATGCAGATAAAACTTCCACTGTGTTAGGAGCACCAATTATAGAAATGATACCCTTTAAATTTTGTCATGCTAGAAGCTTGCATACACACACTGAATAGAGAGGATAATCTTTTGCTTTTCCATTTCACAGCATGCTAGTAACTTTTCTTAATCCATAGGAACCCAAAGTTCACCGTCTGCTGATAAGGTATCCCAAGAGCAATAGAAATGTCAAATTTTTGCATACTGCAGGAGATACCAGTACTGAAAACTGATCTTCAATTTCATTCTCCTGGAAGCCTTAATCTCATACATACCTTTGAACTTTTAATGACTTTCCTAAGAATAATGTCCAAGATAACAAGAAAGGAAATAAAGTAGGAGCATAAAATGTCAGGGAAAGAATTTTTTTCATGTTCATCTGTGGACTGTCATATTTCTTTTTTCCTTGAGATAGATTCCTATTGATATTTAAGGAGCTGTTTGGTTGGCAGCCTTCATAGACTTAAAAAAAAAAATCAGGTGTGCTTTACTGAAACAAACAATGCTAAGGAAAAGGAATACTTACCTTTTCAAGTTTAAAAGAGTTGTCATATTGGCAAAAAGACTCAATTCATTTTCTTTAACTATTCCAATCCTTATATGAACTAGTTCCAGACTGAATAGCTCAAAACCATGAAACAGTTGTTCATTGGTTTTGTTCTCAATGTTCAGTGTTTTACAAATATGACTAGTCATTTGTGGTACCTCAACTTCTCGGTATTTCACTGAACACCTGCCAAACTGGTTATTTTTTCCAAATATTGTCAATCTTCTGCCTTCTGAAAATAAAGCCCCCCAGCAGACTCCAGTCAGAAACTGAACACTGAAGACAGATGTGGAACTTGGAAAATATTACTCATATATTTTAATAAGCTTTCATAGATGTAAAATAAATCTTACAAAACATAGAATTCAATATTGTATCCTACTAAACATTAACTATATTAGGATTTTTAGACATACAAGTTAGCATAATGTACTACATGTAAAAGAAAAGGTAGCTGCTAAGCAGTTTATCTTAAAAATGAACCCTCTATATCTTGAATGCAAGATGTAGAGGTTGAAAAGGTATTCTTTAAATCTGATTTATGAACTAATCTACCCCTTCTGGGTGAGGTTTCCATTATCATTGAAATAAATGTGTCTATGTAGATGAATGCTTGCAGCATCTCTATTATTTTTTTATATATATACTTTTGCAGAATGGCTCTGTGAGATCACAGCTAACCCCTACAAGGATACTGGCATCTCTATTATCTGTACATTGAGTGTGATCATTAACTGCTAGCCAGGAAGACAGCAGTAGGAAAATCAATACAACTTTGGTCAGAGGAAAAATAAGGCAGGGGTGATAATTGTGGGAATGATCCTTCTACAAATGACATTTTGTCCAATGTCTGAGTGGGGACAATGCATAGGTAAATGATGCAAATGCAACAGAGAGTGGAGATAAAAATCAATTCTAAGACTTACCAGACATAAAAAATAGTGTGTTGGAAATGACACAGTGGAACACATAATGGACCTCCCACTAGGGCCTGTAATATCATATGAAACTGACAAATGATCACCAATGGAATGATATTTAGAAATGTCATTGTCATCCCCATGGTGTCAGTGTCACCAGGTGATGTCAATATAAAACATGCAATACAGCCAATCAGCCTAGCTCTCATCTGGTTATCTGAGAAGCACCCTGTGTACTCTCAGACCTTGGGGAAATGCAAAGTGTTGTCACATAAAGATCTGATTCACCTGACTTCACTTATCAATATTGACTTAGGCTTTTTCAGTAGTTAATGGGAATGGGATGTTGGAGCGACGTCATTCTCTGAAGATGCCTGGATCTGCAATGGCTACAGGGAATGTTTAACACAGCTACAATCTTATTTTAGCATAGTTATAACCTTAGTCTACATATTGTAGTTAAGTGGGATAAAAACACACTCTGAACTCTGAACTCCCCTCCTCCAGTTTTTCACCTAAAAGTTGTACATATAGCCTAAGTTACTCATCTGAGCCATGCTCAGAGATCAACTCATCCCATCTCAACACGTATGTAATAAAACCGCACACTGAAAATGCCTTTCTCTCTCCTCCTGTTCAGTGTTTACACAACTAAGATTAACTGCTGGAGTAGCTCACAGAGATGAGAGTAACTGAGAAAAAAACTGTCCTGAAATTACATGCTTTCTTCTCTGCCAAACCAATAAATCTTGGTCTACTGAGTTGGAGAATGCTGTATGATCCCAAAACAATGAGAGTCTGAGAAAGATTATAGATAATAGATAAACCCTGCTATTAAACAAACATTAAATTACACAGAAATTATGTTGGAACTGTAAACAATATATTAATAAAAAAATTTAAAAAATTTTAAAAGGTCTGCTGAATCATTTGCCCAATGCTAATCACATAGAGAGAGACAGGAAAACCTGCTGCCCTCTAGTAAGTTTACAGAACTCAGTCAATTATTTTAAGGATTTCCCAGGAACTGATTGCCAGAGCATCTGGACATCTTACAATAAATTAAAAGCAAATATTAATTGCACTATCCATTCAGATGGCTCAATGCACTTTAGCTGCCTTTTATTTGTCTCACAAAGGACCAACATACTGACATGTTAGTTAATTGAATGCTTGATTGAACAAGTAAACCTTACACTACACTACAGCCTGCCAAATTTAGATTCTGGTGGCCTGCCAGAAGAACAGTTTTCCACTGTGAGAACCCAGTACTGATATCTTAGAAAATATTAATCTGATGGCTTGTTCTAGGAGATTATAACTTTTCTGAGGTGATACAATGTGAGAAGTGCTCTAACTTATATAATGTAATGATATGAGAGATGATTTCCATAACACTTTAAGTCTTAAATATTGTAAATGAAATCATCAAGCATGTCTGAGAAAAAATTATCAGCACACATTTATGAATTCCTATTTTATGCTAATTACAGAAGATTCTGTTTAAAAAAAAAAAGAACAGATGCATTCTGTATTTGCTGAAGACTCTCAGATGATTATTGGCATTAGTCTTACCTTAATCTCAGGTAGCATACAGGAGAGAGAGAAGACATGGATAAATAATACAGATTACATTTAAAAGGATGCTTTGTGTTAGGAAGAAGAAGTTCCTAGTCCTCTAGAATATCGGCTAGGTAAAATTACTAGTAAAGGCTTTATTATGCTGTGTACTTCCATGGATGATAGGATGTCCAGTCAGACAGACATATATTCACTTGTCTTCATCAAAACTCAGATCGTGTTAGTGATAGTCAGTACAGTAAGGAGAGAGCACATTGCTTTCTGGAGACTGGAGTGTAAGAAATTAATGTAATCACTTGTGATTAAGTTAGCATACGTTAATAGCTTAATTTAGCTGTTATTAGATGCAAGGACAAAAAAATATTTGAAAGTGATGTAAGACATTTTACCAGAGCTCTGAGAAATCTCAGATTCTAAAGTTGAAGTCCTGATGTTAAGCTAATGTAAGTTGAAGAAAAGTGAAGTTAAGACAGAGTTAAAGGCAGGCAGAAGACCCAGGACTGATACCCTTAATAGCACTGCAATTTCTCACGTGATTAATTGCTGTATTTTGCTCATATGTTCAGTGATTTATTCATTAACCAGATTCTTGTTTAGTCACTTGCAAGCAGAGGAAGAAGTTTGCTCTTCTATAGCATATAGTGTAGTTTGCTTTCTTACATCATCTGCAAAATTTTATTTAAAAGAATTCATGCAACTCCCACAATCTCCTCTGCTTTATTCTGGTGACATGTGGATTATTGGAGATGTCTGTGGCTCATGAGGGTATGGTGGCACACAGAGTAGATGTTCTGTGAAATCTATTTACGTATAGCAAAAAGATTAACTTTTTTGAGGATTGGACATGGTTATTCAAGTGATTCCACTCTTATGGTTCAAAATCAGTTCACTAGCTGGGGACTTGTCATTGAAAAGTGCTATAAGTAGTCCATCTTTCAGGGTTTGAAACTGCCAGTTTCTATTAGAGGCAACATCAAATTCATTTCCCCATTTGTGTCTAGTACTTTTGAACTGATTGTCTTCCTGTCCTCGAACTTCAAAGTTACAGTAGCTGTTGCTTTTTTTCAAAGGAAAGATAATCTTATATGTTTTGATGGCAATGCCATTTCATATTCCATCAGTGCAAATCTCTTTGACAAGACTGGTGACCTGCGGGTGAGTGCTCAGGCAGCAGGTGGTAAACCATTTGTCCTCCTTGTCATGTTCTTAGATCAGCACATTGCACTCACAGAAGTGGAAAGAAAGACTGCAAACTTTCAAAGACAGTCTTACTTTGTAAAATCACAGAAACAGTCACATCTTTGTCTTTTCTAAAGCAGAAAAGCTGTTATTTCTCAGGTATCTTGTTCTTGGTCTAACAGTCCCTTATAATATATAATGTATAACATATAATACATGTATTGTATTATATATTATATATAATGCTTGATATGCTTGAAGTCCTGCCTTTCCCCACTGTCAGGCAGCTTTGAATCTGGTGAAAATGCAATTAAAAATGGTTTTTTGCTACAACTTGATAAGTCAAATTTTGCCCCAGCCCTGAATGTTTATAGAAGTAATTCTGATGTGGACAGTACTTCCTTTGCTCTTTTGTCCATAAGCATTCCATCTTACCCCTGGTACAGTGTGATGGCTGATGCAAAATTTGTGTCACTCTTCAGGGAATCACAGAAAATTCAGTAGCATTAAAAAAGGGATGATGTTCTTGCATTCACTGTTACATCATCCTTGAAGGCAAATGTCCTATATTCTTGGACCTTTTCCAAGTGCTGTTCAATACATATAAATAAGAAGCAATTGAATAAAATGCATTGACATCATCTGGAGGCGTAATCAGAACCCAAGCCTGCCTGTAGAAGCTGGAAGAGTTCAAGCCAAACCCCATCAAAGTCAATAGACAATCTTTCATCTCTTTCAAAAGGTTTTGAATGAGGGCCAGACTTGCTTCTGAAGCTCTCTCTAGACTCAATTTGTTCATGGCTATAGTCTGCCTGTAGTTGCCATGGCACAGAACATGAATCTACTTAAAATGAGGGAGACATTGAAGTGCTAATGTTACACAGTTCAAAGTATCAAAGGAGAATTTAAGTAATAAAAAATTCTAGCTACCTCTCTGCAAGTTCTTCACCTCCTGATTTCTCAGTATTGAATTTTAGTTCATAGCTAACCAATGCAAGACAATGACAGGAAGAATTCGTATATCCTTACTTCACTACTCAACTGTACTTTTTTCAAGTTTATTGTGATGGTATATGCTCCGATTGATCAGATGCCATAAATCACTTTATCAAATCCCACCAAGTAATGACATTTCCTATCTGGAAAGATAGATGAATAAAGGATACCCAGATTAAAAACTGATATGCAGAAATCTTAAATGCTCCCTTCATGAATTTCAGATTTGACTGCAAATTATCAAGTGAAAATGGCTGCCTGAGAAATTCCAACACCACTCCATAGTCCCTGCCTCAGTTATTCCTCAAGAAGGATAAAAAAAGGATCAGAGATAAAGTCATTATTGAAACTGAAATATCATTTACAGTAATATAATTTCATCAGGTCTTTATTCACAGGCTTGAACTTTACTGTTTTTTTCATTACTGGAAAAATGTACAAATATATGTAAATAATCCTATCTTGAAATAAAAAGTGATAATATCTATTCTTGGAAAGATGTAGTAGTTAGCATTTGGTTTATTAAATTAAACTAGTTATTCATTCATTAATTCACTCATTATGAGTACACTTTAGAATAATATTTGAAAATGCATATGAAAAGTCAAATACTTCAGAAATCCTCTTTGCTTTTATGAAAACACTATTTCAGTTGTAAGTAGATATAATTAATTTTATTTCCATCTTGCATTTGAAGATTAGAACATTGTAATAGGCAACCCAAACAAATCTCTTTTCTCATACTTTTAGATAGCACATTAAACTTCTGCTGATCAAATTGTCTTTTGATAAGTTCTTCTGAAAATATTATTTCTTGATCTGGACAAATAACAGTGGTTGATTGCTGATTCTGGTCATGGTATCAAAAACTAAATTATGTAAGTATTCACTTCACACGATCTTCAAAGTTGTCTCTTTGATTCCATCAGACATAAGCAGCAAACAATGGCACAGTAAAATCTGTGATTTCACAGTAAAATTTGGATTTTTGGGCATGTTGGACTTTTTTATGCCACATGACAGTAATTTATATTGGGAAGGATTGTAATCATCCAAAAAAGAGTCCAAACATCTGCTGTAGTAATGCTAGTTCCTGGACTTTTCACAAACAAGTAGAAGTACTTTTAAAAAATTTATTTGCTAAGTTGCCTATTGCCATGCAGTTTAATATATAACAGTGAACAGCACAGTGCCTGCTTAAGATTCTGAAGCAGCCATACCATCTGCTCTTTGATTCAGCAGAAAACATGAGAGCAGACTACATTTTGGGATTTATTGTAAATCCTCATCCAATAGTTCTCTTCAGAGGTCTGCATAATCTACCTGGTCAGCTCACTTGGCTTCTCAGGCTCTAAAATGCTGCAGATGTCAGCTCTGCAGTCAGCCTTGCAATTCATGATTCAGAATGACTTTCATCAAGACATTGCTCCATTATGGAACGTCAAATTAGAGCTGAACTTTTTACTTCCATACACCTGCATTCAAGTTCTTGTTATTAGGAACCATGGTATTTCTCTACTGGAGGAAAGAAGGAGTGTCATGGGTTAGCAAGCATAGCCCCAGAAGTGAGTCTTTTGCAAAGAGGTGCTTAAAGCTTCCTCTATGACCTAACAGAACCTACCAACTGGCTAGTTTGAATATTGACAAATTTTTAAGCCACTTAGATTTTTGACCGCCTCTGTGGTCCACATTTAAGAATGGACAAACCCTGGGAAGCTCTCTCTTGCTTCCGGCCGGGGGACAAGTAACTGGGCGGGGCCCATACAGGGCCCAGCAGGCCCTGCTCGGGCCAGGCCCGGGCCGGGACACGGCCATCCTGGAGTCGATGGGCCCTGTTCCCCCCGTGGCCCCCCCCCCCCCCAGCCCTGCTACGTGCAGACGGCGTGGCCCCCCCTCTCCAGTGCGGCCGAAGATTCAGCTGAAGCTGGCCCGATGTCCCGCAAAAGATCATGTGACCAACAGGGATAAGTGAACATGAAAGCATGGGGGGTGGAGCGTTCAAACTGTACTTGTGAGCAAAAGTACCTGTGCTGAAATAAGCAAATGCTGAAGAAGCTGTAATTTGATGAGAAGTTTGAACAGGGAGAGATGGAAGCAATGAGGACTCTTGCTCCCATCGGAATGAGAAGACCTCTGTTCCTAGAGATACTCCCAGAGATAGTCCTAGAGATGAAGATGCTTTTTTCTCCCAGGAAAGGAGGGCCTCTATTCTTAGAGATGAAGATGCTCCCAGAGATGGGTGAAGAGAACTTTTGTTTTTGAACAGCTCAACCTTAAAATGGTACCCCAGTAGCTCAAGATTGGGCCCTTCAAAGCACTTGTGGGGAAAGCTGTAAGTCAGGGGAAGGGACTCTCACATGCAAGCAGAGAACCAGCCCAGGCAGCTGTCTAGTGATACTGAAGCCATGAGAGAACCTCTTGTGGAGATGTCTCCATAGCATGAGTAAGAGACACTCCCCTTCCTAAATGAACTGAACAAGGTTATTATGGAAGTGGTAAACTGACTGAACATCTCAAGGGTTGTCTTTTTACAGTGGGAGAAGGGAGAAAGGTGGGGGGAGAAGTGTTCTGAAGGTGTGGTATGATTTTTTTTTTTTCCTTCTTTTAGGTCTGGTAATAAACTTCTTTATATTCTTTCAAGTTTTGTGCCTGCTTTGCTTTCTCCTGATTCTTATCTCACAGAAGTTAAATAGTAATGAGTATTTTGGACCAAACCACTACAAGGAGGCAGGAGGGAGAGAAATGAGAAGCAGAGCAACTGTAACTTTTATGCTACACAATCCTGAAGCTTTTCTTGGTGGAATAACGATATCAGTTCTAATGAAGTGATCAAAATTACTGAAGGAATTAATTGAAAATATATGGAGCTTTTGGGACCCAATAACAGCAGTGGAATGGCCATCAGACATAAATTTCCTATCAATAACTATTTTTTCATATGATGGTATCAACACTGGAGACTCACTTTTGCCTATTTAGTTTGTCAAGGTTGCTTATTTTCTCCTTGTGTGTGTGATTCCTTAAGTCCTAGAAGACTCTAGAAGGGGAAGACACCCCAACCAAACAAAAAAGGGGATTGGCTGTAAAAATAAGCCTGACTTTTGTCTTGACCCTTGGGTAGATTTTTCCAATGCTGACTTAGCACACTGAAGCACACTGATATCAATATCAAATGAAGAAACAAACCAAACCCTCCCTTGAACTTTCCCCACCCCACCCTGATGTCCATTTTTTATTCCCAGAGTTTACAGCTTTTCCTGCTATATTCCAATAGTTCAGAGAGTCATCTAGTGGACAAACAAAGGAATTCTGAATAAATTTACTACTCTGGAGGTCTTGCCTGTCCTCAGCTCTTGTAGGCTACCTCAGACACTGACAGCAGATGGGAAGCAGGCAGCAGTGGGTGAAATGGTTGTTGGAGAAAATAAATGGGGAAATAAAAACCTGTCCTCTGCTGCAGAAAAAAAATGGCGCACTCTCTCAGGGTCATTTTAAAGTTAATGTCAGCTGAAAATTTGAGCATGACTATATCAGCCACTGTAGAGTACTGAGAATTAGAGCCTTAGCTTGACCATAGAGATTATTCATGATTTGATGACACCAATGGCTTAATCTAAATTTTATATATCCGTGTAACTGAAAGGTAGAAACTATTCAGGGCAGGGAGATAAAAGTCTTAAGAATTTATCTTTTCAGTTTCCCTCTGTAGGTACACAATGCAAATCAACAAACAAGCACTAGGCATTTCCCTAGGTTATTAGTTTTTGTGCTTTGTCCAACTGTATTCCCTAAATTTGGCTTCCTCTTCCTTTGGTCAATGAGTTGTTGAGTCTGTAAATTAAGTTTAAAATTTCAAAGCTTAACAGACAAATTTTATATTATTTACATTTAATTTTCAATGCATTTTTTTCTTACTAGATTAATCCATGTGTTTTTCTAACTCACTAAGCCATCTTTTTACAGTGACCAACACCAGAGGCTGTAAGAGAATATGCAGATATTTATCTTTTTCTCTTCTTATTTAAAAAAGAAGGCACAATATCCTTTCTACAACATCGATTACAATTGATTATAATTCCAAACAGTTTGGAGAACTTACGAGCATCCGTTCCCTCTCTGTTTTCTACTAAGTTCCTGTCTCACCATTTACCATTTTTCGATATCCTTCCTTCATTTCTCATGTAAAATTAATTCTTGTTCTATGATACAGCAAGAAGTTCTCAATCTACTTTCAATATATTAGTAATTATTTTCTATCCTAATTTTTTTCATCATGCTAAGAAAGGGAAACACTGTGGTTTTATGATGAGCTTTTATAGGCCTAATTTCTATGACTGTCTTCTGAGTCCTTCCATTAAGTAAAGCTTTTCTTGTGCCTTCAGGATACCTGATACAAGGCTCCAAATATTCTTTGCTAATTTGCATCACAAGTTTGTAAAAAGACATTGCAAATTCCCTGTATACTATATCATATTTTTTTATACCTCTTAACATCTTCCATGGTTTAAAAGCAAATTTGTTTCCTTAAAGCAAACTCTTAAGTAGCTCTTAAATTCTTAAGATAATTATTAATATTCCTCCCAAGTTTTACTTTTCTTCTATAGATTATAAAGTCTTTTGGCAGGACTTCCACAGTATCCAACACAAATTTAGGGCCAGTAAGAAAAGGACAGATGAAGTGTTTTGGGGCGGTATCGTACACAGTTACTCCAAGCAAATTATTTCTTTGTCCTCATAGTCTATCTGCCACATCATGTTGTAAAACTTTGAACTCAAGAACTTAGCAAAATACAGATGAACTTTCAAATTATTTCCAGATAAGGATTTTTTTTTCCTCCCACAGCAGTTCAAAATATTTTAAAGTTCCTTTTTCAGAGGAAAGCAATAAATGAATTGCAGGTTTTCAATTATTAATCATTTAAATAAGCTCTTTGGCCTCAATCCCAAAAGCTGCAATAATTCAGTGTTAAAGAGAAATTAAAATAGTTAAAACTCATAAATAAGAGTGCAGAAAACTTGCCACATTATTTTGAAAGGTTTTCTGTGATCACCTATGTAACACTCTACCAGATCTACTACAAAACTATCTGAAATATCAGGGGGTTTGTTTGCAAAACATTACATACTGTATTTTAATATCTGCTGTCACTTCCTTTCATGTTTCTCTGTCTCCGAAGAGTACAACCAAAATTTTGACTTGCTGCTTCTTTTGATCTAGGCTGGTCTTCTAAAGATTCACTTAAGCCAATGAGTTTTTATTTTCTTCTTTCAAATACTCACCCAGTGCCTGATAAATGCATGGATTATTCTGTGGTGCTCTCAGGGAATGGGCTGGCCATGAGAAAAATGCAGCCTAAGTTTTGAGCTATCATTAAACAGATTTGCTGAGAAAAGTGGAGCAAAGGTGCTCTTTACCTCTCCTCTAGCTGTAACAGATGATACTGACAGGCACAATGGGACATTCAGCATGTTGCCAAAGCAGGAAAAGCACAACCTTGGCCAGTTCTGCTCGTGTGAGCTTACAAAAAAACCCACCCAGTGCTGGTAAGGGAGTGACATAGAGTCACTGTTTTGATCTTTTCTACTTTTCCTGTTATCTTCTCTTTGCTCTTCTGTTGATGATCTATAGGGTCACCTCTCCAGACGCCCATTCAGGATACTTTCAGCAGTCCCACTGCCTTGGTTTGAGACAAGTTTAGGGGGAAACGCCCTGGAAGGGACGTCGCCTCCACAGAAGACAGGTTTCACCACTCCCTCCCCTCACCAATATGAAAGGAATTTCTTGGATGAAAGTGGAAAAACCTATTTATTTAATGAGTGCCAGCAGGAAAAATATGAGTAATGTCAGATAATAAACCTCCTCTCTGCAGAGAAAGCTGGTGGATTTGAGTTCCCTCTGTAGCTGGCTCGACCCCTCCCAAAGTCCGAGGCCAGGATGCGGTGTCCCCGCAGCCTCCCTGCCAGTTCACGGGGTCTGCTGATCTGGTTCTCAGATCACAGCTAGGCCCAACAGTTCCAGAAGTTGTTACCAGAGGATTTCGGTATGCCGGTATGCCGTCCTGGGGAAAAAAGCTCTTGCCTCAGCTAACAAGTTAACTAAAAGCAGGAAGGTGCTCCCTTGGGTCTGCAGCGGTGAGAACGTGGGGGAGTGTGTGCGTCCTTGAACACAAACTGTGCTGAAGAATTCACCCGGCTTCTCTCCCTCCTCTTCTGGACCCTGCTTAAAGCTGCGGGACCCATTTCTGGGCAATAAGCAGACGACAGGGGAATACAGTGTTATCATAAAATCACCCCAAGACAGCCACCAACCAGGAATAGACACACAGCTTTCTTTGTCAGACAGGGCTAGAGATGTGATACCAAATACAGAGAAAATAAGACCCCTTGCTTGGTGAGAAGTGGCCAAGCCCATATTATAAGTATATAATGACTTTCCACTTTTATGGACCACCAGAAAACTACAGGCTCTCCACAGCAGATTTCTGGAGTTCTTAGGCTCCGAACACATGGGAAAAATCTTGCATATATTCCAGAGGGAACATTCCACATTTTCCCCAGCTTAAACCTTAACAAATAGCACATTATGATCCTTATGTACCACACTGATAAAACTTTTCATTCAATTTAACCTTCAAAACATCCTCCCTGTCTCTCCCCCAGCCATAAAAATCAGCAGGGAATATCATTACTGAACAATGAGTGTTTCTCAGAAAAAGGACAACACAGTGAGCTTGGAGAATAAGCAGCTTTTCTGTTTTCTCTCACTAAAGCAGCCTTGTAAATTTACTTGAACTCTGATGAGAAAAAGACAGCTGCATTCAAGAGGAGTAAGGCCATGTGAGTCACAAGGAGCATTTACTCCCTGAAAGAAATGAGACAGAAGGCAGTTCTTTTACTCTATCATTAGCAGGGGTTCAGAATGTTGGTGATGCTGGCAAGGACATAACTGCCTGCTAAAAAACTTCAGGGGAGAATAATCCAGCCTTGCCTTAGACATGAAAACATTAACATTTCAGAAGCAGCATCACTGTGTGATTTCAGTCTAAAAATTATTTCAAGGAGAGTGCGAGTGTCAAACAGCTGGTACGAATAGACAAGTGGCTTACAAGTGTTTCTAAAGCCTGCTCTTTTTTATTCTTTTTCTTCTTCTTCTGGATTCTTAGGGAAATATATTCTTTGTGTCCATTTATAGCAACTAACATGTAATTATCGCTAAACTGAATGGCAATTCAGTCAGGCTGTCTTAAGCACTCATGAAAACTGTTAAATAAATAAATAAAAACACAGTCTTCTAAGGAGCAAATTGACAGCACAAGAGTAAGTGAAATTCAGTCATTAGGGAGGTAAATAGAAGTGGGACTTCATTTTATAAAGATTTGTTGTGATCAGCGTTATGCACAATTATATAGTAAGTTATTTTAAAAGTCGTAATGGCAGTACTAATGGCTACAGAGCTGAAAGAGCTCTGCCCACAACATGCAAAAGCTGACAACTTACTTTGATGCTTTAGTGGGAGTGATGCTGTCACAGATAGTGGCTAAAAAGCCATTAGGAGAGCATGTGAGCTGCTCTACACACAGGCTGAACATCACTAAAATGTGACATTCCCGTCTCCAGTCATTGAATCTGGTGTAGGTAAAATGTTTCCTTGTCAGCAGAGGAATCAGCTTGTATTTTCACTGAAGTTAAAGAATATGCTAGGCTGTGGAAGTTTGTAATGTTCAACACTGACTTCCTTTATACTTTGTTCATCCATCTGTGCTCAGAGAACTGCCCATTTTGAGAGTTACATGGTTCTTGCTTTTCCAGGCAAGTGTCAACCTTGATCTGCTGTCAGAATGTTTAGAGGGCTGAACAGCTCAGAAAGGGAGAGATTTACAGAGATAGCTCTAAGTCATAAAGTAAGAATTAGGCAGAAATATTATTCAGCGCACAATTTTAATATTTGGCATGTGAAGATGTTAAATATCAGTTGCAGACTGTGAAGAAAATGGAAAATCTAGATCTTCTGTAAATCCATATGAGATCAGTTAAGACAACGACTGTAATATCATTATTGTAACTATTTTCCTCATCTTCCCTTCCAGTCTGATGTGAGAAGGCAGACTGATGGGTGACAGTCACAAACATCTGGACCTGTGGGAAGTAGCTTTACACTGACCACCACCAATGGCTCTGAGTGTGGAGAGATTCACAACTTTTAGAGATCTGAAACTTCATCTCAGTTGCAAAGAGAGTTTCTGCATCTCACATGACAATAATTCAACAGATATGTCTCAGTTTAAACCCTCCAAGACTTTGAAATAGCCTCGGTAGCCCAGTAGGGAATCATATCTTAGTGGTTTTCTTACAGACTTGAATTATGTCTGCAGAATTTAAAGGGAAAAAAATTGCGTGGAGAGTTACGTGTCTGATCGACGATTCATGTTAGTGTCTAGCTAGAGACTGGTGATTTAGATTAATTTTAAAAATTAGTTTATTGTCAGAACTCTTTCCCCTTCAGATACTTTTTATTAATGTCCTGTTTCTTCTTCTATGCATTTATGAAGATTTAATATCATTACTGCATGTTCAGAAAGAATCCTCTCTGTGTAACTTATACAACAAAAAACCCCATAAAAATTCAGTGGAAGGGAAAAGATGAATATCCAATATTTTAAAACTGTTTGAATATGGAAAGTATCATCATAAAAACAACAGATTCTGGTGACAGACAAAGCAACACAGATTCACTGTTTAAATTAAATGCTTGAAGGCTCCAAGACTCTTCTGCAAACCTGCTGTTTTTCCTGTATGAATCTGGTGGGTGTTTTTAGCCTTTGTAATTTTGGAATACACCGATTCTATTTTTCAATGAAATGGCATATTAATCTACAGGGAAGACTGGGCTTTTTTCTGAAACCAGTGGAACTTAGATGTAAATTACTTTCTGTCTTTTATTTTTGCTAGGAGGATGGAAATAGATCTATTAAGATTTTGGAAAACTGTTGTTTGCAATTATATGTGATTGTTATTTATACAATGATTCTTCAAGGGAATTCCATTTATTGATGGTTTTCATCTGCCACTGGAAGTGCATAAATCACTGTCTTGCTGCATTGTTGTCACTCAGCTAAGATGATGCATAAATCATTCTTTAGCCTCAGAAGGGCTTATGATCATGTTCTTAAAGTTGTCACAAGGCTGCCAACATTAAAAAATTTTCATAAATCTTTTTACTAACCCGTGAATTGTTTTGGTTTTGCTATAATGTATACATTACATACATGTGTTTTTCTTTCTTTAGACTGGAAGAATTTTTGTATCAAGTACTAAAGAGTATCATATTATGGAGAATGTAAAAAAAATTTAAACCAAAAGTCTATGTAGACATGATCTCTTCCAGAAGGGACTTAAACTCCAAAGTAGAGAACAGCTCTGAGATTTCAGTCCCCTGACTATCTGTCAGACTCCATTTCACTTGAATCAGGCACTTTGCAGTTTCTTAATAGACAAAGCAAACAACTTTCCATAATAATACTGCAGAAGCAAAGATTGTATAATGCAATCATGCACATTTCTTTTTAAAACTATATGATTTTGTTCTGTTGATTAGAAGTAAAAATATTCCTAGCAGTGAAACTTGAAATATAAAAAGTCCCCAATTCACTACTCACTCATCTTCTGAGCCAACTGTTTTGTCTTTCATTCCTTTTCTTTTTTTGGTTATTTAATACACATAGTGCTCAAGCCCAGCTGGTAGACTTACTCAGGAGTGCTTTTTCCCTGCTGAAAAATAATCATGCAAAACTATCTTTGATGCTTACTGTTTTCCAGCAAAGGAGATGAAAATTATTTGCAAATACTCTCTTCTATCTGCCTAAACTCTTTGCTCAGGTGTATTTCATGTTAATCTGAGGCTCATAGGAGGTAATGGTCTGAACCTGCACAACTAAAATTAAATCAGATTTGCAAGTGATGTCAGTGAAATTAGGATTTAAAGAGATTTAAAGTGTAGCTAATTCCCTTGCCAGTCCTCATTGCCTATAATCAGGGGAATCATTCAGGTACCTAATCATAGTTGTGCACTGCTGTTTCAAATGTTGCAGCGTATCTGAGACATCAGCCCAGAGTTGGCAGACATAAGAAAAATGTTATGCAAAAATCCACTCTATTCTGGAGTGATGGCTGGAAGCCAAGTGGAAATGGTATCTCAAATAGCACTGAAATTCCATATTTCAGAACCTACTACTCATTGCAGGTGGGAAGGACTCTCACCCAAAGGAGAGAGAACCTAGAATTCTAGCTTCTAGAATTTTTCTATTCCACTAGAACAGGCAAATAAAATAGTTATATGAACAGTTTTCCTTGCTTCTCTCCACTGGCTGTAAAGGTAGCCTAGCTGATTCTTCAGTTAGTTATTTTATTTTACATTGCTAAAGTTACATGGTGCCTCATGTCCTTGGAGTAAGCCTTACTGGAAATCAGAGAAAACTATTTATGTGTGTCTGCCACTCTTATCTGAAAAGCTTGTCTGCCATTTACAAAGATCTAACCTCCAAGCAAAAATGAATAAGGTATTTGAGTGTAAATATTTGAACAAGAAGTTTAGTTTGAAATTATTCAAAGTAAAACAGAGGTGAGTAGTCAAAGCAATTGCAGCATACTAGTGAGTTATTCACAGACAACAAAGTGTTACAGCCCCCAGCTACAAAGGGTTGCTTTTTTAGCTCAAGCTGTTGCATTTCATGTTCTTAGCTCTTGAGGTTCCTGGTTCAGTCCCTGCTGTATTAACCAAGAGTTCAGCTGTCACACAAAGCTTGCAAACACAAAGCATAGAAAGTAAAACTGAGTTCACTAATGATATAGGAGGATAAAGCTCCCCGTACTAATGTGCTCTATGGTAATTTTATGCCCAAAAGGACTTTTTGAGATTCTACACACTCTGTTTTCTGAAAGACAAAAAGAACCCAAGTGGAAGTTTAAAAATTTCACATCTCAAAATCGACGAATTACATCCTGTCTTCTTAAGATAATATTTTTGCCCTCACTGATGGAAAGCTAAACCATATCCTTTGGTAGGCATACTGACTTCAGTCAAACCAGCCATAGAGTAAGCTATTACCCAACATGATTTTTGGCCTTGCATTTAGTTTTTGCTTCTGACAATAAATCAGAAATGGCACAGTAAAGGCACTGTTTTTTAAGACCCTCTTGTGATCTATCTAAATGAATTGAATGCTATGATTTCAGTGTTCCTCTTAATGTTCTGTTGGAAGTGAACACAAACAAAAAAGTGTACATAAAATAGTATACAAAGATAACAGGAGTTTTCTGGAATATTTTTTACTCTGAAAATTGCAGTTCAGGGTTATTTACATTAGGAATTTTTTCAATGGGTCTATGTTTAGAATCCTTTTGGAAGCTATTTTACTAATAGAGAGCAAGAACAGAAACATATCTAGTTTGTCTTGACAGAGAATAAGAGCATGAACTACTGCAGGAAAGTGCAAATACAATGCAGGTTATATATAGACACAACTCTGAGGAACAGCAGAACCTGTAAGCCTGAGCAATCATGCTCTTGATCCATACCTCTACTGTCAGCTGGGTCAGGAGCCTGCTCCAGCAAGTGTGAACTAATCTATTTCTCCTGCCTTAACCATCAAGCTATGGAGAGAAGTCTTCAAGAAGAGTATGATTTATCCCTTCCCAAATTTTCTCTAACTACCTGGAACTTTTATTCTCATTCATTGCCTCAATAACACTCATATTTACAAATGGCCCAGGCTCCTTCTGTTCTGACACAAAATATGAAGCATGAGGAAGGAATCTTGAGGAATTTACAGTCTTATTTCAGACAAGAAGCAGCAGGTTGCTGTATAGCTGACCAACATCAGTCTGTGCAGTCCTTGAATGGAGGATTACAGGTCATGACATTAGCAAGGCTATGCACAGAAAAGCCAAAAAGAGCAGGTACAAATGGAGAAAATAACACTGGCAAGGAGATTTTCTTTTTGTTTTTTTCCTAAAGAAAGAAAAATTAAAATGAATGGAGGTAATGTCACCATATCTATCCTTTGAAACCATTATATACTGCTCCTAGAAAGCAGTAAATTGCTCTCTTTCTTATTCTTTCTCATTCTTTCTTTTTTTTTCTCTCCCTTTCTGTCTCTGCCCTTCCCCCTTTGTATTTTTGTTTAATGTTCAGTTGTAGCTTGTTGCTAATAATTCAAATTCATTGCTCTGCGAATGCCTTCCAATTAGTGATAAATGACACTTCACACATTTGCTGCTTGTTTGTTTAACAGCTGCCACTCCTCAATATGTATTTTGTAGATATCTGGAAAAATGCCATATTTGTATTCTGTACAGTAGCAGGTTTGTTTTTGTGTTAAAATTATGTTTTTGAGGAGCACTGTAATGTTCTGTTTATGGTCATTCACTGCCAAATTCAGGCACCAGACACTTACATTATTTTCACTTGCAAGAGATGATATGACAGAAATAACAAGACAATAAATCACAATTATACTGCCTGAGTAAACATCAGAAATGTTGATTACAGCACAATGATAGCAGCCTCCTCCTTATTTGCTGAAAAATATTAGCCATCCATAAACAAAATTTTGATCTCACATTTAAATTCTTGAATAAACTTAAAATAAGATTATTTAAGGCTTTTTAAATGATTAGTTGTTGTTGGGAGAGGGGATAATAAGTATTCTTGGGTTTGGAGTTAAAAAAAATAGTAACATTCCACATTTGCATAGAGTTGAAATTTCCTGACTTAAATAAGAAGAAACACAGCACTGTAAAGATCCTTTTGGGATCCATTTTTATCTGCTATGTACACATGAAGGTGTATATATTTCATTATAAGTGCATTATAATTCATGCATACAGTGACTTTAAAGTTGGAATACACCCTTTTCATTCTTATGATTCCTCAGTTAGTACAGATTTGTCTTTGTCTTAGCTATTGTTCCTCAAATTACTTTTCTTTCCCTTACTAAACAAAGATCTAAATTCCACAGTCTGAAATATTTGACTTGACACTGTCAATATTACATTTCATAGATCAAGGCTGTGATCACCGAGGCTTCAAAATCCAGTTATGAAGCATCACTGAAAGATTTCAAAGTGTTTGCTTCCTGCTTCTACTAAATGAGTTTGAGTTCAGCAACAACTTTATTTTTGTACCTTTCTATTGTGCAAAAAATATGCAGAAACTGTACTTTTGATCAAAAAAATAACATATACAGCTGTAGCTGAATCCTATACTTAGTGTTTATAACACCAGTGCATAAGCCTTTATGCACTAGACAATTCTGATTACCTTGAGCAAACAGAAAGTTACTTCTGCTGAGCTGATCCAAAGCACTTGGATCCACTCCTTCTACTTCTGTCTTCTAATTACTTTTTAGATGCCAGTTATTCAGCCCAATGTAGGACACTGAAGATAAGTGCCTAAATTAGAGTCCGATACTTTTTTTTACAAAAAAAAAGAGTATAATTTGGAAAATGTAATGCAAAGATTTAGAGATGCATTCTGTCAATGACTTAGAATTTAATAACAAAGTATGAAGCCTGATATAGAGTCTGTAGCACAAATAGGGCATCGAAAATAGAAAAAGCATTCACTAGCTCTTTTAGTAATATTAAATATATAGATATTTTCAGATCAGTATACACCAAAAATAGCTAAGAGAATTTGACAGATTGGAGTTTGTTTATATGTGGGCAGAAATGAGTGTAGAGCTGAATTCACAATCAATTAATAAATTGAAGATAGACAATTTTCAAGGACCACATGGAATCACTCAAGAGTTCTAAATTAAGTTAATTATGATTAAATACTTCATATTTAAACACGTTCAGCTCTAATGGTGATTGGTAACTATTACTTGCTGGTTGCTGAATTTGGTAGTAGAATAAGAAAACAACCTTTAAGAAAATATTTGTGGGCTGGTGCAGGGACAGACAGTTGAAAAAGTGGGAAGGTATATATATATGAATAAATATGACATACAGAGTTCAATATCAATAATTAAATGGTTTTCTTGCAGAGGAAAGCTGTGCTTCTCAGGGCTATTAAGTTTGTGACGAAGTGAAATAGCACATGAACATGGGTAATCCCTTCAGACTTTTATACACAAGGCTCTTACAAGCTTTTCACAACATTCTTGTTAAAAAAGGTTCTTAAAAAAATGAATTATCATAGGTCAGAAACAGATTTCAGTTGCACATAAGTAACTGTTTAAAATAAGAAAATAAGTTCAAGAAAACAAAACAAAAAAGCAATCACAGAGGAAGAAGGTATTCGAATTAGGATGTGAATTCATTGTATCAATAAAAGTAAAAATTATAAAAATAATTCCACTATGGACATGAACAGTGAGGTGACAAAGTTTGCTGATGATACACAGCTATTCAAGAAAGTCAATGCTAATGCTGATTACAGACTTACAGAAGTGAATGGGTAATAAAAGATAGAAAAGATTCAGTGTTGACAAATGCAAAGTAATATACATGGGGAAAACTCTTTAAAAAGATAAGTTCTAAATGAGCTATTATCAGTTAGAGGACAGATTTTTAGTGTCATTGTAGATATTTCTTAAGGAAATGTCTGCTTAACAGAAGTCAAAGGAAATATAAAGTTAAGAAATTATTAACAAAGAAATTGCAAGCAAAACAGAAAACTTGGTATTTCCACTGTGTGCAGCTGCATCCTGAGCCCTGTATACAGTATTTCTTAAAGGATAGAGGAACACCTAAAAAGCTAACCAAGCTAGATAATTTAAAAAATAAGAAATCAAAACCAATATATATAACTATTTCAAAGTCTTTTAGTGAGCCACATTAAAAATCCACTTCTGGAAACACCTAAACCACTACTGCAAGGAGCTGGACTGCCTCCAGCATTTCTTAAACTTTTACTTTCTTTCTTTTTTTTTTTTTTAAATGGGGTCATTAGCAGTGTCAAAGGAAAAAGAATGAAGGGCTCATCCAAAGGCTGACTGAAAACATGGAAAATAATAATTTGCAAATCATACTGAAGGGGGAATCCATCTTTCTCCTGTGACTATCCAGACAGAGCAGACTTCTGTCCTAAGGCAAATAATTCCAGGTTTCCAAAGCTGGGCAGTATGGTGAAATTCCTTCACCTTTCTTTATATCAAAGATGAACTTGTTAACACCAATTTTCATCATTTTAGTTAAGAAAAATTGATTTTTTTTTCTTTCCTAGTTCAAAAATGAACCTGATATATTCTTAAGCTTTTCAATCTGTTTCACTCATACAGTGAAGGGATAAATTACTTATACTATGAATGGACTAATTCTTGAGTAAACTGCAAGCTCTTTTGTACTAAAAACACTGAAGCAAACTCAACAGGACCATCTTAGCAATAAATTAATTGAAAAGTGACAGACATAAGCTCGAGGTACTCCACAGCAAAAGGTCACCATGAGAATATTACTTAACTTCTCTGCTAATTCAATAAATGGCTCTAATGGGAGTTACAGTGGGTCCAAAAATAGGAATATTTTTGCAGTTGGAGACATTATTTCAGTGGAGTGATGAAAGCCAAATATTTGCAGCAAGTACTTGATGTATCACCAGTTGGTGGAAAAGAAATTCTTTGCAGTACAAAAATTAGGTAATCATCAGCTGTCTAATATTCATGTGAGCAGCATTCTTGAGCTCAGTACAACAGATATTCAGGGGACACAAACCACTGAAGTTGAACTAACTATAATAATTCATACTGATATCTGACAAAAAAACCAAAAATCTTCTTTCAGTGGAAGTTTTACTTTTAAATGGCAGGCTTTTTTCCTCCACGGCTTTAATCATGCTTCATTCAAATTCTTCTTGGAGACCTGTAGGGTTTCTTTTGAGTTCATGTACTGCTCTTCTTATCCACTTAGGACTTCACAGGGTTGTCAACAATTTCCCACATGCCAAAGCAAATCAGCCACATGGATACTGAAAAAGAAATTTGCTTTTAAATATTATCTTGATCTGGAGAACAAGCACCCTGAAATCATGATCTGCCAGGAAACAATATTCCAAATCTTCTGGACTGGCCAGGAAAAAACTGAAACACAACACAGAAGTCTAGTGTATGATACAGATTGGTTACATAATCAGGGGAGCTTGTTACTGGCACTGAATGTTGCAACTTAGTGAGGTAAATAAAATACAGTCATTTGGGAAAACACTCCAAGCATCTAAAGGCTATAGAAAATAGTCCTGGAGTCAAGTGCCGGACTGTTTGAAGAGAAGGTGGTTTATAAAACATGCCATTGTGGATGTAAGTGTTTGAGTAGTTGACACAATAAAAAAATTATTTCTGACAGTTATTCCTGGAATGAAGGGGGAAAATTTTTTTTTTCTGTGGCATTCAGTATGGCATAAGGTCATGTTGCATTAATTCTGCCATGCAAGCTAATACAGTGTGTCATGATGAGCATGGTGTAAAGTCAGGGTCATCATGGCAGTGCCATTTCCTCTAGTTTTACCTTGGGAAAAAAAAATAAAAAAGAGGGAGTCCTAGGAGAATTTTTAAAACTGCAATTAAACAAATGCTTTCCTCTAAAAATCACATCTAATTGCAGTCAAAAAGGAATATGAAACAGTGAGAGTGTGAAATTTTGTGGCAAAAGGCAAAACCCAAACCTATACTAATCACAGTGACTTCTCTAATCTGTTTTGTCATTCAGACATGCAACACTCAATTTTAGTGAACAAAGTTTAGGTCCTGTAAGGCAATGCAACCATACTGGGAATCAGATCTGTCACAGACCAATGTCTTACAACAGCTGAGGGTGAAATCAGAAAGTGCTCAGGTAAAGAGAGTATTTTAATCTAGCAACAGCTACTGATGGAAACAACCTGAATCTGTAGGATTTTCCTTCCCTGGACCTACACCAGGATGTTTTATCCTTCTTCAGCCCCTTACATTTACCTATGACAGCCCTTCATCATTGAGGTGGCAAAATTCAGTTTTGTCTACACTGCTTTGAAAACTTAAAGTAGCTTTTATCAGTTACTGAGGAAGCAGGGGTGTTCTCAGGAAATGGACCACTGTTACACTGACTTGTGTCTCTGTTTCCTGTTGCACCTTCATGTAATTTCATTGATTTTCACAATATGTGGACTGTGCCTTCTGAGGGCAGCTCAGGCAGAGCTCAGCCAATCCACACTTGCTTTGCCAGTAGCTAAATGGCCAATGAGAACATCTGTAAGTGAATCCATAGGTTTAAGCTGACCACAAGCCATGCTGTTCATGGCTCAGCAGATGTTTATATGGGTAGAAAAGAGCTATAGCTATGGTTTGCTCAATCACATTCAGTAACTTAAAAATTAAGTTTCTATTTTACGTGATTTAGTTTTCCAGCTATTTCCAGCTATTTCCAGCTATTTGCAATATTGAGCACTCTGTAAGTTCAAATCACATTCATAATCTCCAAATACTTCTCTGAGGGTATATATTAAACACTTCCTGATAGCTGAGCTTAAACCCATGGGTTCGTCAGTACAAGTAGCCCTACATTTTTCTGGATTAAAAGGGGATGCTGGTATGTTTCTATGCAGAGTTCCTCAGTCAGCATAGCCGGACTTGTGATTGGTACAGAATTTCACCTCTCATGCATGTTTCCCTCAGACTTCTCTTTCTCCCTCAAGTCCAGTAGCTTGCAACTAGTAGAACTATCAGAGAGCAATGTTCTGTTAAGCCTTGGCAGGAAGTCTATGTGCATTTGCACCAGAGTTAAGATCACCATCTGTCTTGCATTGCAAGAAATCCATTAACCAAATCTCTGAAGAAATAGCAAAATCCCTCATTCCCTACATTCAAAAGAAAGACAAAGATTTAGAGAGTTTCCAATGTATCTCCAGCATCTTACATTTACATAAGAAACAATTCATTAACACAATGGAGGAGAAATAAATAATATAGTCATTTGAACATCTCTTTAAATATGTTAAATTATTTTCTCAGCCCCAGATGATCTCTTCAGGGAAATTAAGTGTTAGAAGAAAAGAGATTAATTTATTTAATCTATTTTACTAGAAATAATCACAGTAAATTAATGTGCTGCTTTGCAAAATCAGCTAAAATAATATCAGTCAGATTATATCAATTATTTTCTGTTCTGTGGTATATACACCAAATCATTTTGGCAGGTAATCTGGGAAACAGAAGGAATTGAGGAGGTAAACTAATGAAAACTATGTAGCAATATTTATAGGTAGACCTAACTACAAAGCAGAAAATTTGCTTCATTAAAAAAAACCCCAACACATTGTGAAATGTTCTACATATATTGAAAGATTTTTTCCCATGATACATTTAAGAAAGAAAAGGATAGATTTCAGAACAGACTTAGAGCTTTCACACTAGGAGTAGTAGGCAGTTTCTGAATCCCTAATTTGTCCACCTGATGCTATAGCAATATAGCAGAGGCGTCAGAGCAAATTCTGACATCAACAAACTTCTCCAATGAGTACGAAAATCTGCATGGCCTAGAATATCTAGACTGCTTGGAAATTCGTGCACCTACAGCTTGTTTTGTTGTCTAAGCAGGCACAAATATTCAAATACCATGTTACAGTCTATAAAGTTAATCTACCCTCAGTCTTGGAATTTAAACCTGGATTTTGATGTTTGATATGAGATTTTTAACAGCCAGGAGATTGTCTTTTTCTAAAGTTGGAGCTAGGAATCTTTACTAGATGCTCATGGCTTTTTTTTATTAAATGTTATTGATAAGATAATAATCAGGAACAGAAAGATAAGCACTACCCTGAATCTTTAGGTCAGACCCAGTGTTGCTAAGCACTGAAAGAATATGGTCATACCATGTTCAAATTCTCAGCAGCTTGAAAGACTACTTTTCTCAGTTTTAAGATCTAGAATACCTTGCTTTCTTCCTCCTAACATCCTTCTTCATCATGAGAGATGAATTTAAATATATGCCTTTAAATAATAAGATATACAAAATATAGTAGCTTGAGGGTTAGGCAATTAAGGGAAGAGCTGCCTTTCCGACAGGCTGGAGGAATGGACTCATGAAATTCAGTAAGGATTCAGGCAATATTCTGCACCTGGGAAAGAAGAAACTCTTTCTTATAAAGATAGAAAGACTTTCTGATAAAGTCTGGGAATGGGCTGAGTGGAGAGCACTTCTGCTGCAAAGATGGACAACAGTGTAAACAAGATTCAGCAGTGCATCCCAATATATTGGGTTGTATTAACAGGCCAGTGATCATTGGATGGTTGTGGGGCTGGAGCACTACTATCCTGTGAGAGGGGCTGAGGGAATGGGGCTTGTTCAGTTTGGAGAAGAGCTGATTTTCAGGGAACCTAACAGCATCTTCACAGTGTCTATGTGAGGGTCATCAAGAAGACAGAACCGTGGCCTTTGTAACTGTGTATCGTGGAAGGGTGAGTGATAACATCATAAACGGAATCAGAAGAGATTCCATCCAGAGGTAAGAAGAAAGCTTTTCCTCTTGAGGATAGTCAAACAGTGGGGCAGGTAATCCAAAGAGTCTGGAGAGAACTTGAAGACCTGACTGGATAAAGGTCTGAGCATCCTGGTCCAAAATCAATGTTGAGCAGAAGGCTGGATTAGATGACCTTCTGATGTTCACTCCAAACTGAATGATTAGGCCAGATCCCACATCCCTGGCTATCCTGTTAGAATACAGAGTAATCTGACCTTCTTTAAATAGTTAAATAGGCAAAGTATTTTATTTGCTGAACTTTAAGCGTCCAATTTAGTTAACATTTATGTGCATTAAAATTTTAGTACAGATAATGAAAAAAATGTGCATTGTTTAGGGACACTTGCCCAAGTACAGCATAACTTCAAAGGTAAGTTGGAAAGAATTCATTTACCTAAATATTCATGTCTACCTGCAGTACAGATGATGACCAATGTCCACTAAAGCTCTGAAGTCGATGAAGGAAAATGGGAAACTTTAGGTACAATTCAGTATTTTCTGAAGTGGATATGCAAAGCAGACCTAATGAAACATGTCCTAGAATTTATTATTTATTTCCACTCATCATAAAGTGGATTTAAGGCAATTAGCTCAGCCATGGAAATTTACATGCAGCACATCAGAAATGAGGCGCTATGAAACACGGCAACTGTACCTAACTCATTTTCTTTAGGAAATCACACAAACACTCTCAAAATTAAAAAAAAAAAAAAAAAGGCACAGTACTGACATTTTGAACAAGTGAAACATCAGTCCTGAGAACAGAAGAATCTAGTTGAATAAAATAGAAACTTAAACTTTCTGGTAAAGTAAATCAGAGTTTACCTTTAGCATGTCAATTTAATTTTTTATTTTAAAGGGAAGAAAAAGCTAAGTTAAAAAAGAAAAAAAAAGAGAGAAAGATAAATTTAATTATCCCACTTTTCAGCAAGTGTATAAGAAATCAGGAGGAAATATCAGGCATCCCCCACTTAGGCTTTGCATCCAGTCTGTCCAATCGTTTTCTTAAAGTCAATACCTAGTAAAGTTGAATTTAATGAAAAGATGATGATGTGTAGAAAACGTGGTCCTACTGTTCCACAGTATCCTACTGTTTACAGTACTTGCCAGGAATGAAAGAACTGTAATTTCATAGTGTGCTCACTCTAAGCAAGTTTGATTTTACTGTTTCCACTTCCTAAGAAAGTACTTAATCACAGAATCACAGAATATGCTGAGTAGGAAGGGATTCACAAAGATCACTGAGTCCAACTCCTGGCCCTGCACAAGATCATCCCTAAGAGTCACACCATGTGCCTGAGAGCATTGTCCGAATACTTCTTGAGCTCTGTCAGGCTGGTGCTGTCACCACTTCCCTGAGGAGCTGTTCCAGTGCCCCTCCTGATATCCAACCTAAACCTCCCAAACACAATTTCAGGCCGTTTCCTCAGGCCATCAGAGAGAAGAGATCAGTGCCTTCCCCCCCTCTTCCCCTCCTTGTGTTCTAGAATTTCTAGGTCATGTTCTTCGCTAAACAATTTGTAGCTCAGCTACAAGGCTGTGAGATCCATAATCTTCCTGAAAGTCAACAGATTTCCGCTGAAGAAAGGGACATGCTTAAAAGAAAATGGGTGTAAAAAATGTGTTTCCTTCAACTGAGCCTTTTATACAAGTTTGTTACTGGAATAAGATAATAAAAGTAAACAAACACAGAGAAAGTAATCAAAATAGTAACTAGGAAGTGGCAAGAACCATCTTTTCATCCTGATCACTTCAAGTTCTTCTTATGTCCTGACTTTCATGTATCCTGTGCACTTAAATGCATAAACTTCAAGCATACTTCAGTTGTAAAAATGTTTCTCCAATGGCTTAGCACTAAGAGAACTCTCCTGGGCCCAGAAAGAACTCTTTTTTAGTTATATGAATTTAATTCCCCTCAGGCCAAACATCTCTTCTTGGGTAAATATGTGATGTAACAAGCTCTTCAGTAATCTGTCACCAGCATCACATCTCTCCCATTGGTTCTTATAGCCACTTTACAGATCATGGTGAAGACCACAAAAGACTTTCCTTTTAAATGCATTTCTTTCTTTACAATTTAAGGCACTTCTACCCATGCTTTTGTATCTGTAGCCAAGAATCAAGGAAAGCTTTGGACCATCCATAAGAGAAAAGATTATTTATTTGTTTATATAGCCAATGTGGGAAAATATGTGATGATGTTTTACGCAGATTTTGGGTTCTTCATCCTCATTAAAGACAGGATTTAAGATACCACAGTTCAACAGTTTCTTGGCATTGTCATGCCCTCATGCCCTAGTTAAAACATAAATTATTATTAACAAAAAATAAAGGTAAATACCCATGATGATCACTCATTTTGAGCCAAGTGTTTGTTTCTGGAGAGTTGTAGGTTTTTTGGGTTTTTTTATTATTTGTATTAGTGTTCCCCATTCTTGGCGTTCGCCAAAGTATAAAGGGTTTTTTGAGAAGTTTCAGTAGAATACTATGATTGTTTTGAGGGGAGATAAAACTAAGAAAATAGAAATTATCCATTACTGTGGTGGCAAAAGAAAATAACAGTGACATTTTTTGTACAGGTGTAGATTGAAGAATCACACAGTTTGAAGGATAGTATTCAGCACAGAATAACTCTTAACAATTATCTACAAATGACCTTTTCCTGACAGACACAGGTTTAGGTTTTGTTTTACTTTTTTTTGTTGGTGCCGGTGTTTATTTCTTTTTGTTGTAATGAGAAACAAGCATTTACATATCTCATAATGAAATGTTCTAAATATTTTTCATTAAATCACTTCAGGGCTACCTGAGTATTTATAGAATACCTCCATATCCTTTCAATCAGACAGCTTGCTCTAACTTCTGCATTGACCTGACCCTGAAATATTTCATAAAATGGTTTCACCCATACTGGGCTGAAGATTGATTGTGTTTTGGTATCTCCAAATCACAAACCAGAAGGGACTTACTGTTTTATCTAGACTGTTACATTCAAAACAAGCATTAATTCAGATTATTTTTGCATGTCTAAAGTACCTTAATCCTTAAATAGTCAAAAATTTTCTTTTGCTTTTTTGCTTACCAAAAAAAAGATTGTCTAGCAATAAAATCATATTTTTATTGAAAAACTTTTAGATCATCGTTAAACGGCCTTTAAAGATGAGCGTTCCCCCAGAGAAAGGGATCTTGAAAAAAAACGCAAACCCAAAATATTATTTATGGAATTTGATAACAATGATTTTTCTCAAAGGAATCCATTCTCTACCAGAGTGCTGAAGTTTGTAACATTAAATTCTGAAGTTACATACAAAAATAAAAAAAAATTCCTGCTTCTAATTTTTTGTGTGTCATGTGACATCCTAAATTACAATTTTAACAATTCTTTTCTCTTCACCCTATTTTTCCCCACTGGAACTGTCTAAAACACCAACCAGATTAGTGCTTGTGATTCCTCTTTTCCTATCTTCTCTAATGTACCATTTTTGGCTATTAAACACAAGAAAATTGTCCCATATTAATTAAGGGGGGTTTAGGTGGGATTTTCTTTTTCAGGTGGGTTTTTTTGGGTGGCTTTTTTTGTTTGCTTTGTTTTTCTTTAGATTCCCAGGTAATTTTCAGTTGGGTTGTAATGGGGCTAAAAAGATGAAGAACAAAGTAAAAACATTAAGTTTAAAACTCACATTCATATCTTGTCAAGATATACCGCGCATGCTTTGTATAAGAATTATTTAACCTATTTCTCTAGTTCAGAAATCACTTATTTCGCAAAACCTCAGTTAAATATTATAATTAACTTCTGCTGTACTTTAGTCATTAATGACTCCCTGAACTTGGCCAATTTTTTCATTAATTTGCAGTGACTACATTTTTTCCCATCCTTCTCACACCAGACTTTGCTGTGTTGCCATTCCTGAACTCCCCTTCTGTCCTCTTGACTCTTCTATCAGCAAAAAACAAAAGCACAGCAGCACACACAGCTACATGAGCTGAAGCAGATGTAGTCCTCATCCATGAGCAGTATAGTTCAAAAATAAATGTAATACATTTTCTTTAATCTAATCAAAGAAAGTCATTACTTTGAAGATGCTTTCATTCCATTCCATCTGAATTGCTCTCATAGCCTTATTCCAGTCATTGTTACTTAAAATTAGGAGAAGTTGTGGTAGTCTACAGCTGACACATTGAAAAATCACAGATAAAACCATCTGTTTTGCTGAAAATTGGGATACAGTGTTTCTCTTACTGCTAGGATTTCATTTTAGAAAAGAAGACTTCTGCTCACTCAGAGCTCAGTTGGGATGGATTCCATGGGAAGTTTCCATGGAGAATAAAGGAGCTAGGAAGTGCTGGGGGGTTTTCAAAAACACACTCCTGGAAACATAAAAACAGTTCATCCCCTTTAAAGGGAAAGGAAGTAGGTGGAGCAAGAAACCGCCTTGTCTCAGCTGTGATCATTTAAGTGCTGAGACTGATCAAAACAAAAAGAGAAGCAAACCAGAGATGGAAAAGAGTTGAGAACTACTGGAAAAATTGAGAACTACGAGGGTGTTGCCAGCGTGCACAAAGATGGATCTAGAAAAGCAAGAACACAACCCAAATTGAAGTTGGCCAGTGAACATTGTGCTGCGGTGGCAAGGAACACCAACACGATGTGGTCAACAGGGACATTGCCAGCAGAGCTAAAGAAGTAATTTTCCAACTCCATTCAGTGCTTTTCAGGCCATAACTGAAATATTTTGTTCCATTTTGGTCCCCATTACAAGAAAAAAAGGACATGGACAGGCTTGAGAGGGCCCAGAAAAGGACCACAAAGATGTTCAAAGGACTGGGGAGTCTGACATATGAGGAAAGGCTGAGAGGACTGGGTTTGTTCAGCCATGAGTAGAGAAGGCTTAGGGGAAACCTCATCACCATGTTCCAATGTTTCAGGGATGGCTACAAACAAGACAGAGTCTCCTTTTATAAAAACAAGTCACATGGAAAAGATTAGATGTAAGATTCCAACTGGACACAAGGGGAAATTTTTTCACCATGCAATCAGCCATTGGAATAATCTCAACAGGGAACTGGTAGATTCTCCAGCACTGGCCAGTTTTAAGATTCAGCTGGACAGGGTGCAGGGCCATCTTGTCTGGATCATGCTTTTTCCAGGAAAGGTTGGACCAGATGATGCTTGAGGTGCTTCCAACCAGGTATTCTTCCTTTGATAATAGGATTCATTACCTTCTTACAAGTAGGCTTATATTCTCAAAAAAAAAAAAAAAAGAACAAAAAACCCCCAAAAAACAACCCAACTATTCTTATTAACCCCTGTACTCTTCTAGTCAGCTTTACTGCAGAATCACTCACATTCTGAAGCTTGCAGTGACTCACCCTTTTCTTTCAGTTTCTAAAACTCAGCCACGGCAAGGGTTTCCAAACAAAGCTACTTAGATGAGTATTGCTAGCTGCCTTAAAACAGCCACAAATAAAGCAGCTGAAAAAGCTGCAGTGATAAACTATGCAAATTATACCTTACTACTAGAAGAAAAATGCCAGAAAATCAGAATTAAATCCTTTCCCCCCACTCTTCACTTACCAAGCATACAAAGAAGGAAAAAGATGCTTAACAACAATACCCATTTTATGGAGTGAAATTTTGTTCTCACTCCCACCTAACTGATAATTTTGAGAAAGGGGGGAAATTGGAAGGATTATCCAGTTCACAGAACAGTACATCCAACAAATAAAACACCAAAAGATACATTTGATGGTAACAGATCACACTGTAAAACTTGCAGTATACCACCATTCAGTGATTTTTCACCTAAAGCATCATTAATCATTCATGAACCTGTGTACTGTTAAAGGGAGTAACGCAGTCTATAATCTTCAAGAAGTGCATGGGGAAAAATTCATTTTTTTACTGGAATAAATCAAAATGTCTTTAACTCACAAGTTGCTTGTGTCCTGCAGCTCTTTTCCGGTAGGACAGACAATGAATGTTGGAACAGGGTGCCTGCTACTAGATTTCAGAGACCCCTTCCCATCATTTCAAACTCTGCTATTGACCTGTGTTATGTCAGATACACAGCTTTAACACAGCTTGTTTTCCCCATGGGTAAATTAGGAATAATAATGGTTTTCACTACCGTATTTATTAGGTTTATTTAAAGCACTAGTCAGACCTGTAGTCTTAGACTGTGTGCACCACAGATCCTTCATTTTCAACCTGTTATTTTTTGTTCTCCGCCCCATATTTTGTTTTTGGCTAACACAGCTTTTTCATAAATGTCTTCATCTAAAGACACTAAGAAGTGAAAAACCTACCTTTTATATTAATGACTTGCTCCAGTGGCTCTAAACATTCTCACACAGTATCTAAGTGTATCTGTTTTCAGCAATTAGCCATCATCTGTCTTTTTCCATATGACTGCATGTCCATGAGGTTAGTAGCTATCAGCATTTTTCTGCCTGATTTTGTACTTATGATCAGAGCTGTAGGAGATCTGAGGCACTTCTTCGTCCACTCATGTACCCAATGCAATACTCAAATGATCTTAGACGTATGAGACTTTGGTCTCCATCTGTACACTCAGCTGGGTTTCTGGCCTGGAGCAGCACACAGATTATTGAACTCTCTTTTCTACCTGCTCAAAGTAGAGTAGCTTCTCTGTATTTCCTACTGGACCTATGCCTGGTTAATGCTAACCTAAATTAGGCAATGCTGGAAGAGTGATCTTTGGCCTGAGACAAAGCCATAACAGGAACCATATTAACAATTATTCACTGCAGACTACTGCTGGCCAGTCGGTGAAACTACACCTGCTCCTGCTCAGCTTGTTACTCCATACGTAGCCTTCCCTTCGATGAATAACATTTTTAAGTGCTTGCATGAACAGTGGCTGGTGTCCTGAGCCTTAACATCTCCATCATGTTCAAGTCTCAACACTCACTAATAGAGCTGCTCAAGATATGTGTAAACCCTCTCAGTTGGTCATCCTGGCACAGGAACCAGCTGTGTACATGTCTAACAGCACTATAGTATAAAATCATGAAAGGCTTACCTGAAGAGCAGAATTATCTGTGTGAGTACTGAATATGGTTTGTACACAAACAAAAATTAGTTTCATATTATATTTTTTTTTTTTTAAATGGAGTGTGTTTTCTCTTTCTCTCACACATACACATATTTACACATGCGAAAGGGCAAATCCTGTTCATATCTCAGGGATGCAGACATCATAGGCTTAGGGTATTACTATAGGGAGTGAATGGATGCTGTATACTCTAATAAGAGATGAAAATAGCCCTTTTGAAAATTTCTGAAAGATGAAACCATATCTGCAGGAACACCTTAAATCAATCTGCAAATGTTTCACAGAGATTTGGCTTCCCTGCTTCCTTGAAACAATATCATATGTGCCAACTATTCCAATCATAAATAAAAATCTGGTTTATGCTAGCTAGATTGTTAAATAAACCCAGACACCTGTTTGCCAGTTATAAAAGTGTGCTCCTGTTGTGATGTTATCCATCTGTAGTGTATGCCACATTGCAGTTGTGCTATTTAGAAAAATTCCACTTTACGGTTTATAAAGTATTCCTGTTAGATGCACCTCGTGCTTGCTTTGGTTTTTTTGGTTTTCTTTTTGTTTTTCTTCTTCATCCAGGCTCAGGAGCTTTTCTTTTTATGTTGAAAAATTATCCCCAAGCTAATTTATATCAAGTGTGTGGTAAACATTAGTTAGAAAGAAATGGTGGAAAACCTTCTTGGGCCCTATTCGCATGAGTTTATATCCAAATTCCTTTACATAAAGCTTCAGGAGAAATGCAGAGGGGTAGAAAGGCATGTTTATGTACTGGTGTTGGCTGCAATAGATTTTGTTTTCCTCATAGTATCCTGTACTGTGCTATGTTTTGCCTTTGTGATTAAAATAGAGGTTAAGTGGGTGGAGGCAGTGGAGACCAGAGTAGGCTAATGGTAGCATTGCTTAGATAGGAATGACAAGAGGTCTAGGATTGTGTCTGTGGTAGGGAGAAATTGCCTTGATTCCTGCATTTTGTTCCCTAGGACCAGCCTGGTGGGCAAATCGCACCCAGTGGTGACAATCTGCTCAGAGGCACCAGCAGTCACATCAGCAGAGGCAGATCACACAGTGACATGGGTGGCTAGCTGGGCCATGGCTTGGAGAGAGGTCATTAAGAGTTTCTATGTGTCACTGGAGCCTCAGGTGAGGAGGAAAGCTAGGAAAGGTATAAAGAAAATTGAGGAAACAGCTCAAGGTGCAAACCAAAGGCCAGTATTGTAAAAGATGAATGTTTCAGAAACTAGCATGGATTGTGACTGATCTATCTGCACTGCATTTAAATCTCTTACTGCCCATAAATATACCTCTTTTTGGGAGATGTTTTGCAAAATGAGACAACTAGATTTTAAAGCACATAGTTGAGATAGGTTCAAGCCCTTTCTTTTCTCAACCTGCCATTCAAACTGTTGAGGCACATGTGCTTTCCAAGAATGAATTGTGTAAGCTTAAAAGAGATGGTGTTTTTTAAAGAATGCCCTGAATGACATATTGGATGGAAACACTGGCCAAGGTTCTGCAGAGAAGCGACAAAAAAAGCCAAATAATTTCCTGCTTAACCACTTTTCCTGCTCTACTGCATACATCTACGTATTGCCATGGATTTTACTACAGTCCATCCAGAGAGAAAAAACAGTTCTCTGAGAGTGATAACCAAGTGAAAATGTTTGCTCTTAGTGCTAGTGTTGTACTTTTTATAAAAAAAAAAAAGAAAAATCAGATTATTTTTATTTTTCAGAAGATGTCAATGCTTGCAGCTTTTGTCATCCTTTTTCTTAATTATTCCCTTAACTACATTCTTTTGAGGATGATAACTTGCATGTAGTATTTTGAGGGATTAAGCTGTAAATCTTAATCTTACCTAGTTGTTATATGAAATATCAAGGTACAGTCAAAATCATTCTAGCTCATGTCAAAAATCAAAGATTAAGTACTGAGTAGCCATAATAAATAACCATGATGAAGCCTCATCATTTCTAGGTGTCTAAATCTACTGCATATCTAATTCTATTCACAAATTATTTATGGAAAAACTGAAATCTGCTTGTCATATTTCAGCAGGTAGAAAATGTGACCAAATAGGCCCACTAAGTTAAGTGACAATACTTCACTTAGACTAACTAATTGATGATGTAGTATTTAATATAAGTTAAGAAATCTATTGCAATATATGGTAGATGTTCTTGTATGTTTCCCTTTTTCAAGCAGTGCTGCCATCATGCAACACAACTGAAAAACACATTTTCACTATCAAATACATCCACAGTAGAATAAAACTTCAATGCAATAAAGTTAAATAAGACAAATTCAAATCTCGCTGATCCAAAGAGGATTGTCAGTGTAATAACACTCAAAAATTGCTATGATGGAAACTTATCCTGTAGTCCTGAAATGAGCCATTGATAAGTGTCTGCATTTTCTGCCTGATGAGTGTGGAGCTAGACATCTGAAACAGGAATTCACAGTAGTTACTATAAAAAGTTACAGTAGGTAGTCATTAGAAACTATTGAAGAAAGCAGTATGAGACAATCTAAAATTGGTTCCAACTAGTCCCAGGTTGAACACCTATGAGAAAGTGGGTCAGAATGTGAAATAGTACCAGCAGGTTCACACATTAAAAGGTACAGCTAAAGGAAGAGCCTGTGGGGGTTTCTTTGTCTAAAAGCAGCAAGAGTTAGGCATTACACCCTCCCTTTCCCCACCCCTCCCACAGCTGCATTTTCTGTTGTTCACTTAAAAGTGTTAAGGTTCAGTAAGGTGTTTCTGTGTTGTTAGAAGGCATCTTCTGCATTGTATTTAAGCCTGTTTTCTACTCAATTCCAGTACTTTAAAAATTGAACACAGAAATATTCAGATTTCATATTCATGCTGTGTTTCTTAATGAGGTGAATATTACCCTTGAAACACAGTTTATTAAGGACTACTTTTATGAGCATGGATTTGCAACATCTATGGGCTTTAAAATTTGCAGTTATCTGTATTTGCCATGATAATTATATTTAAACTCTTCATAAGAGACAATGACCTGTAATAAAGACCAGTTATTTGTTAAAACGGAAGAAAATTTAAATTTCATGGTTAAGTTCTAAAAGTCATGGACATTTCAGACTAACCTTGGTGGGACAGAACTGGAAAAATGTGTTATTTAGATTTGGTAAAGTGGACTGGAGTAAGCAAACAGTACAGAGGAAGTAACACTGAGGACACACTGTGTGATCTGTTGACTTTTTCATCTTTCATAGGTTATTTCTTGGGTCAATGCCAAATGCAAAATACTATCACAATATTCTGACTGTAGCACCTGTACAGCTCTGGAGCCTCCAACATAAGAAGGACATGGACCTGCTGAAGCAAATCCAGAGGAGGCCATGAAGATGATCAGAGGTCTGGAACATCTATCCCATGGAGACAGGCTGAGAGAGTTTGGGTTGTTCAGCCTGGAGAAAAGAAAGCTCCAGCATGACTGTAGAGAACCTTCCAGTACCTAAAGGAGGCCTCGAAGAGAACTGGAGAGGAACTTTTTACAAAGCTGTGGAGTGATAGAACAAGGGGAATAGCTTTAAGTTGAAAGAGGGGAGATTTAGACTAGATTTTAAGAAGAAAATCTCTACTGTGAGACTGGCAAGACACTGATTCAGGTTGCCCAGAAAAATTGTGGCACTGCTTCTTCACCATGGACAGGGTCAGACAGTGTGTATGGAAGAAGAGAGGAGGAATATGCTCAATATTTGTACCAACTTTTTTGTCCTTTGTCCCTGCTCCTAGCTGCCTCGGACTCCCCTGGTTCATTCCTGCCACCCACTCTCTAACTCAAATCTGTGACCACTGTTCAATTTCACACTTAGTTCTCAGCATGAGACTAACATTTTATGGCTGAGAATTGTCAGTACATTTTTGCTAAGGATGTAAAATGAAATAACAATTCTACCCCTTTGGATGGCAGCATCTAAACTAATTGTAATTACTGTTTTCATTACCCACAGAATGTTCTTCTTTCCAGATAAAAATACCTGGTTTAGTCTGAAGCTCTTCTGTGTGCAATTTAAATCTTTGACAGCATTTAAAAAAAATCCACAGAACAAAAACAAAAAACCAAACCTTTTGAGTCCTTTGCAAAAGTTCTCCAGTATTATTTATTCCCTAAGTAGTTGTCCTCCAGCACGTTTTCACACTCCACTGTGTTCCTGGACAAAAAAATCACTTCTGTATTTTATACTGTGGTAATTACCAGATGTGTTAAGAGGTAGGTAGAACAGTGAAAATTCTGTGTCTAATCTACTCTATTCAAATATGAAAAATGTCAAGCTGAGGAATGTTCACTTTAATAATCTTGCCATCCAAATCTCTTTCCAAGTGCTGCCATCACTGTATACTCCTAAACACAGTTTAAATAAAACAAATGCAGTAATCCAATTTCTCTTCCAAGGTGAACAAACACACTCACTGTGTGCCAGCTGATATTCGTGTCTTGGTTATAAAACAACTGCCATCTTTTCATTGAGAAGTGTCCCATTAATTAGAAATGAGCATCACTCTGCTGCATGCTGTAGACATATCTATATTGCTTAAACCTGTTCTCTTCGCCACTAGCACAATTTTAATGTACCACAAGATCTACAGAGCATCCTTCTTGCAACTCATCAGCATGATGCTGTCAAAAAAAATGTTAGGTTTGAGAAAAAACAAGGTAATAAAACTAGTGTGTAGTGATAAATAACGGACAACATTTCAAAGCAAGCCACAAAAGAGAAAATCAAATCAGCAGCTGCACCTTACTGGTGATGAGCCCAAGAAAAGTAAAGCACATCTGCTAGTTGCTGTTCCCTTTTTGGCAAGCTTAATGTAAAACCCTCATTTGGTAATTTTTAAATACAACTAAAGCTGACAGCCTGAAAGATAATTAAATTACTGACATTGTTTTTCACTGCTGTTTTGTTTTGAAAAAAAAACAGCATAGTGGTGTTCGGGGGTTTGCCTTTTTCTTTTTTCTCTGAAAGAGCAGGAAAAATATGCTTCTGTTTGCTAATCATCACTCATGCAATCAGACAGCTGAGCATTAGGGGACTGCTTAAGGTATCCTCTACTAGCCAGCTTGAAGCATGAAACAGGACTCGAATGGAAAAGCAAAGGAAGACTGCAACACCCCTATCTCTGCATGGAACAGTGGCATCAATATTTGGAATAAAGGTTTGTTGTTCACATTCTTAGCTGCATTCTCTTTTAACTGGAGAAGCTACATTTCATAGTGGATTTTCTGGTAAGATATGTTTCCATATGAAAATTTTAGTCACCCTGAGCTGCCCAGGAGTGTAGCAATGGGGAACAAAGACGACAGACCCCCTTGTATGTCCAAAGAAGATCCGTCTATTGCAAAAAAAAAAATCACTCCGTTTTTATACTCTTAGTCTCAACCGAACACAACTGAAACCAAACCGAACTTAACAGCAGAAGGGCACCCATTGGCTGGCACAGCTGCAGTGCTGCTGTCCATGCGTCCTATCACCCAATCAGCTTCCCACTCATATGCTGTCCACGCGTTCCTCCAGCCAATCACAAGCTCACTGCCAACTGTCACTCAGCCGACTCTCTCCTCACTCACAACCACCTCTCACCCAAACAACTTCCAACCCTCCAGCCCACACCTGGGCCTTTCCCACAGGGCCTTCTGGTGAGCATAAGCCTCAACCATTTTAACAAATATAACCCCATATTCCACACAGGAGTAATTCCTCTCCTGCATTCATAGTGTTGGAGAGTATGGGATTACCATTCCTCCAAGGCATTATATGAGAAAGCAGCTACTCAAGGGACCCTGAGAGTAGTGGACAGATATCCTGAGATCCACAGGTGTGGATCAAGTCTACCTGCTCCTTGCTTGACAAGAAGAGTGAATCTTGCCCTAATAAGTCTTCTCAGGCAGGTGGGCATCTGGTCCTCCCCATCTCCAGTGATTCTCTGAGTGTTCAGAGTACCAGTGTGGAAATGCACACTTCCCAGGCACTCACAAGATATACTCATGCTATCTATTACAGCAGGTACCTAGACATTTTAATTATGATAGCTCTTAAAGCTAAAGAGTTATGGGTAATATAGATTGCCTACTATTTAATACCACCTGACATTTAAAGTTGTTGAAGAGGAGTCATGACATCTAACTTATCAAATGTGGGTATGTTACATAAATTGAACCATGCCTGGGAGTGTTCCTGAGCTCCAGCACACTATTATTTACACTTACAAACAGGCAGAAGAGTACTTGGCATGGTTTCAGCCTATATCCACTGTTGCTGCCTGTTCTGAGCTTCCCTTCCCCCTCCCCGAGACAATCCAGGACTTGCCTCTGCCATGTGCTCTGAACTCCTTTGTTCCAAGCATGGGCAAAACCAAATTTAACTCAAACTCTTTAGCAGTGTCTGATTGGCCGGTCACCCCGGGTCCGCCCCCAGTCCTCCCCTTTCCCCTTCTCTGCATAAAAGAAAGGACCAAGGGGGGCCCACCCTCTTTGACTTTGCAACTCTTTCTGCGAACATCTCTTGTCTTCTGTTTCTTTTTGAAAGCTCTAATTGAGGAAATTAGGCAAACCAAAAAGCTATATTTCTCCCTCTTTGCTTCTGCTGGTGATATCAGCTTTGCAGCTAATACATTTACTGCTTTTAGAGCTACTGAAATGCTAGATTGCCTGTGCTACCTGTCTAGGCTGCCTGAGGCTTCCTAAAGCATTGAACTACAAGCCTATCCGGTAAAAAGCTGTAAGTATATCTCTGCAGTCCACTGGCTCTCTCATTCCAGACTACTCTCAAGGTCTAGCATGGGGCAAAGTTCCCAAAGCTCCCAATACGCAGTCACAATATGGTTGTGACAATCCTGGTTTAAGAGCATAGGAAATACTGAAGGGGCCAGATCACACCGCCTGATCTCAAGGACAAGAGCAGGCCACCTACTGCTTAATTTACTACCATAGATAAGCCTCATCATCAACAGTCTGCCCAATTTAAACATAGTTTTTTCTATCACATGTAAAGAGCACAGAGGGAGATCTGCCTAAAAGGCAGCCAGAACCTCTGACCACAGTTATAGCACCAATTTTATAGCAGGCAACCTAAACACAACTCCTAGTGCTATCCAGATGCACAGACCACCATACCCTCCAGGCATAGAAGGAGACATTGAAATACAATGTAAGCTAGTACTTTTAATGCTACAACCAGGCCTTTGCAAGCTGTGAAGAACACATGTTTAAATCACCTGGCCATTAAAATCAGCTGAATGCCTCCCTCAGATATTTTTTGAAGAATTTCTTTTTCAAGTTACAGGGAAAACAAAGCAAAACAAACACCAAACTCCAAAACAAAAAGCCAGAAAGCTCCTTTATATGATATTTAAGACGAGACAGAAAAGTTTTTTATGAACAGAACTTCTATATATATGTGTGTGTATACATAAATATATAAAAATAGATGTAATTTATTTATATATTTATATTCATGTCTCTGAAAACATGTGTCTTTATGTTTGTAAAGAATAATAAATAAATCAGAAATAAAAATAGCTTTTCAGGTTATACTAATTTTGTAACTGCTTTTATCTGGAATATTGGATCACAGATTTTGTTTTCACTGCCAGTGGCAGTAGCCAATCTTGGATTACTTATTGTGCATAAAACCTATTTGACAGGATCCAGACTAAACAGATATAAGCACAGATGGATCCACGCCCTGTCCTCTCTTCTACACTGAAACCCATGAACAGAATCATAGAACCATTTGGGTTGGAAGGAACATTTAAAGGTCATCTTGTCCAACGCCCGGCAATGAGCAGGGACATCTTCAACAGGTTGCTCAGAGCCTCATCCAACTTGACCTTGAATGTTTCCCAGGATGGGCCATCTGTAACTTCTCTGGGAGACCTGTGCCAGTGTTTTACCACGCTTGTTGTATGACGAGGACCACAATATGACCAAAGATCAGCCCAGATCTATTTTCAAATTAGCTCTTTCTGCCTAATGCTTCATTTATGTGTTGGGGTCTGCAAAACCATTCCTTTGAGTTGGTTTGGCTCTCTATCATTTCTTGAGGGACTCTTACATCCAGCATTATACAACACATTTCAGTCCAAAACCACTCTAAAATGTCAACACTGACCACTGTCTCAAGTTGCCATTAACACATTCCAGCTAAAATTCAAATATCCAGATTTAGTGCTCAATTTCTTGGGGATGGGTCTTTTAATGACTGTCAGTGATGTAACTTGTATGTCATCATTGTCATAAGGAAAGTTAAGCCAGTTTTCAATAATTTTTTTTTCCAGTAACACACTTTTGAGATTTAATGAAATGCTTCACAAATTCATACAAAACTAAAGGATAGTTTTGATAAAGAAAAATTAGGAAAAAAGTGCTGGAAAAAGCAAAAGTACTTTGTTCCTACAATTTCCATATGAAACATGCTGATTTGGATGAAGTTCTTTTAAGTGTATAAAATTCTTTTGTAAAGTTGAACAAAAATAACAAGAAAAAAAATTTCCCAAGTGCTGTTGGATTTTGTTTATTGCTTTGTTTTGATTTGATTTGTTTTGCAGAGGAGGGATTCCTATAGGGAAAGGCTGTTTGGACAAGAAACAAAATACACTTATACTAGCTTGAATTTTAAATGTGCACAATTTATTAATTTTGTCAATAAAACAGAATATTATTTGCACAGCAGAGGTCCTGGTTCTACATTTTTTTCTGCATAGATGAATGTCTTTTGTTCTGGTTATGGAATGATAGTTTTCAGGGATTTTCTGCTTGCTTGCATTTTTATTCTTACTGTTTTCTTACCATTTGGTAATCATCAATTCGACAATTTTTAAACAGTAGAAAATAGAAAATAGAAATTCACACTATAGTCTGAAGACACCTATTTCTGAAGGTTTTTTGATTACTGTAATGCAATTTGTACTATTTTTCTTGCTGTTTGTCTGCAACCAAGGGCATCATGGCCGTGGCTGTTCCAACCAGCACCTTATCACCTCTGGTTGTTACTCTGTGGGTGCACCAATGACCCTGCACATTTAGGGAGCGTTGAGTGGATCCAGAATGACTCTGGCAGCTAGGTTGAAAGGAGCAGGAGTCCAGCTACAGTCCTTCCCTATCTTTCTCCCAGTCAAGCAGATGGACTAGGGCAGAGGCACACTGCAGATAAACACCTGCCACAGGGCTGCTTCCACCAGCAAGCCTTTAGTTACCATGATCCAGAGACCAACTGCTGGTGAGAGACATGACTTAGATGACAAAGTGCACCTGGAACCTCTTTGCAAGCAAGCTTTCCTAGGCATCAGGAAAGCTTTAGATTAGGTTTTGCAGGGGATGAAGGCCAAAGCTCAAAGGAAAATAGAGAAAGATAAAATGAAGTAGAAAGACAGTGCATGGCAAAGGAGGAGACTTTCAGTTTCCTAGAGAAAGTGAGGAAATAGAAGATCCATTTAAGCAGCCTGTATACAAATGATTGCAGCCTGGAAAACACATGGAAGGAACTGCATCTTAATGTGCAGTCGCACACCTGGAACCACTGAGATTATACAAATGAGGCGGAATAGTTTGTATGGCTAGAGTGTTTCCATGGATGCAGAATGTTAGGAAAAGACAGGCAAGATAGTCAAGAAGATGGGGGTGTTCTCTACAAAAAGGAATAGTTTAAATACACAGAGATCTGATATGGAATGGGAAAAGAACTGCTCAAGATTTTTAGAAGGTAGGTGGTAAGGGACACGTCATAGTGGGCAATCTCTTCTGAGCCGAGGGGATGTGCTCAGCTGAAGCTGTAACTTGCAGATAAAGAACTGGCTGGAGTGTGATAGTCAATGACAGGTTTGATTGCAGTGACTAGTAGTGACTGCAGTGATGGAGGTTCCAGATCCTTAAAGAAGGCAGTTATAGGACTTGAACTGCAGGAAAACAGACTTTCCTTTTCTTGTCAGGGTTCTAATGGACAGGATCCCATAGAAGTTGACTCTGAGGGAGCCCAGGTGAGCCAGGGTGTTCTTCAGGGGCAGCCTCGTGATAGAACAAGAACAGTTTGTTTTGGTTGAAGAAAATAGAGTAGAAAGCAGATTAAGCACAAATTCAATTAAGTATTTGCAAAGTGAAAGTGAGGAGGGGCTATCCAAGAGAAACACTTGGACATGCAAGGATGAAATTAGGAAAGACAGGTTAGATGCAGTCAAAGGTTGAGTCAGATCAAGTGCAACATGAAAGCTACCTAAAGTTACATCAGCAGCAAAATGATCAAGGAAAATGCTGATGATAGTTGTTCCTGAGTAGGTCAAGTCACACAGTGACAAAGGAGTGAAAACACTGAGAGACATTTTGCCACTGTCTTCCCTCACCTCCCAGACATTCATGACTATTAGCAAAGTTCAGGGGTCAAAGATACTACTCATGATGGAGGAGGATCAAGTTAGAAACTAGTTACTTAAACTGAAAATAAGAACAAGTCCATAGGGCCAGTGAGGATGCATTCCTCACTGAGATGAGATCAATGTCATTAAGGAACTACCCTCTCTTATCTCTCAAAGATTGTGTAGATCAAAGAAAACTCCTGATGAATGGTAAAATATTCATTCTAGGATCTCCAACAAGCTGCTTGTTCTCCTTATGGCACAGCACTTCCAAGAACAGGGAGGAGATTGCAAAACAGAAAACAAATTAAGTATGTAGACTGAAAAAAGTGCTGGCTTTTCAGAGCATCCATTCTCATAAAGCTTTTAGACTGAGTTATTGGCAACATCAAATTCCATATTTTAGTTTCCAAAGCAATTATTTTCTATTTTCTACTATATCCAATAATGATAATGTGGATTTTATGCTTCATTCTGCTGACACTTCCTTCTGCTGGAAGCGCTCAAGACATTTAGACTCCCACTCCTCAATCCTGACCTAGGCAGTTTTGAGGTTGCTATAGCTACCTAGGATTTTATGCACTTCTGAAAGACTGAAGAGATCAGCCAGCTGATACATATAGTCGAAGAACCATGTTCTGTAGCTTTTCCCGTCACTAATGCAGTAGAATAAATGTTACATTTTGGTTCTAGATAGTGGTTATGGATCACTGACACCATGTCTTTCACCCTACCTTGCTGTGGCTCACATTGGTTCTGCTGAATTCCAGGCCTTTCATGACCACAGAGGCTATGTGAGATGGGATTATTCTGATCATAGTTGCTTTACCATGAAATTCTTTTGCAGCAAATTAAGATTCAATTACTCTGTCTACATACAGTTAGAATCAATATTGGGAACTTTGGAGAAGATACTGTATTTGAGAAAGTTAATGGTTTTGAGCAGATTAGGTCTGCTTTACTGAGCCTTCTTACTAGCCACTGTATGAGAACCTTCTGGAGTGCCCCGTGCCAGGCTGTGCTGCAGGAACAGGGATTTCATAACAGAAATAACAGTCCAACCTGCCAATAAACTTTCTCTTAGACAAACAGTTTACTAATATAACCTGTAATTTAAAACATCTTGGAGAAGGGTGAGCTGTAGGTGGACCAAGGGGTGAAATGTAGTGATCCTGATGAGTACAGCAGTGAATATCAAGGTGTGAGTGATCCATGTGACAGTGAACCTTAGTAGGGCTGGGTCTGTGCTGGGCTGCACTGTGCTGCATGTTCAGCACAACCTTCAGGACTTGCTGTGCTGCACAAAGCCCTTGGACACAAGAGCCAACTCATTGCAACAGAGGAAGCTGCAGGCAGCTTCCACTTGGCACCTGCAGTTCTGCTACCTCTGTTTGCCCTTGTCTAAAAGTGAATCAAGTTCTCATTCAACTGTCTTTAATGAACAGAGTTGTTCTCCTGTAAGAAAATTATATAATAGCTGTGGCAGGATGTCCCCCCTCTCTCATGACTGGGGCATTTGAATGAGATAACTCAGGCCAGATTAATAACCCAGCAAGGAGTCAGAGAGCCCCTCAAGGGGTCAGAGAGCCCAGCAAGATGTCAACTCCAGGCACCTGAGAGTCTAATCCTCAGCCCCGAGTACACATCTTGGTATGAGAGCAGATGTGGAAAGAGATAAAAGAAAATAAACATTGGTGATCAAAAGACACGGTTCTTGTGTCTATAAAAGTCCACACGAATTATCACAGAGGCAGAAGTGTCTTACACACTCCTTGGGAACGTGTGAGAAGATTTCTTCCCACAGTCTGGATGTAGTTTTGCAGTTACTTTTCCGGAAATTGAGGGAAAGGATTTCAATGTGTGCCCCTTCAACAATTTGGTGGCAAGAAACATTGGATCCTAAGTTATATTATTTCTTAGCTAGCTGTAAATTTAATGGTACCTTTAACCTTGCGTGTATAATACTAGTATTGCCCTTTTGTCATATTCCTGTGTAGTAATAGTCTAAGTCTTATGTCTGTTAGTTTTGTGTCTGTTAATAAATAATTCATTCTATAATAGACCAAATCAGCCATTATTTAAAGAATTTATGAATGAGAGTGGGTCAGAGGCCTGGGCAAAAGGCAGGGACTTATTTAAACCCACATCATCCATTCATAACAATAGCTCAAAGGACCAGAAATGGGAAGCTTCTGCCACAGAAGGCAACTGCACAATGTGCTGTGGGAAAATCCACCTGGGGGCCTTTTGACACTGCATGAGTGCAGCATGCCCAGAATCTTAAGGGACAGCATATTTACTTGCTATCTGTATTCCTCTTTTACTCTATCTTATTAAAACAACTCTTTTATTAAGCTATTTCTTTTTGGGCCCTTTCTTATTGTGATCCAGAGACTACCCTGCATCATCTCTCTCACCCTACCTCCTTCCCTGGTGCAGAACAGACGCCTGCTTAAAAAATGTGGATTTCTGCCTGATCAAGCATGGAACTGATCTATATCTTTACAGTTTTCCACTGTTTGTGCCACAAACTTAGCTAAAAAATAAAAAGGTCCAGACAGCAATTCAGGAGAGATTCAGTTCTGCTTAGGTTCCCTTTATTCAAAACTATCAAAGCTAGGGAATTAATCAAAATCTTACATTAAACATTTTCAGAAATATAGGTGATCAGTATGAAAAAATCACACTCACTCATCTGCAAACAGGAAAGGAAGAACCTAAAGATCTTTAAAGCTGAACTAAGCTGGCAGCCAGCTGAACTCACTGCACTGCTCCTATACAACAGGGACTGAACTTCTAAGATATGAGGAGTTGACCGCTGCTCCAAACACTGATTCCTCTTTGGATATATCCTCATCACTTGTTCACATGTGGAACAAAGAGAGATGGTTAACAGTTATTGCCTTCAATAACTGCTTTGACTAACCCAGTTCATTATGACTGAAAATTATTAGGAAATGTTATTTCCCTGTCCCACAAGCAGGATATCTACGTATGAAGCAACATCTTAACATATGTGTGGAGTAACCTCCCAACAAAATCATGGTGGGAAATATGTATGGAGGGAGGGATGGGGGGTAACTGTGTTTATTTTTGTTTCAGCCAGGTCAGGGTTACACACCCATATTTGCAGAAACATGCTCATGCCAGCTGAGGTTGGTCATTTAATCAAGCCCCCACTTTCAAAAACACCATTGCTCCAGGTCTCTTCTGCTGGCAGTGAAGATAAAAGGTATCTCCAGGGGCTGTTGTCTTACCAAAGATATGAACTGCCTTTTGGGATATAATATGCTTCTCTCTTGACTATAGCAGGAATCAAAGCTATATAGGGCTGTCATTTACATGCACTAGGTGTAAAGATGAACTTTTAAAGATAATTTGTTTAGAGATAGAGGGGTGAATCTCACCAGCTAGAGCATCCACTGCATGAGGTACATAGGATTAAAATTTCAGAGCTCTGAATAATCAGCATCATCCTTCCTCTCCAGCCTTTTTAGAAGCAATTCTGTCAATTATTATTCATGCC